>NW_024538566.1:600000-1148633 GCF_016647635.1 Suillus subaureus
TGGGATGCTGTGCTTCCATTCCCACGCCATCTTTAGCTCCTCGAAAGCAGGGATTGCATGCCATAGAGTTGGTTGACTTTCAGAAGAAAAATACTGCTGGATTTCATTAGTGTCCTGTGGAAGTATTAGTATTACATCAGTAAAACCTCGGACCTATTTTCATTCAAGATTTTGAATTCATTCGTCTTTTTCCAGGTTTGAGAACTGTTCAAGTAACAAGAAAGATAAGATGAGAAAATAGAGAAAAATGCCACTCATCATCTGAATTCTACTTTGCAGCTCTTGAAGTCACTTATGAGGCATTAACCAGCAAAATGGAGTCACATTATCCAGTGGAAAAGTATGAAAAAGTGATGAAAACAGGACGAACAGCAGCATGTAAAGTGGCGAAAATAGGAAGAAAGGGTGGTGGTGGGGATAGAGTAAAGTGAAGAAAACCCAATAAAATGATATGAAAGATGGATGTAAAGTTGATTAAATGGTATGAAAAATGGATGCATAGACATTGCAAGTGATGGCAGGACATGGAAAATGCAACAGTATGAAGTTAGTGAACAGCACAGATTTATTAGATGTCAGGAGCAAGCAGCAAAGGGAGCAGAAATAGTATCTGTAGGCAAATGATCAGCCCATCAACAAGGGAAAAAAAACAAATATTCATTACCAAAGCATGGCACACCTGTCAATGTCCTCTGACTTGTCTTCACTGTCAAGGTGAAGGTACCATTTGAGGCCAGCATTGCCTGATTTCTTGAGTAACTTCTGGGCCATTAATATGATGTCCCTCAAGTATATGCCCCCCTTTTTCCTGACACCAACCAAGTAAGATCCAGTTGCTGATCCCCAGTTACTGATGGACATCAGTAAAACACTTTTTTTCCCACCACCAAAAAATGGCTGGCCACAGCTTGGTCCCTTCTGTACAGAGCTGTACAGAGCCCACAGAGGCAAAGTGATTTGCTGATGGAGAAGGCATGCTCAGTGGTACTGTCCTTGCTGGTAGACTTGTTGAAGGTCTTTGGCATGCGCAACTTGTGCTTCATTTGCATGGGATGCATATCGAGGGTGTCTGAATTGATATCAATGGAGCCGGCACTGAGGCATTTGACAGCATGTTCAAGCTGCATGCTATTAGCTATGTTTGTCATATGTTTAAAGTACTTACTGAAGCTGCACAAATGACAAGAACACTGGCCATGCCAATGACAGCCAATACACTTGTTTTGAGCATGCTGACATCAGCATGTCTGACAATGCTGTGAAGATGAGCCATTGCAAACAACTATAACATAAATGGAGACTGAAACACTTTCATTGAATCTGAGCAGTCCATGTCCTCATAAAGGAACACAAAATCATCCAGGAGTGCTTCACTAAGGTCCTTCAGATCAGTATCTTTGTTTCAAGCAAAGAAGTCGATCATGATTGCAAGTCCCATAGATCTGAAGTTGCTGTGCCACTCCGCTAGACGCTGGGTGGCCTGATTGAGATGATGATGAGTTAGTAGTAGCATTATAAAAAATATTGTGAGACTTACAACACTGAAAACAGACCCTTGAGCAGTTACCTTATACCTGAGATCTGGATACACAACATCAAAAATGCATTGAAGTGTGTCAATGAGAGGAGCATCCATAAACTGCCAGAGATCATCTTGACTCCCAGCCCACAAGTAAATGGTCAGGAGGAAATGCTTTGGCCACCATTGATCTTGACATTGAGGAGGGAGATCACAGTTCTGGTAGGTTGAGTGCGACTTGTATTGCTTCTCAATCCAGTAACCAGGCAATGGGATGAGCATGGATTTTGTATTGTCATTGGCACCATCTTCAGTCTTCACCTTCTTTGCAGATGGCTTCTCTGTGACAGCTGCCTTGGAGACAGTGACAGTGGTCTGTTCAAACAATTCAAGTAGTGATAACTGCTAATAAATCAAACCTACTGAGGATGTTAACTGCATGACCCTCTTTGCGATATTTTCAATAACATCTATAGGCAGAGCATCAGGTTCCTTGGATGAGGACAACATGTCCACCAAGACTGTGTTGTGAGGTTTGGCAGACACAAGCTTGCACTTCTTAATCGGACAATAGGTTAATAGATCATTGCTACTGTCACTGTTAGGCATGTTGGCATCTTTGCCCTGGAGCAAGTTATCCTCCACATCCATTGGATTGTTGTCCTCAAGGTCTCCCTCCACATCTGTTGGATTGTCATCCTCAGGGTCTCCCTCCATGTCAGAGGAAGCAGCAACCTCTGTGTCCATTGGTGCATTGAGGTCAGTTTCCACAGACTTCCCCTTTGAGCCTACCATCACATCATTGGTCTTTGGTTCGGTAGTAATCTATACAGTTTATTTTTTGTATTAGAATTAGTATTTGTCTACAGACCCTCCACATACCTTAATGAAAGACTTCTTCCCCTTCGTTTTTGAAGTGATTGTGTCAAGGTGTTCCTGGGAATCATCCAAAGTGTCATCAGCAGAGCTGCCAGTAAGAACTGCGGTAATAATTTTATTAGCTGGAGCAGGGAGGACTTTAGATTTGCTGCAGGTCTTGGTACTCGATACAGATGTAGCCTGGGTGCTGGTATATGCACTGCTTAGTGGCCTGTGCACCAATGACAAAGTTGAAGCAATGGTGTGAGACTTGGAGGCACTTGAAGACTTAGATCATTCAGCAGTACCTGGTGTGATATTGGATTCCCAGCCTTTTATATGTCCTGCCAGTGAAAACTTTGGGTTGGTACTAGTCCATAATTTTGAGGTAAGGTTGAGAAAGAACAGCGTTGATTCAGTCAGCATCAACATAGTTCATGATCAAGTAAAATAGACACACATTGCAGCAGACTTTCCTTTCTTGTCTTTGACACATGCTGACTTGACTGCTGGCACTGAACTTTGTGCATTGTTGATTGCATCCTTCAGTGAGATCTTGCCATGCTTTTGAGTCTTTGGCTTGTGCTTAATTCTGTCGTAGTTGTTATTGCTGTTATTGTCATCCTGACTGTTTTCTCCTAGGCCCTCAATGATGTTAGCCTCAAGTAAGTCAGCCTCTTGTAATGCTTGCCCACTCACCAGCATTTCCTGCTGCCAGGACCTTCTTATTTGTGGGAAGGGCAGGAGCTGTCTGCTTTGTGACAGGGCAGGCACAGGGCTTCACTGGCTTCAGTTTTTTCATATGGGTGAGTTCTTCTGCTTCCACCATACCTGCCTGCATCGCTGCAAGCCACTGCAGCCCTTCAAGTGCAGCTTGGTCTTGAAGTTCATGGGATTCCTTCAGCATCCTGTTATCCTCTGCTATCTGAGCCTTGAACCTTCACTAACATCTGTTTGCTGGCATGTCAGGCAAGCCTGGATGCTGTCCCACATTCTGCAGGTGAGTGCAAGGTCACTGAGTGGTGTCAGACATCTCTGACAAGTACTATGGCAAGCCTGAGGTGGCTAAAAGAGATGTAGGAGACTGTGGGCGAATGTTTGTAAATTTTGTACTTAAACTAACCAAACAAAGTTTTGCTGATTCAATTCAATTCAGTCTCAGGTCTACGCATGTATACAAGTATATGACACAGCACATATCCAAATCATCAAGGTAAGTACTGTGTTTTTCTGTCTTTTCATCTCATATTTACATCCAAGTTCCAGTTGCTTCGAAATACTGTCAATGACAAAGTAGGTATGAGGTTATTTCAGTTGTGTGTTCTTACTAACTAGTGTTTTTACCTTATAGCAATGCCTAACAACATTCCATGCAGTCAGCCACACTGACAGGACCATAGCACACTCCAGCTTCCATGCGGAACATGTTCGAGATGGTTCAAAACTCCATTGGGTGAACAAAACATCATATTTCAGCACATCCTGTCATGCCAGTACTGCCTCAAGACAACCACCAACCACCCATTCCTCAAGAACCCCAACCACCAAACCAAGCACAACCTTCTTGTGATGAAGGGCACCATGTTGACATGGACATCCATGAGGGTCACCATGGTGCTGACTATTGTGATATCAACATGGACAGGCATCTGCACCAGCCATCCCCCCAGGCAGATATCCATATGGAATTTGTCAGGTGTGGGGATCACCTGTATTGAAACTATCATATGGGTCTTAGTGGTAAGTTGATCTACTAGCCATATTCTATTTTTTTACTGATCATAATTATAGGCAAACCATGTGATGTAAATGGTGCATTCCTCCCTCCTGGTGCTCCTCCTCCTCCTGAGGATATTGCAAATGACAACTGGATGCCCTTTCATAACTGTTTGGAATTTGAAACAGCTGAGTTCCTCTACAAGCAAAACCAGATGCCAGCCAGTCAAATTGACTGGCTGCTGGATCTATGGGCATCTACCCTTGTGAAGCACAATGACAAGCCACCATTTACAGATCACTGATCTGTACAACGTCATTGACAGTTCGCCCTTTGGAGATGCACCATGGCAACACTTTACAGTTGCCTATGATGGCGAGAGACTCACAGATGAAGACAGGCCCTGGATGGATGATCAATACAAAGTTTGGTTCTGCAACCTGCATGAAGTCATGTGCAATATGCTTACAAATCCAATTTATGCTAATGAGATAGATTACCACCCATACAGAGAATATTCAACTGAGGGTGATAAGCACCAATGGAAGAATTTTTTTTATGTCTGGTGACTGAGCATGGGATCAAGTAGTAAGTGTTGTACTTTTGGAGCTGTGATGATGGCTCCATACTTATCTAGGATGAAATTGCAAAAGACCTGAGCACACTCGGGTCAACTTTTGTCCCTGTCATTCTTGGCAGTGGTGAAACAACAGTTTCAGTTGGGACAGGTAATAATGAGTATTATCCACTATATGCTTCTATTGGTAACATCCATAACAATGTCCGACAAGCATATCATAACAGAGTGGCCATTATTGTGTTCCTTGCAATGCCGAAAAGTTTGTTTTAGCACCATGGTCTATGTCTATCACTAACTAATCATCATATAATTACACAGGAACACACCGAAGAACATTCATTCAGAAATTTTCATCAACAGCTGTTCCACTCATCCCTTTCCAAAATCCTCAACCCACTCAAGCTGGGCATGACAACTCCTGAAGTCACGCATTTCAGAGATGGTCACTACTGGTGGGTTATATATGGACTAGGACCTTATATAGCAGATTATGAGGAACAGGTTCTATTGGTGTGTATTGTCTGAAATTGGTGTCCCAAGTATGTGCTTTCATTTGATCAGTTTATTTGTGTTGTAGCTAATATTATTTTACATGTGTGTGGCAAATCACAATAATCTTGATGAAGATGCATTACCATGTACTTGTGATATCCTACTACTTAAGGGTCTTATGTACAATGCATATATAGTGACAACACAACTATACAGGATAAGACTTCTTGCCAGTCCTTAAGTACATGGTCTACAACTTTTCTAGTTTTCATGGTAGATAATGTGTGAGTTCTTGGGAGGGATATGTTTCAATTATCCTCTTCTTGTTTCCTTGGTCTAAAAGCAACTAGTAGTCTGGAGTACTGCATGTGAACTCTGAATGTGTGGCACTTTATGTGCTTGTGAATCATGTCTCCCTTCCTGAAAAAGAGAGAAGAAAGTAGTGTAGATGAAGCTTTAGCTTAGTCAGCTGTACTGTTAGTTATATAGTCAACCCCTGTAAGGTAGTATATAACCTGAATAGATGTTTCTTAGTCTTACTTCTAGGCTACCAAATGGCCTGCACTTAAATCTTAAATGTTCTCACATGGTTTGAGATAAAGAGTGAAAGTGGGAAGTCTATTTTCATAGGTATAAAATGAGCTCCTTATATACCTTTTTGGAGACCATCTTACTAAGCATGATTCTTCACAATGATTGGTAAGAATGTGCTTACAAACTTGTGTTGAGTCAGCTTGTTTACTAAGTAGATACTAAATAAAGTGAAATCTTACAAAGCATAAAGAAAAGTGGCATGAGTCATCACATGGATTGGTAAGATTGTGCTTACAAACCAAGCTTATGGGTGTGCTGAATCAGCCTTATTACTAAGTGGATTATAAATACAGTTGCAAGTCTTACAAAGCATAATGAATCATGACCAAACATGATGAGTCAAGTTGAATCCTTACAAATCAGAGTGTTTTCCCAGTCACATGACATGCTTACAAACATGCCTGGTGGCTCATGAGAAAATGTGGTGGCTGAATATGCCTAAGTAAAAGTAGAAAGAAAAAAAATAGAAGTGAAATCTGAAAGTGGAAAACTAGCTAAACAATAAGGAAAAATGATAGGATAACTTGGTGATAGGGATCAGTCTGGTGTGTTATACCTTCCTTATCACTCCTGTTATGTATATGTCATGGTATGAATCACATACCATGCATGACAGCGAATATACAGAAGCCCTTATTGAAGAGGCTCTATTGGATGATCTGTGGGATGACTTTGGAATAGTCACCCAACTTGTGGTATGTCCAGCACATTCCCCTTGATCTCATTTATATCATTAATCATGTCTCAACAGCCCTTCACAAATGACTTCCCCCGAGCTGACATCTTTCAAATGATTTTGCTGGATATCCTCCATCAACTTGTAAAAGGGGCCTTCAAGGATCACCTTGTGACATGGGTCAAGAAGTACCTCTGATGGATGCACAGAAAATGAAAGGCACAGAAAATGAAAGGCACAGAAAATTATGGATGATATTGATCGCAGGTAAGCTCTACTTGCATCTAAACTACCTACTATTACTCATTGCCTTAGAATCACTGCTGTTGCTTTATTTTCAGGTTTGCAACGATTTCCCCAAGGGCATGGATTTAAGCAGTGGATGGGAGATGACTCTAAGGCCTTGATGAAAGTGAGTCATCAATTTATGTCATGCTATCACCTGCTTAATCAATCAGGTCTACTTGCCTGCTATTGAGGGCCATGTACCTCAAGACATCATGCACACCTTTTGCACACTTCTGGATTTTTGTTACTTAGTCTGTTGTGTTATAATTACTGAAGATACTCTACTTGAGATCAACGATGCACTCTCTCACTTTCACCATTACCGTGAAATCTTCAAGGCAACAGGTGTCATCTTTCACTTCTCCCTACCTCATCAACACTCACTCACACACTATTCTCAAAATATGTGACTCTTTGCTGCACCCAATAGCCTCTGTTTTTCAATCACCAAGAACAAGCACATTGAAGCAGTCAAGGAGCCTTGGCAATGATCAAGCCATTACAATGTGCTTGGTCAGATATTACTGACCAACCAATGGCTTGACAAACTTTCGGCAGTGTGAGTCAACTTCATGCATTGGGGAATGCTGACTGGCACTTGTCTCTTAGCAGCTATGGATATCTTAGGTAGGTCACACATTTCATGTGCAAGATATCTTTCAACTAATTTGTATAACAGTTCCTGCACAGCAAATCAATAAACTTGGTGAAGAGGCAGTGGTGGCAGCAGCAGCAGCAGCACCTGCAAACAGATACAGAGACAGAGACAGAGACCCACATCCCCCTGGACCTGTACCACCTGCACCTTCCTTGATTGATATTGATGAGGACCTCAATATAGACAATGGGCCAATGGTTCTACAAGTGTTCGTGCAGCTGGTGAAAACACCTCGTAAGAATTCCTTTTTTTCATTTTTAATGCTGTACTAAACATACTGTACAGGGGGAAAAAAATGCGCTCAAAGCATTCCTGCACTTGCCAATGAACTCAATATTCCTTGCCTCTCTGACCTTCTCAGTTGCTTCTTGTTCCAACAGTTGCATCCCAACAATCCCTGTGACACATCTGATGTACCTCTCACTGGATGCCCGCTTTACCTCAACAAAATTTTGGTTTTCAATTCAGCATTGTCATGATTTTATGTGCCAAGTGATTTGAGCAGCACTGGTGGCATGCATGTTGAACACATCCACACTTGTCCCTCCTGGTGGAACAAGTCCTCATGCAATGACTGTGTCTTCATCAACACAGACTCTAGTCTACCTGGCATACAAGGCCTTGAAGTTGCATGTGTTTGCACATTTTTTTCATTCCAGTACCAAGGTAAAGTGTATCCCTGTGCTGTGATCCATTGGTTCAACAAAGTCAGCGACACTGCAGACAAGGACACAGGAATGTGGATAGTTCATCCAGGATATAGAGCAAACAATACTCCAGAGCATGCCATCATTCACATTGATTGTCATATCCCACAATCTGGACCTGCGTTCCATCATATTCCCACACCTTCCGAGCCTACGTCCAGACCCCACTTCATATCCAACTCATTCCCAGATCCCCTTCTGCTGTGTGCTCCACACCTCAGCAGGATTGACTACACTCTGGATTTACCCCTGAGCTCCGGACCTCCAGATCTCCACTGCTAGCCTGATCCATAACCCCCAGTCCCATCCACCCTATGCACACTCCATCCAGCAAGACATCCAGACTTCACCTTGTCTCGGATTCTGGACTATATCCACCTCCTCATATCCTGGTCCTGTATCCACCTTGTCTTCCAGATCCCCAGATCTCTGGACCTATTCCCACCCTCTGTCCAATATCCTGTGCCTATCCCCATTTAGGCATCTCTACCTTTCTGGCTTTCAGTTACCTCTTCTTCTGTCTTGCTTATTGATCCTTGTATGAGTCTTCATCTCTGAGTTCATTTAGTTATGTTCTGTCTTACTTACCAATGTGTTTCCACATGCTCGTACATAGCCCTGCTCCTTTGCTTACTGATTCCCTCAGATATCCTCCAGTATATAACCCCTGTAGATACTCCTGTAGTTTCCTTAGTTTGAATATCATCTTAGATCCTGTTCTCTCATCTTAGACTTTGCTCTACCTGCCCAATCCTCTCTTGGACTTTGGTCCAGCTAAGTCTGTCCTACCCATCAGGCCTAGGGATTGATTCCCTAGGCTGGAGCTCCACCTTTCCAGCACTTCCCCTCTTTCTGGACTTAGGTCCAATCCCTGTCCCTCTGACTCTCCTTAGGGTAGTCTACCTTTGTTTGTTTCTACATCAGATTTCATCCGATGTAGCCCCTATTCCTTCTGGACCTCCAGACCTCCTGTCTTCTGTACCTCCAGACCTCTTGTCCCTCATACCTCCAGGCATCCTGTCCTTTGGACATTCTACCCTCCATACCTTCAGATATTCCATCCTCCATACCTCCATGTCCTGTCCTCCATACCTCCAGACCTCCTGTCCTCCATACTCCAGACCTCCAGACATCCTGTCCTCCTGTCCTCCAGACCTCCTATCCTTCCATCCTGTTTTCCTGTAGAAGTATTACCTTGCAATGGGAACTCTCCTAAGCACTTCCTGCATTCCTCTGGAACTCTCCCACGCTCCTCCAGAAGTCCTCCAGACTTTGTTGGACCATCATCAGACTTCCTCTGAAATGAAGGGCACATACTTGGGTAAGGGGCACAGTGTATGAGCTGAGGCCAAGCCCCTCTGAGTCAGTCGTTCTCTCCCTTGAGCAACATGGTTCTTAACATTGATGCTATCTATCATGCTGCCCATCTTATTCTCAGAATCTATCATCATGAGTTAGTATCTATCAGTCTTAGTCCTAGTCCTCAGCAACAGTCTACCATCACCATCAGTCTCCTCCAGCACTCTCAGTTCACATCTTCACAACATCCACCAGTCTTTATATGTTTGCACACTCCTTGCACCTCATTCCCACGCTTCATGCACCTACGCGCTCCATATTCCCATGCATGCTTTCATCATGCTTCACCTGAGTTGACCTGGTGTCACTTCATGGATCCTTGGTTTTCTTGCTTCCCTTAAGGATCAAACATATCACTTGGTGCACTTCGACCAACACCTAGAGAGTCAGAGGCTTTTCTCTCACCCCAGAGTAAGAGCCTTTTTTCTTTCTTCTGCTCTGCAAGCCAGCAGAGTTGTTGAACCTTCACTGGTTGTGGTCAACTTTTCACTGGTCTGATGTTAGACATCAAACAAGGCAATAAGCAACCAGCAACCACAAGATGTCAAATTAAGGGAAACTGAGACTGAAAATTTGGTCTTAAAAGTTGTGGTATGGTTCAGTCTGTGGTCTTTGACCAGTTGTGCAACTGGACTTTTAAACCCTATCATAGTCACTGCATATCCAGAACACATTGGTGACTTTGTCTACTGACAATAACAAGTGGAATATCCCCACTGTTGGCCAAGAGTCTACCCAGTACCACTCACAGTATGAAATGTAGGAGGTCCATTGAATTGTGGCACTTGCACTCATCACCATCATAGTGATTCAGAACCACAATGTGGCAACAATCATTCTGGACATCCTGAGGATATCAGATATAGTCACAACCAGCCATACTTGTCAGTTCATGAGAGAGTTGGGCCACAAGGTGGTTCAGAGAAGATTGATGTGCCTGTTGGAACCATTTGCAAAGAATCACTTGGCAAGTTTCCTCTCAGTCCTGAAGAACACTGGGGGTGTCATAACCAGTTCAGTAGTATAGGGGATGGTGAGACATGACAAGGACTACACCAGAAGGGATCTCAACATCATCATCCCATACCAAGCATTTGACGCCTTACACACAGCAGTGGAGGATATGCTGGGATATACACTCATCTCAGATGTGGCACATCCAGCCATTGCATCTTGGATCAGCAGATTTAACAGGTATGGCTGTAATGATCAAATCATTACACTGTCAGCATCACATGAGGGCCAAAGTGTCCTGCATATCATTCTCAATGCTCAAACAACTGCAGACATGCTGTTCATGACTACTGGAGGAGTATAATACTTCTATCCCAAATGGTTGGAAGGAGGGCTGGCAATTGAAAGCCACATGGGGATTTTACCAGCATGGAATAAAAAATTGGGATGTGCTGGAGAACTGATGGACAGCATGGAAGTGGAAAGAGGAATGTTCTTCCTCAACGCAGCCTGTGGGAAGTTGTGTCCTACCTACTGGTACCACATCAAAAAGAAACACCTGCAGTTGTCTGTTGATTGGAATGCAGCAGATTTTGTAACTAATGTGTTCCACAATGTTGACATTGAATGGCAGTTGAACACAAAGTGCATCAATCCAAAATGTCCTCGCCATGTACAGGTGATGGGTCAGAACCTGGAAACTGCAGGTGCCCACAACCATGAGTTTCCACTCAAAAGTGAATAATTGAGGAGAAGAGGAGGACTGACTTGTGGAAATAGGTAATGATGTGAAATTCATCCCACCTGAAATATGATGGCACCAACCAGTGAGCAAAGATGTGATCACTTGGCCATTGTGGCATAGCTAAAAGGACCCACAGCATTTCCTGCAACTAATCAAAGGTGTATTCTACAGTGGAGGCTACCACTGGCCCTTCCTCATGCCCATTCCAGTGTGAGACGGAGTGGAGAGGCTGCCAACACTAGATGACCTTGACATCAACTATTGGGTGAAACAGTGGGACCACTATGAATGCACAGTGACATGTCATCACCTCCATTGCACCTTCAGCAAAGTGCCCAGATCCAATGTGATCATGGATGGAAAGTATACACTGTACTTTGAAAGAGCCAATCCTTCAATTCCTCCAAGCCACCTCCTCAGAAGAATGTGTAGCATGAGTGGGCAGCATGAGACACTTCATGGGAGTGTGGTGGTTGTCAAGCAAATGTGAGACATTCCAGGCCACATTGTGGACATGATGAAACAGGACCAGCTCATCATCAATTTCCTGATATCAAGGTGTGTTTCAGTCATGTGCAGGTTCCAATTGTCACTCAAAAGGGACCAGTGCTTTACATTATCATACATTGCTATAGAAATGAGCAATGCCCTTAGTGTAGGGTGAGCAAGAGGTTATTGTGCATGGGTGTTATAATGTACTGCTGTAATTCAGCCTAGTTGGGGATGTGACATAGATATCAATCAGCAGTTTCAGAGTTGACTGAGTTATAGTGAGATCAATTGTGCAGTGGAGCTTGAAGCAAGCATTTGCCTGTCATATATGAGGCATTCAGTAATCACACTGGCAAGAAGGGTCTACAGGACCACTGGAAACTTAGAATGATGAACACCACACTATTAAGAGTGGCAGAACAAAACAGATGATGAGGGGGTTTCTTGATGAGTATGTGCTTGAGTACTCTCTGCAGACCATGGCTACAACTGACATCATGTAGTTTTGCACCAGCACAGAAGGTGAGTGTGTATCTGGTACATCAACATCAACATCAGTACACCATGAGGCATTGGCAAGGTGGATGCACAGGTGCTGCAACATTGCCTTCATCAACCTGGAAATCTTTATGGATAATACCATGGATTCTTACTTCAGTATGTACCTTAGACACAAGAAGGAGCTTCTATGTTGAGTGTCCATAGATCTGTTGGCCAGGATGGTTTACAGCCCAGGGTTAAATGTCTACTTCATTGACAATAGCACAATGTGTTGACATACCACACAAGATGCTGTGCAGGGGGCTAGAATGAAGTGGGAAGGTCGCCATACAACATGCTGTGCACAGGGATAGGAGGGAGTTGAAAGAAAGTGATTGAATCATATAGTCAGGTTACAGTAAATACAAAAGATGCAGATGTATTGCTATGAAGAAGCTACAGAATTGGGGAGGGGAAACATTGAGGTCGAATAACCGGAGGTTCAAAGGGGGGAGGGGAGGGTACATCATCTGTGTAGGGCTGACTATTCAGGCAGTCACGACCAATCGGACAAGAACAGGAAAAAAAAGAGCCGGCGGAGTCGGGAACTGGCGCGTGAGCGGCGCTACGATTTGGTACGCATGTAGCGGAGCGGAGCTTGAATTCAACTAGGCAAGGGCTGAACATCCGAGTCGCGCAGGAATCTTTCAACCGTTTCAGTGTTTCACAGCCCAATTTGATCTGCGTAATCATCGGGGTAACTACCAGGAACTAATAGGCGTTCCTACATAGGTATCCATACGATTGGGAAGCTGACCCTCGACTCTCGAGCATGGCCCGGGAGTGTAGATTGATATGCATTGAAAGGATGTACGTATTCTTTACTGAATTTCCATTCATACCTATGGACTGTGTATTGACCCGCGCTTCATCTGCTCCGGTGCATAATTGGCCTCTGCAGCCTTGATGTATATCCGTGCAAAACGTGTCATATACAGCGGCCGGTGATCGTGAGTTTGCGACACATTTGAACCTGATCGCGGTTTGACATACAGCGGCTCTAGTACGGTGGTAAGCCAATAAATGTTATGCTATAGAGCTTGGGAGCATTCACTTAAGTATTGGTTCCATCGATACCAGCCATAGGTTTTGTACTAAGCGTGGTGATACTTGTCTTGGACCTCTTGGCACGCTCAACTCGGAAAACGATGGCGCATTTTCAAGTTGCCACATATACATGTTAACCTGCTATAAAGTGGACAACTGTGAAGTCAAAGCCCTCCCTCATCACTACGGGCCCAACAGCTCCAGCCATGGTCAATACTACAACTACAGCGGGTCTCATTGGCGTTGTTCTTCTGGCTCGCCACGGCGACAGGACGGCATACTATCAAAGCCCAACTACATACAACTCTACCCAAGCATACATCACCCCTCTTGGAGAGGTGAGAGTTCTGTGTTACAATACTAGATCTCGCTCACGAGTGTTTAGCAACAAGAATTTGAACTCGGGAGTTTTCTTCGTAACACGTATCTCAATCCCAATTCGCCGTCTTTCATCCAGAATATCAGCACTGACGTGGTAAATATCGATCAGCTGACTGTCCGCGCAGACGCTGGTGGAGGAAATGTCATCCTTAACTCTGCGTATGCTCTGCTTCAGGGTCTCTACCCATCCACAAAAAAGTCAGAGATAACTCTGGCGAATGGTACAACGGTTTTTCCTCCTCTTGGAGGATACCAATATGTTCCAGGCAAGTCAGTTAGGGCTCTCTTTCGTTCTCTAATTAATGTGCTGCAGTGGAATCTTTGGAATTTTGGCAGAGTCCATCTCTCACGAGCTGGATGGAATGCGAGGTATGAAATCCATTGTACCTTCTGGAGGTCATTTCATAATGCCCGACAACAGTATTTCCAATATCACCTGGCTAGAATTTACGCTTCATCCGCATTCATAAACATGTCCACCACTGCCGCGCCCTTCCTGACCGCCTTAAAACCTTACTTGGGGAGCGTCAGTAACAACTTCACGAACATGGTATGTCACCTCATTGCATCTGTGAAAGCTTTTCTGACAAAATTGTTCAGTGGAATGTAAGAGTTCATTTGAATGTTTTCAGGCCAAGCCTATATCGTCTCGCAGATATACGACCATGTCAATGTCCAGTACACCTATAACAAGACCTATTACGAAACCCTGCCTCCCACCTTCCTCCAGCAAGCTCGCTATTATTCTGATTGGCTCCAGCGCAATGTCTTCACCGATTCTGTGCAAAATGGCATCGGCCAAAGTAGGTTTAGACTCAATGCTGAAAAAGTGCCCCACTAACGTTGCTGCAGTTCCTATTCGCACACTCCTACCGGAGGTCTTTTGGGCCTTGGGTAACATGACAAAGACATCTAACCAAGTCAAGATGAATATTCAGGAAATCGATTACAAGCCATTTATCAGTCTGTTTAACGTCACGAATGCCACCGTGACTGACCCCGAGATCACTGGTACCGGTCAGTATCAACAGTGTATGAACTCAACACTGCAGACTGATACTAGTTCACAGTCAACTATGCTTCTGTCGTTGCCCTTGAGTTGTCGCAGAACTCGCAGGGTCAGCATGAGGTCAGCATGAAGTTCAAGAACGGTACTCAGGACAGCCAGTTCCGTCAGCTTAAGATGTTCGGCAACACAAGCATCACGCTTGACAGTTTTATTAACCAACTCTTTGTGAGCTGCTCTTTACAGCGCATATGTTTTCTTGCTCACAGCTTCATTTAGTGGACTACAATCAACTCCACTAACAACTGGTGCTTCTCCTGCAATCAGACTGTCCTCCGCGGATGCTCTGTCTTCAATTACAGTAACGACCCCTTCTTGAACGGCTATGGTACTGGTTATACGGGCTAGAAGCCATGAGACCACGGGTGTCTTTTGATTTCTGTAATGTAAAACTGTCTAATTCTTTTAAATAATCTATCGTTCCTTGGGACTTGACTCCAATGAGCGAGGACATTTAAACTTCCAGCAAATACGTACATCGAACAACAGCGTCTTCTAGAATGCACTCCAATTTCCCTTTCGAAGACGAATGGCTCTTCCCTGAAAGGAAGGTCTGGAGTTCTCGTTGTGCCCATGTGAGACTTACTTGCGGTTTCCAGTACAGGGAAGTTTTTCCGGGTTTTTCTGGACCAGTGATTCCCGAAGTGCTTGCTGCAACGTGAGTTTGAACAACAAATCTAGGCTTGACTGCGTGACAATTTGAACCACAAACTTATATTTACAACCTTTACAATAGATCTTATTTTCAAATTACAAACTAGCCCTTCCACCAGTCAACAAATTAATTGACACCAGAACTCAGTTGGACCTTGCACGGCTGAAAATTATTGTGTGTAGATATTCTCAGCGTCCTTCTAACTGGAATGGAAAATTGTGGACGGAAAACAGGAGTCCTACATGAGCCAGGCACTACCTGAGCACCAAACAAGCTGTCGAGTAGTATCGCATCCAGATTCAAGTGTGTTCTACTTGTATTTATGGCGATGGCAACCCATAGCTGAGGTATTTGGTTGATATCGTTTGACTTTATATCCGCGGTGATTCTACGTTAGTTTGCCTCGGGGATCCTAACTTGTTCTTGTTCGATATTCGAAATGTGGTCGCATGATGGTGTCACATGCAAAGTGATTTCGAGCGCAGTGAGTCAAGTTTTATAGACTTGAATGCAGGTCCTGAAAACTCAAATGTCGACAAGAAATGTCCCTTAGTTGAGCGAGACATCAGACTGGCCCTTCAGTAATACGTGAGGGGCGCCGCAAGCAATAAGAATGGAAACTCCAGTTAGTGTTGGCGGAGTTATATATCCGCGGTTAATACGTCATGGTTGGTCTACCTCGGGGACACTACCCTTGCCCCCGCCCGCCATACGAACCGTGATTGCATGATGTTGCCACTGATAGCGCGCGGTCACTGGCCTTCGACAGACTTGATTGAATGAGACGACATAGAAGTATCCTTCAAATGAGACATCCCGTTTGCCTGCATGCTGCACTGACCTCCACGTGGGAATTCGGTTTCTGCAATACTTAGAAGTGACTGTCCAGCGCAGCACTCGATGTTACTGGCAGCTAGACCAAAAGGTCAAATGTAATCTTTCATTGCGGGCAAGAGACGTCTGGGCTTCAGCTTGCGGGCAATCAGGCTTGCTCCGCCAACTCAGATGGAAACATAAGATTTAATTCAGGCGCTACATACCGCTGACTGGCAATAACAAGAATTTCCCTATTGGCGAGTCCCTGTCATCGGTTACGACCTTGGGAGATCCATTCGTCTCATTGACTCCTCATGCGCGTGACAGGATAGTGAGACTGGAGCACAATGGCTTGGCGGCAGAAGCCAGATCTAGGCAATAATAGTCAGAGGCAATCAGAAAGCACATGATTAGGCTGAATAATCAAGATTCTCGATGAAATAACAGTCAAACGAGTGACTTCCAACACTACACCAGTCCCCCTTCTAGACTGACATTCATGGGCGGGCAGCCAACGTTGACAAGTCCATTCTGTAAAACAGGATTTAGTTGCATGCAACGAAGGAAGTGAGACCAACGTCGCCAACCGCATTGGCAACAAGACGAAATATTTTGCGAACCACGTTGTAGCTGCCGACTGACGGGACCTCGTCGTGCACGATTAGGGCACGAAAAAAACTCTCACACGGAAGGAGAGTACCCGTAGCACTAGATCCTACCAGTCTGGCATTAGCCACCGGAAGCGACAGCGAAGGCCACAGAGAACGGGACAGCAAGGGGACGGGCAAACATTTTCAAAGAAGAGAGGATTTGGAGAGCTGAAAAATTAGGGAATTCGAGGGCTAGTCAAATACTGAGCAGTGAAGAGATGGAACTCGGTGAGCCTGTCTTTTATACGCTAGCAGAGTCTAGCTCAGACCAAAAATTCTTTTGCCTGGACCCGCAATTTTTGACATGCTAAGCGGATGACACAAATCATACAATTGAAGGACGTAAGATCGTAAGATACCGCGACGCGTGAGGGCACCTGCCTTTATTTTTTACTTTGATGTTCACAGAATGATTGACCAGCAAATATTACATAATGGCGAACTGGAAAATCGAAAACGCGGTTGTCACTGATCACGTGACTCCGTAACTCTCATCCAACTTTGGTCCTCAGTTTAAGCTTCGCAGGTATCAAGCTGTCTTCCTTACGCTATGTCAAAGTCGCCCAAGAAAAAACGTGATACCTGCGCTGCCTTATATTCTACTGGTATACAGTGTGGTGTACCGACTGTTGACGGTCCACTTTGGTGCCCACGGCACAATGAGGTAAGTTCCTCGAAGTTCAAACACACCCCGGGCGACGGTACTGTATGGAGTTAAGCCGGTAGTTTAAATCTCGTTCCAGGAACGACTGAAGCTGTATGCCAACTACAAGGCGCATCATGTACTGCTCGATACACTTGTCGATAACCCAGCGTGCAGCGATGTCACGACAATCCTGGGGTGCACTTCGCTTCCGCTCCTCAAGGAATGGAATGATTGCTTGAGGCTCAAGTATAATTTGTTGACCAGGTACATGCCTTTATGAGTTTCGACTTACTCTCATTCACTGAGTGCCTGCGGAAGATGTATAGAAGCTCGAGTCTACTTCTCCGAGCGTTTTTTCGGGTGAGTGACGTTCCCTGTATCATTTGACTTCATTGATTGTATTGATTTTTTCCATGATAGCAACGACATGGTATGAGATTCTAAGTGGAATTTTGGACCTGATTTCACGTGCAGGACAGGACTTTGGTCACAAAGCCTTTTGGGAATCCCTCGTCAAGAAACGTGCTGAAGTTGAAAGATTCTTGTACTACGTCGAGACGCGGGCCTATCAACTCATCCTACAGGCACAGAATGCGCTTTGGGTCTTGGATCGCGACCCCGATGCCTACGAATCAGGAGACTGCTCAGGCTATGGCGACGAATCTCTTGGTCGTGACGTATCCTTCCATTCTATAGAGAGCGATCGGGGTGCAGCTATCGACGATCCTCTGGAGGCGGTACTGCGCGAGAAGTCTGTGGAATTCCTGGAGAAAATTAGGTCTCGTCTGGCCCGATACTGCGCTCCTTCTGGATCCAAGTATCACGATGAACGACTAGAAGTCATATACGCCTATGTGCGCCGCGGAATTTTCACGGAGCCAGCCCTTATGTTCTTGTCTCAGAGCTACGATAGTGTCATGGCGCTTCTCAGCGATGACAACCTGGACTTGGTGACATTGGAAAAGATCTGGAATGCTATCAAGACTTTATGTGTCCACGATATCAGAGATGCGGTGGACGACGTTCTGCGGGCCAATGGAGAAGGCGACTACGTAATGGTCTTGGGGGGTAAGGTTTTCAAGGAGGCCAGCGGTGAGGAGTGGCCTTTGCACGCCTGGGGCCACATGATGGCAATTTACCATTGCTACTCCTGCCTCCGCACGACGTGTAAGACGGTACGCATCTATTCCGTACACCCGCGAGTTAGTAGCCTATGTTTCAGTTCTCCAGGTGGACGAAGTCATTGCCATGACCCGATTTGCCTTGTTCTCCGAGACAGCCCTCTCCCAATCGTATATGAAATACGAATACGGCTTCGACGGTGCGAAAGAACTGATCTTGGCAGGTTTCATTCCCAGTGACATACCGCTCTCCTCACCTCGGCACTCTATCATCTGCACGGATGGCGGTCCTCAGTTGTTCGGGCTCATGTGGGAGGAGACGAAGCGCAACCTATCTCTGTACGGCTCCCTATCTCTCAATGATGCCAAAGCACAAGCCTTTGTCAACGGCTGCATCCGACATCCTGACATCATGGTCATGTTGCGCAAGAGGGCAGACGGACGTGTCATCCGCTCGCGGCCGGTGGTTTGGACCTCGCGGAAGCGACACGCGCGGAGCCGGTCGGCACTCGCGTCCATACCATGGGAGAAGACTCGCGACATCGTGCGCTGCGAGGACGATGACCTGGAAGAGGCGCAACCCTCGGGATGGAATCACGAGAAGATCGAGGACTGCTTGATGGTAGTGCTCGTTGATGGAGGCGATGGCAACATGGGCGACTTTGTGCGTAAGCTGGTGGAGATTTGGTGCCAGGTGTACCATGTCAAGGATAAGAAAGAGCTTTACTCCGCGTTGGAGACACCGTTCGTAGAGGCTGGGGAGCTCGAGCAATGCACCTGTGACCAATATGAGGTCACATTCAACGTTATGAGCGCGTATGAGAGTTTGTGGGGGACCCCGCCGCCGCCTTGGTTAGTAGAGAATCCAAATAGGTTCCGCCTGGCGACAGATTCATTTTGAACGGGACTCCTTGGAGTTTCCTTCACGACAAGCTACTTATGCAGGAAAGCAACGGACTTGTAATAAGTTAGGTGATTAGTTTCGTGCATATACTTTGTATCATAGCGCTACCCCATACCTTGGATTATATACCCTCTATCGTAACGACGCCGGCGCCAGCCCCCCACTCGCTTATTCTTGGCATGTTTTGTGTCAATCAAATTAAACTCAAACTAGTCTTTTCATTTTGTTTTGCGTTGGTAAATGACTGCTAAATTCTAATCCTATATGCATCAGGAAAACGTAATTCACTACAGAGTGCTACAGAGCGCTCTGTAACACTCTGTAATGAATTACGTTTTCCTGATGTGATTGAATGCTACTGCGACTCGTACTACAGACATCCGTCTTGACCAGTCTTAGCTAAGTGGTAGGTGTGGTAGGCTATAAATCTGTTGCAGGTTCGAGACTTGCTCAACAATATTTCTTTACCACGCCTCGCGAGGGACGTCTCAAAAATATAAGGTATATTGCGTATACGTACGTCCCAACCTAGATTCTCGACAGACTGACCAAAACCATCAAGATTCACCGCCAAACGAAAAATGTTTCATGGGGCCAGAGACCAGGAGAATGCACACAAGCTAAGGACAGTGTGAGTCTGGCAGTCAGGAAAACGATGTGACCTCCCCACCTTTAGCTTTCAAGTCGCCCTCTGTCGTGTTGGCATCTAAGAGCCAGCGACTGAAGGAGCGCTCGTCGATGAGGCTTCAGCGAGACTGGCACAATTGAAAGTGGCAGACCGAGCCATATCATTCTGATGTGTAGTTTGCGTGCGCTCCTGTTTTATGTCGATGCCAAGGCGGAACAAAAGATTGCTTACTTTCGATTCCCGCAGCAAGACCTAGGCACTAGACAGACATGTCAACAGAGGTCACCGTGAAACTCTAAATACAGGAACCTGGCACCTTCCGGACGAGGATAAACGCAAAAATGGTATTGATACTGGTCCCCTTGAGCAGAATTTCGAGTTCTGCATTGGTTCATTTAATTGGCACACATTATAAAACAAATCGTGGTGCAGACCATTAATGCGGCTGTGTTGGAATTTCGTCCTCGGATTAGCTGCTAGATTCATAGAGATGGATTAGAGGGGCAAGCCCTTGACTGTGTTCACTATTTGCGACGGTTCAGACAAAAACACTGATCGACAAAATGCATAGATTTACCGGTCAGGTTGCAGAGAAAATAATAGTAAATTAGACGTATCCATTCAACAAAGATCCTTCTCCACTAACGTGGGAGTCGGGGACCCACAGCCAGGTACATTTTTATATCCCGGTCGTTCATATCCATAGCATTATACATAGATACAGCGAACAAAAGCAATACAACTACAGTACCGTATCCAAAGTAACCAACCATCCTAAAAATTCTCTGCACAAAAGTTAGCCGGGCCTGACAACGGAGGGAAAATCATAAACGCACCCTTGCCAAAGAAGAACGCGTGCCTCTGGGATTGGAGTACTTGTTGGACATCTGGTGGAGCTGCCTGGAGAGAACTGGAGGGCCACAGAAGAACTGTAAATGGACGGGTGAGCGGATGAGTTAATAGGTAACAACGAGCTACGAACCACGCCGACATCAGTTTCGGGGTGCTTTTCAACCATAGAACCGAACACCCTGTCCCAGTTTGGTCTGCCGAAATGAGTGGGAGCACGCAAAGAAGTGATAGCGTCTTTCTCTGCGCCGACATCTTGGACCTAAGGAAATCACAATCAGTACAGAAACCACTGAGAAATTGGGTACTGCGCACTATAATGTTATTCATGTCATCCTCCTTGATCTTTGCAGTAAGATAGATGTTGATCTCAATTCGGTTTAACGTGTCCTGCTCTTCGATAGCCTGCAGTAGCGAGTGGAACCACTCGGCGCTGCCAAAGTCACGGATGACCCAAGTGAAGTAGACCTTGGAGAGACGGGTAGGCTTGGAGTTGTTCAGGTTGTTCATGCGGTACCAGATCGACTTCAGAATACTGAATGGATATGGTCAATGATGTCATCAAATAAATGAGGGGTGCGATACGCACGAAGCGAAGGGAGTGACACCAATACCAGCACCAACGAGGAGGACAGTCTCGTAATTCAAGAAGTCCTCACTGGCACTACCGAACGGACCGTCGACCATGATACGAGGGAGCACCCGGTTGAGCGGCGGATTTGTGTTCGTGCCAATAACCTTTCCACCACTGGCGTCGACATCCTTGGAATCCTTAGAGTCGAAGTTACAGCCGACAGCCTTGGCAAACGCAGTGGTGAAGTCACCGACGACACGGATGTGCACAGAAATATAATCTTCCTCAGGAGCGCTGTAGTATTATAAGCCTTTGCCCGCAAAGCTAATTAAGGAGTTAACTTACCTCGTAAGAGTGAAAGGATGCCACTGGAAGTAGGAGATCTCTGGGCAAGAGATGAAAATGTATTGCCCTGCCCGCGTAGTGGTCTTCTCTTTTTTGATTTGGATTTCAATGACTTTGGACGGGTGTTGTATGACCTTGGAGATAAAAGTCTTATGACGCGAGCGAACCTCACGCAAAATCCGCTCGTATGTCCAAATAAGGCCACCGACGAGCCAGTATCGCTGAAAAAGCCGTTGTCAATGGGTGGCACAAAATTAGCTTGTCGAAGTTCACGAACCCAGAAGACACCAATAGAGTTGAAGGAACAGAACGGTTCTCTGTCCGGCTTGATCATGCACCACATACCATGGAACTGCCAGGCGAGGAAGAAGACAACAAACAGATGGTGTGTGTACCAAAACCTCTCAAAATTGGCACGGCGCCTTTTCTCCATGGCAAACCAGACCATGATGCCCAATGCAACGGTCATAATCCAACCTGTAGCACCGGGACCGGTGGCAAAATTTGCTTGTAAGAAAACGAGCACACGCTTGCCGGTTGTATTTGCATCTGGGTCGGCGAGGGCAAGCTCGTAAAAATTGTGCATGTGAGCACCGATGTGGATGAGAGTAAAGACAACCATGGACCAGGCTGTTGCCTTGTGGAATGTTATATTCTTGTCGAATGGGATAAATGAATTAAGGGGCGTTCTGCGAAGCAGGGAGATGAAGTTTCGGCAGACAGGCAAGAGAATGAAGATGACATCGGTGTGTAGTACAAGTGCTGCAGATCTAGCAATAGCTGTGGTAATATTAGGGGAAGGGGACCTATACGGCACATCTAAATGCTTACCGTAGGTGACGCCAAAAGTTGCGCGGGCTCCGGTAAGGTCGTCACTAAGCTGGTAGTTCATGAACCCAAATGCAATAACGAGCATGTGGAAAAAGATCCAAGCAGAGAAAAAGAGGCGTTTTCCACCCTCATTGATCATCCACCTGTCAAACTTTTGACCGAGAGTAGGAGGACCATCGGGAACTTTGGGTGCGCCAATGCCAGCATTTGGAAGAGGTTGCTGGATACCCTGTAGGCGAAGGCGCTCTGATTTGTTGCGCTGGAGGTGGCTTGGTGGTATGGAATTCAATGCATAGTCGCCTGCGCCGTCAACGAAGGGGTCTTGGTCTCTGAATGGGTTGCGATCTTTAAAATCAAGACCGGATGACCGTTTGAAGGACATGAGTTATTCCGGTCAAATAGTTGAATGATACAAAGAACGACCTGCGCGTATAACGAAAGAGAGGACCTGCCTGCTGTGGAAGAGGAATGTGTATGAGGGGGGCCACGGTAAGATTAGAAGGTCCTACAAGGCAATTTATGCATATTGTTTCTTAACAGTCATTCCCACGAGTCATGTCGTTAACTACAGTCGTTACTACAAGTTCAAAGAGTCCGGACACCGTATCAGTTAGAACCTGTGCTCCCATCACCAAGGCTGCGCCCCCTTGCCTCACCGTATCAGATAAGTGGTGGCATCCGGCTGTGTTCTGCCTGTGCTGCGCCTCATAACCGATACTGTCAAACTTGAACATCATCGGACCTCGACAGGAAACGTTTTCGTCCCCATCCCATTCCTCGGTATGCCCTGGCAGTTCTTTTCTAGTACTCCCGTACTTCAACTTGATCAGGCCCATCATTATTGCGACAGAGCTCCATCACCATTCAATCAAAATTGATGGAGCAGGCTGTCCAGATAACTCCATCATGACCTATCGTACCCAGCTTGAACCTGAGGTGACTGGTGGTCTAAATCAAACCAGATGGATTACCGCGATGTTCCCAAATTCAGGACAAATCTCTCACTTGTTCAACCATTCTTTATTGAAAAGATGACATCGTTATTTGAACGCACAGGTCTTCGACGAAGCCAGCGCATCGGACATGAGAGTCCACTGGTTGGTCCTGGTAGCATTGCAAGGAGCTAAAATCCAAGAAATAGTGACGACACGTCTTATGACCTACAGGTTACACACCCAAATTAGCCAAGGAGTCCACTTTCAACGACCTATTTGGCAGATTGCTATCTTGGTCACCTGGTGTTCCGCTGGTTGATATAAAGAGCACAGTTTTCAGACGAGGTGCAGCGGCGTACATGGCGGAACGCGTAGGAGGTACAGCAACCGTTACATCAGTCCCCATAAAGCTGATACAACATCGTGGTGAGCTGTTGTGAGGTATCACATCAAGATCAAAAGAACCCATTTGCCTGAAATAGACGCGCAGGACTCTCGACGACCTTGTCGAGCATAACATTGCGAACGATTACACTTTGAACGTACCCTATGGGTAAAAATATCATTCGCAATTTCTGCAACTTTGAACTCTGCTGGGCACGCTTACCGATACCACCTATCGGAGGAGACCTGTTGTCCGTTCCATCATCCCATGATAGGCACACCTGTATGGTCCCAAACCCATCTTTTATTTTATCTCGTTACAATCACGCAAACCTGCATCTTGAACGTTCAAGTTTTCCACGAGCACGTTAAGTTTAATACGACCACTAGCATTCACAACAACCCAGTCCCCACGATGTATAATCAGCAACCACACCCGGGCGAATGACGGGCGACGTATAACACACCAGATAAATACAACCCAAAAACCGGGGCGAAAAGGACACGGAGGCCACACTGTTTCCCCCACAACAGTGGACACGATGCATGACTAAATTTATCACGTTCTGACTTGTCTACGTGGTTTATATCCGTCATCGTGCAGCGAGACGATGGTGAGCACTTGGCGCGTTTGATGCACGACAGTAGCCACCACTGGAAGTGGTTCTTCTGAATGTCTAGACTCTTCGCAGCGTAGTGACTTGTTCAGCATCAGGAAGTGGCATGCGATTCTTGAAGATATGATTAAACTGATAAAATTGATATTCGAGTTCAGGAGAGTGCAAAGCTGCAATAGCGTGGTATAAGTTTATACCCATTCACCTAGATGCATAGCTCAGCGCTCAGTCTCGACGGATCCTGGCAACTCTAAATTAGCCCCTGTAATTGTGGCAAGGATAAAAGGGCTTGCCTGCTTACTGTTTCCAATTGGCTTCAAATTTCGTTTTTGTTGTATTGTACACTCTGCCATCTACAAGACATCACTCGAGTTAGTAACAGTGCGCAGCCTGGCCACCCATTTACATGGGTATGAGTGTCTTGGAGGAACGGCCATCAGCATCGAGCCGCACTGTACTGTAATTAGATAGTTCCACCAGGACTACAGTCGGTGACCCCGTTAATTGAATTCTCCATGTATGATAGATACAACCGTGGACGCGACTGATCTGTCCGTTGTCGTTGATGTCTTGAACGCGTCAGATGTGGAAGCCGTGTCCTGAAACGAAGAATCACGGTCCTCCACACAATACGTGTTATGACATCCATTGAACACGCATCTATCAATGTCAAATTCAGGTTTTGCACAACAATAGACGGTTGTGGCAATGACCCACGTAATACTGTCTGACCTTTGCTCTCACACATCTGCACTGAGTAGAGTATGTCACAGTAGTCTATGATCTAGATATCATAGCCTCGAAGGCACGTAGACAGCTTGAGATCTTTGGGTGTCGCCCAGACGCTCGCATGAAGTTGAGGAGAGAATATTTGGAACAAATACATTCGCAAACTGGAAGAACGAAAATTCTAAGAAAGCAACCCAGAGGACCCGGACTCGGAGGGCCGTTGCTATTGATATCAGGAGCCCCAACCCCTTCTAACCTAATTCGGTCATGTCGACCCAAGTACTTCTGTGGATTCACCACGCTTACTGGAGCTGGCAGGAAACCTGTACTACCACAGCCAGAAGGCTCTCCTGGCCGATTTTCGTTAGGCACAATAGCCTCTCTGCAGGATGACCGCAACATCCACAAGACATTACGACTAGGTTCACATCGGAAGAAATAAGGATCCACACCAAGAAGATACCCTCCTTTAGCAATATTCTCTTAGCACCCCGATATCACAAATCCTAGAATAAACCCTCCTACATACTCGGAATTCTAGTGCTAGACCGATCCTAAGGAATCATAAATATAATTAACGCGATGGTGTCCACATTGTCCCCCTTCTTTTTCCCCAGAATCCGTGGTACCTTAGTGCCCTCGCCATGATGACAAGACGATTACTTGTTTACTTTCTCAACACACTAAAGAAGTGGCTTTCACAGCTTGCACGTCGCTGTGCGAGTCCATTATCGCTCTTTTTGTCTTTACTCCGCCAATTTGCTTCCGGTCATTTAAAGCTCGGTGCATGTGGTCGGAGGTTGTTTGCTGGGACCCGTTTTTCCAGCGAAGCTCTACCCCAATCACAAGGGAACATCGCAAGAGAGGATGAACCCATTTGTTCGAGTGTTCTGCCTCCAACTTCGGACGGTCCTTATTCGAGAATCCATTCACAACACTCACAACATCTGCGAAAAGGTACGGTGATACCTTTGTCACAGACTAATACAACAACACAGAATGGGAGCACTGCAGAGATAAACGGGAGCTCTATGTCAAGTTCACACCAGTCCTTGCAGATGGGAGAGAGATCGGGGAGCAACGCGAGTCGGACTTTCCTCGATAGTGACCCATTAGAGGGGCTCAGCAGTCGAGGCCCATCACATCCTTCAAGCTTCCATGGCCCGTTGTCAATATCACGTTCACGATCAGGGATATACATGAATGATACTCGTTCTCTAGTCGCTGCAACGTCCACGCCCTCCACGATGCATCTGGCGCCGGGCATGACTCATTCCAAACATAGTCTTGTTTCGCAGGGCAGTGGTCAATCTCTTACACGATCAATGACTGGGTCACAATGTGGACAACCTACATTACGACTGCATGAGGGACATGTTTATCATCTCCCGAAACACATCCATAGTTCCATCGCGTTACAAGATGGACCACCAGATCTTGATACCGGTCATCATGTTCATCTCATCGTTCCGCCCGGTAGCGACGAGAAGCCGGGCTCGGAGATTGTCGAGGTCCATGAAGATAACCCCCCAGGAATATTTCCTATGGTTGCGAAAGGAGTCATGAGGTATGAAAGGTGCATTCCCAGGTGAACATGAGTCTTCTCTCCTGCTTGTACTCTAGAGCTGATGTTGCAAAAGGGCCGCCGACAATACCCAAACTACTGTCCCCGCTATGACAATCACATTTCCTGTGCATGACCCGAAGTAAGTCGTACTTAAACCATCCTCTTTCATACATCAACTCTTTCAAGGGCGGTTGTACCCCTGGGATGGACCACGCTCGTTCATCCAGAAGGTTCTCGCTACTTTCTAAACGAGAAACAAGTGCGTAAAATCCATCGATTATTGAAGACCGGCATTTCTAGTATGGCTATTATATGCAGAGAACATTCACAGAAGTGGATATCTTTGACACACAAATACTCAGGCGCATCGAATACTACATGCAATACTTGTGGAGTGGGCTCGAGTCCACCGTTAAACGAGAGAAGCTCGACCTCGACATGACGCAGGTGGACCTTGTGCTTGAGCTAAAGAACAGCGACGCATCCGCTAGCTCTGCCACCGTTTGTTGGTACTATTTTGTCAACCACAATGGCAGGTGCCTCTTTTGGTTGCACGAGTCCAATGTCGAAGATGTGCTCTCCGATTGTAAAGGCGTCAAGAGTCTTTCACACATACGTGAGTGGATCGTAGTTGTCAGTGGATCTGGATCTGATGATTTGTCCTGTTTCGCATCGCCAGGGCTTGCCATTGAGGCACAATACTGGTGTGTTCTAGGAAAGGTCCGCACGACATTGCTTCCAACACCGTCCCATTCCTAATACAACCATAGGTTCACATACAAGTATACTAACGGACAACGAAGGCTACATTGGGAATACTTCCCTAACCTGTGTGTAGTCTTACAAGACCATGTCGATGAGGTTAAGGATACACTGATGCATGCAACATGTGGTTAGTGCTCTGTTAGGCCTTCTATCTTGATCTAATATGCTCGGTTGTAACCATCAGACCACATGACATCGAAGCGGTCTTCTGCGCTAGGTGATGTCATCGAACTCAAGGACTACATTTCGGTGGTAGACGGAATCAAGGGTACGTATGCTACATTGATACTTCCTCGTGAATTTCTGTGCTAATCCAGTTTTTTAAAGTTCATCCCCCTGAAAACCAGCAGATACGATGTCACGCTGCCATTGTCATTGGTGAGACTTGAATTTGAACTTCAGCTCCTCCTGACGTCGATCATCATTTAAGGCCGTATCATGAAATTATTCAGTCAGTGCTCTCTCATTTGTCTATCTAGCTGTGATTGATACTTTCTAGGTGACAATCAGTTTATCAACTTTCACGGGGAGAATTGCGTGAGACTGATCTCTGACAAGACAGTCCATGGTTGGGCATACACGCCATCACTGTTGATGGTCGTGGTCTCACCCCTTCTTTTTTTGGACCCAGCGACACAAGTCCAAGAACTGCATAGGGCTTTTGTAGATGAAATTGCTTCCACGGCACGGTGGAATGCACTTAGTTTAAAATTAAAAGGGCGGCTGCAGGACTCCAATCTCTTGGTAAATCCACCTTTTATTGTTATATTGGGTAAAATCAATGTCAAGCCATTGGTAGGCCACTGTCTTACTCAACGCCAATGTTGGGTTTCTCGCTATCAACAGTGTTGATATGGGCGGGAGATCTGTCATTCAGATGGCCAGCTACATGTCCTTGGTGACGAGCTTTGGAAGTATAATTCTCGGTATCTTCTTGGTCTGGCATGAACGAACTTCTGGAGATAATACGGCCTTGGAAGCAGTCAGTAACTTATGTTGCATAACTGGAATGTCTCTCACTGTAGCTATTTCAGGCATCATTCGCATTAAGGCTTCACGACAAAAAGCACGGACTTGAAAGTCTGGCCATAATTTACAGCGTTCCCAAGGCATTATTTATCTGGGGGTGAGCCTGTACCATGATAAAGTCATAGGCGGACATCCTGACTTGAAGTTAGAATGATCTTCTTTTTTGTGGCATTCTCCAACAATTGGTACGGTGCCGGGGATACAACTTCCAGGGCCGTAGTTGGCGCTGTGACACTGATCGTATTCGCGATGATATTAAACGGCATCATTCGCATCAGGGAAGGAGAAGGCTGGTGGTGGCGTGCAATTGGCCAGCAGCTATTATCCCTTCCAGCTTACGCTTGGAAACGAGTCATGGGGTTCGTGGAGATGACAAGAGGTCAAAGATGCGAGCCTCAACCTGACCCTGAAGAAGCCAGCCTTCACACATTGACACACCTCTCGCAAGCAAACGTTGAGGCAGATGTTTCAACTTCACGAAACTTTCAACGAGAAATATCAGGCGTGGACGGTCACGAAGATCACTTTCACTCCTCTGTCCCTCGAACTCAGTCATACCAGCCCAATGCCTCTGTAGCGTCCAGGAATGAAGGACAAACAGCAGCAGTAGCCAACGATACGGACGCCGCAATATTGCCTAGTTCATATTATACAGAACAGGAGAATGCAAGATACACAGACAACATCGTCGAAGAGCCCGAGGAGGTTGATCACCCCCGGCCTTCGCCGAGCACAGCTCCACATCCAAAGATCGTCGCTAGAAGTGCCACCAATGAACCCTTCCGGCATGCGCCGGTGCCTGCGAAATGGACACTACAAGACGGTCAGGACATAGAAGGTGCAAAGATTAGGACTTGATTTTGGTGGCCACGACAGATTATGAGGAAAACGTCGGGCGTCTCCTCCTCATCGACGGCGGTATGACATGCCGATAAGAATGCGAACCCGGCGTGCGGAGATATTGTTCAATTGATTAAAAGCACTCTGACTTCAAGTATCTTACATACGCAGGCAGTGTTATATGTACCAGACTCGAAGGTTTATCACCTTCATATCCAATTTGTGTCCTCTTGCTCTGTCTACAGTTAGCGGCGCAAAAAAACTTCAAGTTCCCTCGCTGGCATGTAGTATGTATCCATCAACATCGACTCGACTCGATGTTGAAAATCAGTCATCCGAGTACCATCATCCAAGAGATCCGTAGGGTGATATATAACAGCTATTTGTCAACTGTAACATCGGGTGATTACTGCTACGCAGTATTAGTATCCAGAGCCTCTTGTACGATTGAATTTGAGTGGTAATCTGTTATTGAGATCAACCCATATGTATTGTCCTACTTATCGTCATGCCTCCCCCTGGTGAAAATTAAGCTGAAGTAGTATTAGCCATATACCCTACATAGTAGCTCATTCTACGAAACAACGTGAAGTTCCCGAGAGATGAGTTGCAGTAAAAAGGGACACACCCGCCCTCAGGGTGTGTCAACGGAGACATGTGAAACCCTCGCATACCTATGTTCTGCTAATGTGTTATACCTGTGGCTGCTTCATGCCACTCGAAGGTGAACAACTTCTCTTTGAATGCCTCTGCGTCCTCTGGCGAAATGGGGGGTCCGCCATGCACCTGTAAAACCTGCAAGCTGTTGAAAGGAGCTTGTGATGTGGGGTCTCTATCCCGCGCTCGTTGCACCGCATCGTCGCGTGCATCGATCAAGGCCAGAAGCGCATCTGCGGAGAAATCTGTGCAATTTTCTATCTCTAGTCGAGACCAGCTTGGAGACGTGAGTTTGTTTGGATTCCACGAACGGTAAATGTCACGGATGGTGTGATCATTGAAGGTGGGACAGTATTTGATGGAAAGACAATTGCCATCCCAGATGTTAATAGCCTCAGCCATGCGTGAGAAAGAACCTTCCAGCATGAGGGTGTCAGCTTGAGTCAAGCGAATGTGATATACAGAAGGTGAGAGCTCGTGCTTGATATGCACGAGGCGTGGAGCTGGTCCGGTCTTAGACATGAAGATGGCACGGACCGTCGAGAGGCTAATGGACCGCAGGCTCACAGCTTCGATCTGAATGTCGTAGCCATCCCGCTGCGTGAGGATGCCATCAAACGAAATATCTTGAAGAGTTAGCTTTTGAAGTATTCCAAACCTGCGATGAAGTTTGTCGATGACGAGCAAAACGTCGTGCAGGTGTAACTCTCCTGTTCGGTGTTTGCCACCGGAATAGCGCGAAATACATAGGTCCTCTAGGCCTGAAAGTCGTTCGACCCAGCGAAGGGCGCAAGCGTCACGGAAATTGCGCCCATTGAGAAAGAGATGCCGAAGCGCTGGGGCGTAGAAGCACCACTGCTCAGGAACTTCGCTGCCTACTAGGGGATGCTCGCCATCATCGATCCCACATTGCAGCTTCAGCCGCTCAAGAAGAGGTGCACGGACGTTCAGATAGCGAAGAGCAGGCAAGGAGGAGCTGCGAAGGAGCTGAAAACATAAAGACCTGCAGCGATGTAGATGAGGAACAATCCACGCCATGACTGCGGCTGTTAGGGCGCTCTCGTCATTATTATTTGTGCGAGAATGAGAAATGATTCGTTGGTCTCGCGTGACGGTGATTTCGAAAGCAAGCATTCGGGAGAGATGAAGGTATGTGTCGATATCTGAAAGCTTTGTGGTATCGAGATTGATGATGATACGTGTCCAGAACCTTGGCACCGACGCAAGAACATCTCTCCAGGCCTTGCATACGGCCGCGGGAGCGAACGGGAACTGTGTGCGAGACTGCGAGCTACACGCAATCCACTCTCCATTTAGCACGCTATCTGCGTAAACATGCTCGAAAATTAATAAGAGCAACTCTGGTGGCAAACCTCTATTATTGGTTCGACGGAGGTCACGACGAAAAGCAAGAATTCGACTCATGCGAGGGTTGCGAACTTTGGCAAATCGGTGTTTCCTATGAAGTTTCCACCCTACTAGTCAGAAACTGGCTGCATGTGGGGGGAACGTAGAAGTGGCGTACTCGTCATGCGAGGTCTGGACCTTGATACTGTTGGAGCCAAGGTGGCCCAAACCTGCAGGCACATAGACAGGGGGTTTCTGCGTGTTCATGGAGACTCCAAGAATAGAATAGTACTTGTTCGAAGACGGCTATGTAGCAGCCGACTGAAGGTTCTTGGTATGCGACGACATCACCAATTTACCATGATATATAGTACGGAAACAGGAGACCGCGAGATAAACAGCCACATGTAATATTGAATTCACAACTGCTGTTTATATCATCTTCCCACAATTAAATCTGACAATTTAGCCTTGACCTGGTCGACGTCAATTCACGAGTCTCATGGTTGACCGCGAGGCAATTAAACGACCACAGCAACTTTATGTGAATCCATAGGTTCACCCGCGCCCCCAAATTCAAGGTCTAATATTCATTATGCACCGCTTCCATGGCAGCCTCGGATACTTGAGCACAAGGTGGATACTGTGCAAATTTAATAAATGTACTGCAAGGACTGTCACGAACCACTTGTAAATCGCTAGTTCTGCAGCATGTGCCGGTGGAATCGCACTGTTGCATGTCATGAAACGATGTTATAAAGCAGGTACAGGCTAACGTCGAGCGCGCAATCAAGCCTGCTCCGTAATAACCACCTTTTTGCGCTCTGCGTTTGGTTTGCCCTCCCCGGCACGCGTATGTTTCCGCCGACGTTCCTCCTTGACGGCACGTGCATCGAGCATAGTGCGTTTGAGCTTCGCAGCCTGGTAGACTGGCTTTGGCAAGTGTCGGTTACTGTACTACTAGTGAGTGCGAGTCAAACAGAGCAGAATAATTGTTACCGTTGAATCCTGCCAACTTCGTTATCGTGCTTCCATCGGTCTTTCAAGGTATCCCGGTATTCGATTGCAGCACGTTCCCGGGCTGTGATGATACCAAGCTTTTCTGATGCTTTGGCTTTCCATATCCGTACATTACCATCGTCGGAGCCCGTCAGCACAAAACGCGCATCGGCGGTGAATATAGAAGATGAGACCCTTATTGTAGAGTGTGAATAAGCCGACGAACGAAGATACATTGGCTTACCTCTGCATTCTTTTAGTATGATACACTTCTGGTCCCGTGCCCTGACCCTCCTTCCATATTCTTACTGTCCGGTCCCATCCGCCGCTAACAAATTCCAATCCAGTCGGGCTCCAATCACAGCTCATAACTGCTGCAACATGTCCTTTGTAGATGTGAGTAGGAGTTTTCAGTTGCCTGACATCAAACGTATAAAGATTGTGATCCTCGGATGCGAGCAGGACATTTGTTGGAAAAGTTGGTGACCATGCCAGTGCATTTGAGCTCATTTGCATGACAACACGACGTTCTGCCTTTCCTGTGCGAATATCGTAGAGAGTGAAGGTTCGGTCTGAGCCAATGCTGCCAAGTACGCTCGTTTCACTCAAATTGAATCGCACAGACGTGATGGTCTCGGTGGACGTGGGGAACGTTAAGTTAGATATTGCGGCACTCCTTGTTGTCAAGTCAGCTGAGACATAATCATAGAGATGGACAGCACCCACTTCGTTTCGTCCCATATTTGAACAATGTTTGAAGCTGTAGCAAAAAGTGGATCCGAACGATGGTGATCTATTGAGCTGTGTGAAGGGACGTGTCGATCAGATGTAGATCTTAGTATGTCTGAGTAGCGTACTTGAACGGTGATTTGCCAGGATATTCGTTCAACGGGCGTTGCTCCTAGATGGACTGAGATAGATACACACAAAAAACTTGTTACCAACTGAGAAACTGACTGTTATGTCATCTTGCGGGCTCGCGTCCCAAAGTTTGATTTTGCTGTCCACACCGCAGCTCAGTAGCCGGTCGTCTTGAGCAAAACAAAGGCCCGACACTTTGCCCATATGAGCACCTTGTATTCGGCGGATGTGTTTGCGCTCGGAAACATTATGCAAAATTACGCCTATAGGAAGTGAATTTTTTTTGGACAGCCAAGTCGATTTCTCAACGTACCTCCATCCCAGCTGCCACTGGCAACAGCGCTCAATGACCCAGGCTTTTTGCACAACACCTCGACCGCGTCTATGTGCCCCTCGAGAGCCCCTATGAAAGGTTTCGCAAACAACCTGTCCATCTTGGCAGCATTCAAAGCACGATTTCGTTCGCGAGCGCGAGCAAATGGGTGCATCAAGGGATCGAGATTGCGGGCGGTAGGCGTAGGGTCTCCAGGACGTGCAGGCAGGTGTACTGAAGGAGCATGTTGGAGAACAGATATTTTCTGGAAGGGCTCAATGATACCAGTTTACTTGATGCGACTGGTATAGTGCTCACCACCATGGTGTATGGGCAAACAACTATTCTGGAGTCACTAATACTTAAAACTTAAAAGTGCTTGGACCCATGGAAGACGCCTCGAATGTGATCGTGGGAATTTGTGGCTTTTTCGCTTTTTTTTTTTTTTTTGGACGAGCGATATATATTTGTAGCAACCGAGTAAATCTAGTTCTACAGATACGCGCTATAGCGGAGCTTGAAGCTTCGGTCCGAGGGAAAATGCACTTACGCACTCCCGTTATGCGGGGTGTGTGGGGCTCTGGGCTACCTGGGGGCCTCGTTCGGAGAGGGCCTGGGTTGCTTGATACCCACTAAAACCTCGAGGGCGATGGCCCAGTTCTTGGGTAGGGGGTCTGTGGACGTGATTATGTCAGTCCAGGTCGCTGTGACTAAGTTTTGGAATGTTTGGGTTTGATTAATTTTCCTTGCTGTAAGTCTATCGATTTGTAATCGTTTGTTGATTATTGACGTCCAACGCTTTGTAATTGTTTGCGGGGAACAGTCAGTGCCGCTTATCGTTTTCTCGCATCTCAGCACCCAGATGAGGTGCGCTGATTCAGAGATAAGTATTCTCAGTAGCCGCGATGTGCCTTTCTTGGACTGTTTGTTTTGACAGTTTTCCGGTACATCTTGTAGTTGCTCATTGTCTAGTTGTGGTTGTGTTAGGCTAATGTTTCCGCATCCTAGTATCATTCCGAGGCTTATCCTGGGCCAAGCTCCATGTTTCGTGGGCCATGTGGATCTGGCCAGGGACCAGATCAGGGAGTTAGCATTTTGTGGGCAGTCCGTTAAGATATGTTCCATGGATTCATTGTTGGCGTTGCAGTGGGTGCATTGTGCTCTGTGCTCATAAGTTGGTATGTTTGTCCAGTATTCGCCTATTCTATGTGTGCCGTGCATGGCTTTATATATGAATTGTCTTATTTTCTTTGACAGGTCTTTATGTCTGCATCCTGTCCATATGGAAGTGTCAGTTTCGAGTTGTCTGGTCAGTTCTTGTATGGTGAATTGTGTGACATCTAGATTGCTTGTGGTTTTTCTCCTTGGGGCAAACGGTATGTGTTCTTGTATACCTTTATATGCTAGGGCTTGTGTGATTGCTGAAAGTTTCGCTCCTTGTAGGTTGAAGTCGTCTGGGATGTGCAAGTCTAGTTCATCTGCTGAGGGTTTGTTTGCTCCCTCTTTTGCTAGTTTATCTGCTTGTTCATTTCCATTTTGGCCATTGTGGCCTTTTATCCATTCAAATGATGTTTGGGCTGATCTTTTCCTCAGTTGATACACAGTTGCTTTTATGAACTTGCTATTCACTACTCCTATCCAGCCAGTGTCTTCCCAGGTTGGTAGGTGTTTTGTGAGGCAGTTGATGGCATATCTGGAGTTGGTGATGAATGTTATAGGTATGTATGGCTCTGTTCTTTGTAGTGCCAGAAGGATTGCTGATATTTCAGCTATTTGGTTAGAGTGTTTGTTCCCTGGGATTCTGAAGGCAAGGTTTTTTGGGTGGTTCTCTCCAAGCCAGATGCTGCCTCCACTTTGTGAGTTTTCTTTCCTGTTGTTGATACATGAGCCGTCGGTGAAAATTGTAATATGGCCTTGTAATAGATTCAGGCCTCTCGCTGGCGCTCTTAGTCTGTGTGCTGGAGTGGGGGAGATATGTTCTGGGTCCATGAAGATTCTGAAACTGTCTGCAAGGTTGGAGTGGATGGTGGTGGTTGGGTCAAAGAGGATCTCTCCTTGTCTGTTCTTGTGGGCTTGATGGTTTTTCTCTAGCCTTCGTCGGGTGAGTGTCAGTCTGTCCTTTTTAGGTTTGGTTTTTGTGTTGAATTTTGAGGTGATTTTAAGGAGAATTTCGTTTGCGGTCTGAGTGCACTTGTGGGGGTCTTTGCAACCTATTCTGTGGTCTTTCTGGCATGCTGGGCAGGGGCAGTCTTTCCATGGGTGATGTTGGTCTTCATTGTTGATGTGAGTGAGTCTTTTGCATATCTTAATGAGATCTTTTACATTTGTTAATGTGTGTATTTCGTTTAGGCACTTGGTTTTTGTTTTATGGTAGGTGTTAGTAGGGGTTCCTATGTGGTTCCATGCTGGTAGTTTCTTTTTCATGTCTTTTGAGATCTTTATTGGCACAAAACTAATGTTGTGTTTTCTAGTGGTTTTTAAGAGCATTTGTGCTGCTTGTGGTAGGGAGCTTACTTTGTTGCCTTTTGTTGGGGGGGACCATGACGTTAGTAGGGGGTTTGTATTTTCAGTTTCATTGTTGTTGGTTCATGGTCTGATGCTGTTTAGTATTAGGTCCATCAGCAGAGCCCAGGTTGGTCTGGATTCGGATAGATCTAGGTAAGATTTCACCCATACTATTTCTATGGCTTCATTTCTCAATTTTATATCTAGCAGATTTATGCCACCTTCTTCTTTTGTTTTGTACATTTGTTCCAGGTTTATTGGTGAGGTATGTGCATCATTCCATATAAAGTTTCTTATCATTTTTATTAATGCCAACTCAATGCTTTTAGGCATGCCCTGTGCTTTCGTGAGGAATTGTGTCATTCCTCCTGCCATCATTTGTACTATCAGTCTTTTCCTGTTGAGTGTGGGGTGGCCATTGTTCCATCTTTTGAAGGCTGTATTAATGTTATTCAGTATTGGTTCCCAGGGAGTTGAGTCATTCATTTTGTTGCCTATCCATGCTCCTAGTGATCTAATAGGATGTCCATCAGGTGTAATTCTTATGTTATCATCTAGAGGAGGGTCAAGAGGGTGTAGTATTCTAGTTTGGAGTATGTGGTCTTGGTGGGTCTTTGATCCTATAGGGATAATTTCTGTTTTTTCTAGGTTGAACTTCGCACTGGATGTGGTGCACCATCTTGACAGGATTTCCTCCAGGTCGCTGTATTTGTCTGTTTCACTCAAGAAAATTGTTGTGTCATCTGCATATAAGTTGATGATGATCTTATCGGTGAGTCCTGGTATATTATATCCTGCTAGTTTGTTCAAGTGTCTAAGAGTGCATGCTAGGGGTTTGTTACGAACTAGGATAGTTGTAATAACAGCAGCTTGATAAGAGCGACGGCTGATATTACAATCAAGACCTTGCAAATGCAAGGGTCATAAGACAAGTCAAAGAGAGTGTCTCTGACTTGAATATTGGTTCACGATGACTTAAGATTGGAGGTCTTAAGCAAGAGATGTTCCAGGTAAAACCTAGTAAGATTAAAGTGAAGTTCTTCTAGGTACATGGCTAGATATATATAAGGTGTAAGTGACTTTAGGGCAGGTACACATATGTCAGCAATGAGTCAGAGATAAGAGATGAGTCATCTAATGACGGCTGCAGCGATTGCGATGTAATACAAATATAGAAAGAAAATGAGTCTAGTGATGGCACAGCATCACATGGTCATGACGTAATACAAGGTAAGATGAGGAAAATGAATAGGGGTGCATGTTACTGTAACATTACCCCTTGTTTAGGAACAAAGTCACCAACTTCAGTTATCCTGGTTAGCCCAATAAATGGGGTCAGCATCGTAGTTTGAGTCTAGCAGGTTGTTTTGTTCCTCAGTAATAGGGAGCAACCTATCAGCTAACTCAGCAGTGTGATAAATGGATCCTGCTCAATCTCCCAACAAGCAAGGGCATCATAGAAACTGACGTCAGTCCAAACCAGTGGAATGACTGCTTCTCCTTTCAGATCTTTACAAAAGACTGATAAGTGTCCAGGTGCATACTCCTTGCAGACCTGGCAATAGTATGCTGGGTAGTTTTTGTGATGATGCCCAGCAGTGCGACAGTTGCGGCATATGATGTTGTTGATTGTTGCCGTTTTTACTGTGGTGATGGTGGTCGACTGTGCTGGAGGAGAAGGGGATCTGGATCATCGTTTACAATTTCTGTGTGGGGAAGCCGATGCAGTGCGCTTGGCAATATGGGCAGATCTGCGCCTAATAGGGTATTGATGTGTTGTCTTAATAACTGAGGGTCTTATATAAATGCATGTAAAATGTAATGACACCACAATTACACTAGGATAAGACTTCTTGCCAGTCCTCAATTAACACGGTCTACAACTTTTCTTCTTTCATGGTAGATAACATGTGAGTTCTTGGGAGGTTCGCTAAACCAATCTATGTGATTAACTTAGCCGGAGCTTTTGTGTTATATCCCAACTTATAAACTTGTCTAGGATAAACCATCTAGACACTGGAATGTGGTTCCTTGTTAAGATAATCCTCTGTAGAGACTACAGTCTCAAATATGAATACATTGACCAAAGACTGGTTGGTCAAATAGGCACAAAGTGGTGAGAAACTGGTCTCACAAATGATCAGATTGACCAAAGCTTGTGTTGGTCAATTTCAGTAAACTAGGTGAGAAGTGGGTCTCACAAATGAACAGATTGACCAAAGCTCGTGTTGGTCAATATCAGAAACTAGGTGAGAAGCTGGTCTCAAATAAACTAAGTTTCTATCATAGGGAATGTCTTTTCCCTGCACTTGGTACTTCAAAGGGGCTTTCTTTGTAAGCAACAATCTTCACAGTGAGTAGCTCAAACTGAGATTCAAATGATTGCAAGTGGGAGATCCTATTTTTTGGGGGAGAATGGGCCCTCCTTATATACATTTTGTGTGGGAATATTATGTAAGTAAAAAAGCGGAGCAATGACATCAGAAGTGGAGCAGAATATTCCAGAAAGTGGAGCAGAACATTCCAGAATATTCCATAGGTGGAGTAATGACATCAGAGGTGAGTCATTGTGGAGCAGAACATTCCAGAACAAATGACATCATCATGACATCATAACTTTCAACAGAATACTTGCAGGAGTATCTGTGGAGCCATATGACATCATTGTGACATCATACCCTGTAGGTACAATTTTGTGAAGTATCTGATGGGTCAGAGCATCCCAATAGAAAAATAAATCAAGGAAATACTAGAGAAAACAACTCAGAAATAATAATACGATAACAAGACACAAAACACAGGCTTTTTAGATAGGTTTTTGTTAGGCTTTGAACTTTTCTCTATGGTTTTCTCTAGCCAAAGTGAATAAGCCAAAGGCAAGGCAATACCTTAACCTTCTTGCTTCACAATATCAACTAGGTCATTATGTGATTCCCATCTCACAAATGACTTTTCTTCAAGATATAATAAATTCATGAATCACAGAGGGGAAACTGAACTATATGACCAAGGTTTGAAACCAAGGTATGGGTTGACTAGCCTGATGCCTAAGCTCACAGACTTTGTCTTTTAGGGGGGGCTACCTAGTAGTCATATCCATGCATGATTCCCAAATCATGCAGGACAGCGTAGTGGGTGTGATAGGGGCAGGAGAAGGAGAAGCTGGTATGTCAAGTACAGCAATAGGAGGGATATTATCATCCTGATGCTCAATGGTAACTGTTGGAGGGATCGGCAGTGGGATTGGAATGGTAATATGCGGAGAGGGAGGTTGTGCGACTGGGTTGGTAGCGATTCATTCTGTGACAATATGAATAGCTTCTCTGATAGCCTCCCTAGTATCATCAGGCAACAGACGGATTGCAGTATTGTGAATGCATATATGAAGGTGACAGAAGATGGTCTTCTGACGTTCATCATTGAGAAGGTTAGCGGTAAGTTCTTCAATTCATTGGATGCAGAGGCGTAAGCGTTCAAGAGACATTGTTCTGAGGTTTACAATTTGTGAGCCTTCTTATATGCAGCAAGGATGTTGGTGGCATTGCTAAGGTTCTCTTCTGGGACCCATTCGTTACTAGTGGAAGAGTATCCTTTCCAGGATAAGAGATAGCATCTTCGTTTACCCATGCCTTTGTGTGATAAGATCGCATTGATCTCATACTCTTCTTCATCATTGATGATGTCTGGAGGTGGTTCATGGAAGTTTGGGCCATGGACCTCTGTCTTGTGATAGGATAATAGTTCAGAAGCATGGAATGTGGGGTGAACTTTCCACTGTGGTGGGAGCTGGAATGTGAAAGTGATGGGAGATAGTACTATGGTAATGGAAAAAGGGCCGTATCATTTTGGTGCAAGTTTCCATGATGGTAACTGTGTGATCAAATTCTTTCCTGATAACCAAACCTTATCTCCTATCTTCCATGGATGATATTTCTGTCCATGAGTTCATTCTGCCATTCACTGCATAGTGAGGTTATGGCAGGACAGCACTTCTTCTCTTGATTTCTGGAGTGAGCGGAGTCTATCTTCTGCTGCAGGGACAGTAGAGTTGGGGAGTATGTGAGGAAGGGCTCTTGGTTCATATCCCATCATCAGGAAGAATGGTGAGGCATTATGGGAGTCGTGTTTCCGATGGTTGTGTACAAATTCTGCCATTGGGAGATGTTATACCCAATCTTCAGGGTGATTTCAGCAATAGATCCAGAGATAGGTTTCAAGTTCTTGATTAAGACGTTTGGTTTGACCATCAGTCTGGGGATGATAAGTGGTTGATGCAGCTATATCGTATTTCAAGAGCTTGGCGAGGGCTTTTGAGAATTTTGATACAAATTGTGGTCCATGATCAGAAATAACTTTCTCATGCAGGCTGAATCAGTGGTAGACATATTTGAAAAATTTCTTGGCGACCCCTTCGGAAGTGATGGTTTTAGTGCAAGGGATAAGAATTACCCCCTTCATAAGCCCATGGTCTACCATGACCATGACAGAATCGAAACCAGCACATGGAGGGAGGTCGGTGATAAGGTCAATGGAGACCTGGGTGAATGGGGCTGCAGTGACAGACGGAATGGGAACAAGGGGTGGGGTGGTCAGGTGGGTATCGGATTTCATCTGCTGGCAGAGGGCGCAACCCTCAATGTATTTACAGATATAGGTACCCATGGAGGGCCACCAAAAGTCCCACTTAACCAGTTCCTCAGTTTTAAAACGCCTGGAGTGACCAGCGGTAGCATGATCATGACATTGTTCCAAAATAAGATGCTGACTGGCAGGACAGACATAAGCATGTTCTTTATAATAAAGGATGTTGTCTTTGATTGTCCAATCAACAAGAGCAGATTTCATTGGAGGGAGAGATAGGCCATTGAGGGAGTTGGAGGCGGCTTGGAAGATGGGGTCGGGGTCGGAAGGGTCAGGGTTCGCAATGGAAGTCATAAGTTCTACATCAAGAAGGCAAATGAACATGGAGTCAGGGAGGAGGGTAACATCTGCATTATCGTCGGCAGTGTCAGTACTGTGATCAGGGTGGCAGGAAAGTGCATCAGGGGCAGCAAGCTTAGTTCCAGCTACATGATGAAGCTCAAGGTCATAGCAGGACAAAAGCAATTGCCAATGGGCTTGCTGACAAGTTAGCTTTTGGGCTGAATGGAAGTACAAGAGGTTCTTATGGTCAGTGAAGATGAGGACGGGATGGGGGTTGCCTTCCAAATAATGACGCCATTTGGTGAGGGCATGAATAACAGCTAGGAGTTCCCGATCAAATATCTGGTAGTTGCATTCTGCGGGGTTCAACATTTGTGATAGGTATCCACACAGGTGGTAAACACCATTTTCATTGGTTTGCAGCAGTACTGCACTGGTAGTGACAAGTGAAGCATTGGTAGTGATTGCAAACTGTCTGCTTGGATCTGGGTTTCGAAGGATGGGTTGTTTCAGAAAGCATTCCTTCAGGGTGGAGAATGCAGAGGTGCAGTGATCCAACCACAGAAATTTGACGTCTTTCTTAGTGAGGTCAATCAGCGGTCTAGCGATGTCAGAATAATGGGGAACAAAGTTTTGATAGAAGTTGCAAAATCCCAAAAATGACCAAACTTCTTTCACTGTTGTAGGGATAGGCCAATTGTGAATGCCATTGGTTTTGGCGACATCCATTGCAACACATCCAGGGCATATAATCATGCCCAGATATTCCACTTCCTGTGTGTTGAATGTGCATTTCTCTGGTTTTAGGAACAACTTCTCCTTGCAAATTCTTTCAAGGACATGTCAGGTTCGATTATGATGAGAAGTGAGATTGTTGGAGAAGATTAAAATGTCATCCATGTATATGACAAGCCATCCTTCGTTGATCTCCTGTTGGAAAGTTCGGTTCATATATGCCTGGAACATGGCAGGGGAATTGCATAGGCCAAAGAACATGATATTTGGTTCAAACAATCCATATTCTGTAGTGAAAGCGGCTTTCCATTGATCATCAGGATGAATCCAGATATTATTATAACCAGAATGGATGTCCATCTTTGTGAAGTATTTCACCCCATGTAACCGAGAGACCAATGAGAGTGATAATGGGAGAGGATAGGTGTTCTTGACCGTCCAATCATTGATATACCAATAGTCCTGGCATGGACAAAGATCTCTGCTTTTTTTTCCTACAAAGAAGAAACTGCTCGCTTGCGGCGACTTTGACTCAGAGATGAAACCTTTCTTTACATTTTCATTGATAAATGCCTTGACAGCAGTGCACTCTGCTTCTGATAACAGATATACTTTTGACGTTTTAGGAATAAAACCAGGTTTGGTTTTGATGCGATGGTTGATACCAGGTCATTCAGGTGGTAATTGGTTAAGGCCATCTTTAGCAAAGATGTCGGCAAAATCATGAAGATAGGAGGGGACAACTTCTTCAAACTTCTTCTTCTGTTCAAGCCTGGCCGCTAGTATGAACTGCTGAGCTTTGTTACTGGTTTTGATATATTCTGTAGGCCGTGACAAAGGTGTAATCGTGGGTTTTCGTTCCATAGCACTAGTACCATCTTTGGTCAAGGGGGTATCCATAGAAATATTGGTGATAACCTGGAGCTTGGTAGCATCAACAGGGTATTCAACCAAAAACTCATTGTTGTCGAGGTGATATGTAGCAAGTTTGTGTATGGGTGGCGCATAGTCTGAAGTCCATACATTGTCCTTTGTGTTGAAAGAATCATCATCATCATCAGGGATAGGATCAAGGTTAGGTAATGCCAGGGATTCTTCTTCATCTGGGATTTCTTCAATACTTGGCCAAGGTAATGGTTCTTTAGGCAATGGGTTCGCAACCGATTTCACAGGAGGCACCTTTGGCAGCACTACAACTGGAGTTGGTTCAATTTCTTGATTTCTTTTGAAGAGGGATGGGAGACCATTCCTCTTTCATTCATTATTGACATCTTCTTCAATCAGATTGCTCTTCTTGCTTCGAGAGAGTTTCAGTGTTTCGGCTTTCCATCTAATTACTGGGCCCATGGCATGTAGCCAAGGAATCCTGAGTAGAATCTGATCACGATGGCCAAGCCATGTGATATTAAATTTTCCAATCATGGATCGTTTGTCAATCTTCACAATGAGGATGCAATATCGCATGATAGTGCCCCCCTTTGCATAACTTCCATCCACAGTGGTGACTCAGAATGGTTTTGTGAGTTTGTGTGTTTGAATCCTGTGGATTTTGACAAAATCCTCTGAGATAAATGTTCCAGCAGCGCCGGAGTCAACAACAGCTGTTGTTTCAACGGTTTTCAGACGAGTTTTAGAGATGAGAGAAATGGGAACACGAAGTTCCTTTCTGATTCCAATACTTCACACAAGCCTGATAGGTACATTGGAAGATACTGACATTGATCCAGTCTTCCACATTAAAAATCCTCGGCAAGGTGACGGATCATTGTATCCTCATCTTCTTTGTTGCTTTCTTCTATCTCTTCATGATAAACCAGGGTCTTTCTGTTCTTCTTTTGTGGGCAGGCCCTGGTCATATGTCCCTTCTGGTGACACGTGAAGCATAACCCTTTCTTCAGATGGTTGCTTCTCTCTGCTTTGGAAAGTCGATCTACCTCCATGGCATTTGGATCATGCCGATCAATAGAGGGTCTGGGCATATATCATTGTCCAGTCAGTTTGGTGGTGGTGCGATTGTTCTGATGGAACATGGCACCTCTCTGCCAGTTGCTATCAAGCCTAATGGCTGCAGCGACATATTTGTCGAAGTCTGTGGGGATGGTTTCCATTTGAAAAATAGAATTGATGATCCCTTTCTTAAGCCCATTGTTGAAAAAGGTGATCAGGATGGCATCTTGCTTTACAGAGGCTTGTGTGGCAAGGGTCTTGAAGCTGGCAACATAGGAAGTGAGATCACCCATTTGTTTCAAAGTGCGGAGCTTATTCATGGCTGTGCCAATGGCATTCGCTGGTACAAAGGCTTCTTTGAATTTTGTTTCAAAATTCATGAAAGTTCCATAGGACTTGGAGATGGAATTATCAACCTCGGTATAGAAGGTGAGAGCCCATCCCATAGCGCTATCTTTGGTCATGTACATGAGAGCAGTAATGACTTTCTTTTCATCGGTGTTGTAGATTGTAGTATTAAGGGCAAAGTATGCCTTAATTGAATACAACCATCGTAAAGCTTTCTGGGGGCTTCCATCATAAGACATTGGAGCTCCTGCTTTAAGTTCTGAGGTGGTGGGTGCTGACATCCTGATTGTCTGGTCTAGTGATGTTTCTGGGTACAGAAAACATTATGTTTCTCTCTGCCTGGTTCTGGTTTCTGGGTTTCTGGGACCTCCCTGATGGAGAGGGTCAGAGTAGCACTTTAATCTAGAGTGTCTCTGACTTGAATATTGGTTCATGATGACTTAAGATTGGAGGTCTTAAGCAAGAGATGTTCCAGGTAAAACCTAGTAAGATTAAAGTGAAGTTCTTCTAGGTACATGGCTGGATATATATAAGGTGTAAGTGACTTTAGGGCAGGTACACATATGTCAGCAATGAGTCAGAGATAAGAGATGAGTCAGAGATAGAGATGAGTCATCTAATGATGGCTGTGGTGATTGTGATGTAATACAAATATAGAAAGAAAATGAGTCTAGTGATGGTGCAGCATCGTGCAGTCATGATGTAATACAAGGTAAGATGAGGAAAATGAATAGGGGTGCACGTTACTGTAACAGGGTTCTATAGCGAGGTTGAAGAGGAGGCACAAGAGGGGGTTGCCTTGTCGCACTCCTCTCGTGACTTTGAAGGGTGTACTCATGATGCCATTTATGGTGACCTTTGTGTATGTGTTGGAGTACAGCGCTTTGACTGTTTTGATGAAGGTTTGCAGGAGGTTGAAGGATTCAAGTGATGCTAGTAAGTAGTCATGTTTTATTCTGTCATACACCTTCTCCTGATCTAGTGCAATCAGGACTCCGTTTTCCTCAGTGATGTCTGCGTAGTCTATCATGAGTTGCACTAAGCAGATGGGGTCAAAGATGGACCTTCATGGTATGAAGCCACTCTGGTCTGGATGGATCAGTGAGTGTATTTCTTTTGCTAGCTGCATTGCCAGCACTTTCATTAGAATTTTATAATCAGTGTTCAGTAGGGTGATCAGGCGATAGTTTGCTATCTCAGTCCTGTCCTTTTTCTTGTAAATCAGGCACATCCAGCCCAGCAAGAAGTCCATCTGGTCATCCACTCCATGTTTTTGTATATCATTGATTACTATGGTAAGAGTTTTTATTATATCAAGGCTTGGGACATCATTTTTCTGATTGTCTACATGTTTCTCATGTAGGCTTTTCCAGACTTTGTAAGGTATCCCGTCAATGCCAGCTGCACTGCCTGCCTTTGAGGCATATAGTGCTTCGAGGATGTGATTCTCTTTCAGCGGGTTGTGCAGTGGTGAATTCTCATTTTGTAGTGTCTGCATCTGGGGTATTTCACTTAGTGTGTTTCTTATTTCTATTAATCTTATGACTTCGTCTTGTTTTGACATGTTATCTTTTTGCAGATTTTTGTGATAGTCATGGGCAATTTCTGCCATGTGGTCAGATCTTGAGGCCAGATGGTTTTGATTAGGTATTCTTAGTCTGTGTATGATGTCATGTGGCTTCTTACTGCTGTTTAATTTAGACCAATATTTACTTATTGTTTCGCCCTTGGCTGCCCACTTTGCCTGGCCTTGTTGTTGTTTGTTTTTGAACCTTTGTTCTCAAGGTGCATGATTTCACTCTCAATCCATGCTTTTTGTTGGTGTGTTGATTCATTTGTGTCTAGGTTGTTGTTCTCTGTTGTTTTGTGTAGGTCATCTTCAAGTTGTCTCACTCATTGTCTTATTTTGTATAAATGTTCTTTTGCAGTGATTTTTGTGCTGTCTTATTCTCAACTTGAAGTCTTCCCAACTTCATTGCAGGTTCTCTGACTCTGACCAGTGTTGCTGTAGGTTGGTGATTTCTTGTTGTGTTTGTTTTCCTATGTTGCTAATCTTTGTTAATAGCTTTGCATCGTTTAGTAGGCTGATTGGCCATGACCATCAGCCTTTCCTCATGAATGGGGTATTCATTGGTGTGTATCTCACCAGGATCATTCAGTGATCTGTTGGTATTGCTGATGTGCTCGATTCCCATCCATAGATACTTAGTTCATGGGCTGGTGCTGAGTAGATGTGGTTGAGGCACGAATGTGAGTTGTTATTGCTATAGAACATGAATTCTCTCATTGTTGGATTGTTAATTTGCCAGGAGTCTTGTATATTCAGTTGGAATCTTAAGTTTCGGAGTGCCTCAATTGCCTGCTCATTGTCAAGGCAGGCAGGGGTGCAGTCTATGGCGTCTTCTGTTATGTTGAAATCTCCCATAAGGAAGTCGGGTTTTGGTATGTTTCTTTCTTGCCACAGTCTTATTATTGTGTTCCAGAAATCAGGGTGTTGTGCATGGTTATTTGTGGCATAGATGTTGGCTATTGTCAGGTACATTTCATTATGCCACCTTATTCTTAGTACTGAGGCTCTTCCTGGTATGATCTCGTATGTTTCTAGGTTATCTATGTTGAGTATTTCTTTGTTGATAACAAAGGCAATTCCTGCAGAGTTGCCTGGATGGAAAGGGTCTCGTGAGTTCAATACTTTTATTCTTTTTGAGTACAATGATTCAATCTGCACCTCATGTTCAGGTAGCAGGTGGGTTTCTTGGATGCATAAGATTCCAATTTTTCTCTCTCTCATGATGTTGTGGGAATCATATTTCAGCTGGCCAAGCTGCTGAGTGGAGAGCAGTATGTTCAGCCCATGGGATTCTGACTTGGCTCAGTGCTCAGAGAGTAGAAATTATTATCAAAAGGGACTGTCATTCAGGCTGGTACTGACACTAGTGAAAGAGATACATGCTTAAGTAAGCAGCAAAAATGCGAACATAAGCTAAAGAAAGTGAGGGTAGGTAAAGGTAAGTAAAGTAAGTAAATCTAAGCCCAAGGAAAACTTGACTGTCACAATGTGGTGGAGAGGTGACCATTTTGATATCTTGTTATTGTTTCCTAGTAGTGTAGAAGTGTGGCCCTTCATGTTTAGGGTAGCTAGTAGAATGTTAGCTCTTGTTTGCTTTTTGTTTGGTGACATGCGAGGGGTGTCTTGTTGTAATGTTGCCTGGTGTGGCATTTGAGAGTGGGGGAGTCCACCTCCATTCTCCTGTGTAGTGTCATCTGGGATGGTCCCGGCAGTTTGAGGGCTTCCCCCTCCACTGCTCAGGAGGCTTGAACCAAGGCTGGGAAATGAACTGAAGAGTGAATTTATGTTTTGAGATTGCTGAGTAGTCGATTTACTGCATCTTCTGTACGACTGTTAAGGAGACAAGGACTGTCATATCCTGGGCAGTCACAGTGGATAGATGTTTGTGCTACTTAAACAAGGTGAGTCCTGTACTCACTAAGTCTTTTTGCAGTCACTTGAGCTCCTCAGCACGGCTAATCCTTGGCCTAAATAGGCCTCCATTTTTGGCTTGTGCCGTCAGGGCACCCTTGGCTTTCCTACCTTGCTACTGCAATCAGTAAATTTGGGCTGAGGGCTGGGAGTGAAGTTTGCGAGTTGTTGCCATTGTCAGGAATGGGTGCACGTTGCAGGAGTAAGATGTTCTGGGGAGGGGGGTTTATTCAGGTACAGGTACTACAGGATGCGGGGTACATAGACTATGATACATTGGGTATTGTGGAAGTAAGTATGTGCAGAAGCTAGTTAGGGAGACCATTGCCTGGGTACCTCCTTCCTTTGCCTTTCCCTTTCTGGTTCATTAAGTTGGGTCTTGAGTTGGTACTATGCTTGGGCCCATTCCAGAGTGGAACATTTGGGAATGGGCAGAGCCTGTGGGGGTGGGCAATTGAGTGGCGGAGGGTGCATGGCATAAAGTTGACTGCTGTACCACTTCCCTCGAGTTCGGAGGGATAGGTGAGAGAGTGGAGATATGCTCTGAGTTTCGTCCATACTGTGGGGTTATTGGTGGGGCTAACTGTGAAAACATTGTAGCACAGGAGAAGGATGCCTCCACTAACCTTAAAATCAAGGTGCTCTACCCATAGGGAGTTGATGAAGTCCCATGTGGCAGCATGGATGCATTCTTCAGGGATGTCACTTTCGGACATGATGTTGCAGATGTCCCATCTGGTAACATCTTCCGACCAGACTTCATGGACAGTGGTCTTGACTGTAGCAGTATCCATGGTGGAGAAACTGTGCAGGCAGAAGAGGAGTAGGGGGGGAGAGTTCACTCTGAAGAGATGTGCAGCGAAAGAGATTTCAGGTGAGGACCAAATGTGCTGGTTAAGGATGAGTGACTTGGTTTCATCAGAGATGTTGTATACTAGGAAGCTGAGGGGGAAGTCTGCATCTTCTTTGCTGGCATCAGGGTAGGGCAGTAACACCTTCACATCCTGGTTGTCTTGATGGATGAAGTGGGCAATGTCCGAGATGGCTTTTCACAGTTGTTCTACAAGAATGGGACCTTTGACAGAGGGGTTCTTCCTGTCATGGTCAAAGACTCTCACCAAGATTTTTGGGTGAGGGACTTTGAGCCAGGCCGTGATGACCTTGGCTGCTTGGTAGTTGAAGAGTTGGGCTGCATGGGTGAGGTGGATGTGTGGGAAGCCACCAATTGGGATGGGGGTGAACTGGGGAATGACAGTGAGGGAGTTGGTGCTGTTAGACTTAATGATGGACTGATTAGTTTCAGTGACAGCCAGGTGAGCTCGGAGTAGATCTTCTTCCGAGTCCTGTGTAGATACAGCAGGTTTGGTAGGGAGTGGGCTGGAAATGATCAGGTCTGTCATTTCGTCATCATCTGTGGGTGCAGGAGTCTGTGCAGGTGATGAGTGGAGGGTGTCAAGGGGCATCTCAACTGTTGTGTCCTTTGTGAAGATGAGAGAGTTGAGTGTTAGAGTAGTTGCATTCTCTTCAGATTCGGAGGGGGGCAATTGGGAGACAGTGGTATGAGGTTTAGGTGAGGGGGTGGTGGGGGTAGAGGTGTTGTCATCTGCACCGTCCCCTTTGTCTTGTAAGATGTTGGGTGGGAAGAATTGTGAACCTGTGTGGGGAGGTCTGGGGAGGGGTTGGCGTGTTCCCATTGGAGATGGATGAGTGTTGATGTTGGCAGTTTTAATGCTTGAGAGGTCCTTCATGTCCTGCAGTGAGGTTGGGGATTTGTGTTGATTCAGTGAGGTTTATATACCTCATTTAGTTTCCAGTATGGGGATAGTGTTATCTCACATAGTATTGCATGGTTGTGTTGTTTTAGTCAGGGACCATGAGGCATGTCTTCCTATATGGTTAGTTTTTGTGAATAATGTGGTTGTGGGGAGGTCAGTGAGGTGTTAGGGGTTCGGGCATTGCTTTGGTTATGGGTTGGGGGAGGGGGCATGGTGTTGCTTGTCTCACTTGTTGGGTTAGTGGGTATGTACACGTATTCTGGTGGTTGTTTAGTTTTGTCAGTATGAATGTTAGTCATTTTTACATGCGTTAATTTACATGCAGTCTGATGGGGTATTTTCGGGTGTTCACCTAGGTGTCACTTGATATCTCTGATGGTTTTTTTTTTTCAGGTGTGATTCATTTCACAAGGGATATATGGTGTTGGGAGTTATGGTCATACATGTTTTGTGGTTGTTTTTATCATTTTTGTCTTGTTTTTAGTTGGAAGAGGTGTTGGGTGTCGACATTTTTTGTTGATGTTGAGTTGGGGTGGGGGCTTTTGGGTTTTTGATGTTCATTGGTTTTGGGGGTGGGATCAGGTGCATATACATGGGTGATTCTTAGTCTGTTCAAGAGGTCTTTTTCATATGGAAGGTTTGTATATTTGAGGCCAGTGGGTTGCTGTGAGCGAGAGTCGCTCAACCTGCCCGCATATAGCGTGGGAAAAAACCCCTCCGTGGTCGTGGTACGGGTTCAAGTGCCTCCTGGTCGTTTTTTTGACGTCTGTCGACAGGCTAGCTACCTTGGTACATAGTACAGTCCGACGTCGACATACAGCGTTACATAAATCGCATTGTTCCGTTTACGATTGTGGAGTACGTCCAATATTGGGTGTGCGTTCGCTTGAACATTTCTGTCATTGACCTAATTATGCTTATCTGCTGTTGCGCGCGGCGAACAGCAGACGGCGTCTGTCACAAGTCTATAATGTCCCTCCAGGGGATTTACACCCCATCTGTCATGCTCATCCGCCATCCCACGATGCGGCATATAGCATCATTTGAACATTTAAATTTTTTCCAAGTCACCTGCCGAATTTTGGTCCGCCTTTGCCGCCAGCCTCTTTCGTGTCTCCACCACCTTGCATCTCTAAACGTGCTCATTTCTGTTGAGCGGCAGAAGTGGTGTTGGATGGCAGTGCTAGTAATAGCACTTAAGTAAGTGAACGTATCTGTTCGTGTCCACTGTCGATGGCTTTCCATGAATTAAAATTTAACACTCACCCACCGTTGGAGCTGTTTTAAATGGCCGTCAGGCTTCATTCTACTGATCATATGATGGCGATTTGTGATGGCTATCAGGACTCGGGATCATGTTGATCATGGTGGGGCTCTGACGGGGGAAACAGATGTGGTACTGTCAAACTTTAATGTTTTGTTTCGCTGCCCAATTACAATTTACAGGAATTGAATTTTCCCGTACACCAGATGACTTCGAATTCTTTGGAGTACCAAGGGAGTACCACGTCTCTGTCCAAAAAGCTGCGTCGACTTATTGTTACCGCCAAGCTCGAGAATTTGTAGGTGTCCAAGAGTGTCCAGGTTACCGCTATGTTGCATATTGCATATTTCCACGGCGTTTTCATCAAGAAGGAAAGACTATCTTCCCTTAAGACCTACCAGTTCAATTGTGTCGCGTGCAATTGCTACCAAGCGCTGATCTCCGTACGAGACCCAAAGGGCAAGATTTGAAGAAACAGGTGACTGAGAAGCTACGGGTCAGTTGCTTCCCTCCATCGCGCTAGAACGGATCAACTTTTGGGCCTCGCCGATACAATCTATGTTCTTCGGTTGCTTTGTTTTGGAGTCGGAGACTTCCACCAAGTGCAACCTACGATCAATTCATTCTCCGAATGGTGCTGGTGAGCTGCGTTCATTCGGGATCACCCTTTGACTATATGTGAGGCAGTACAAGGTCTCGATGTGACAGCACATTGTTCGCACCTGCAATTCCTTTTGCCCTCGTACCCTTGCAGTGACTGGCCCGTCATTGTCTCTATGTCACAAATAGTCTTTGTTGGAACGCTAGTCACCAGCCGCCAGTTCAGCCGTATGCAGGCACAACTTGTAGAGAAGATGAAGAGCTGGTACAATTCTGTTGCGGTTCAGTCGATGTCGCACACTAAGTACATTCATAACTTGCATGTATCTAACAAGCAATCCGTTCGCCTTCGGACGTTTACCATGGATTACAATAACAGATGTTTGTCACTACGTTTGCTGTTATGCTTTTCTCCTCTTCTCTCCCAAACAGTGTTCGAATGGCGCGGCGACATTGTAATTTCGACAGTGCGGAGGTCGGAGATAAGAGAAAAATTTGATACGGCGGTGAGTTGCATATCTTGGAATGTAGGGCTTACTTGAATTCAGAGAGGGATAGACAAATTCATCCACTACTGATGTTGTCTAGCGCTCGCCGCTGGTCCGTCTCAGTAAGTATTTTCCGCATTCCGCAATTGTATCATCTCTTTCTCGCACGACCTGAGGAGGACCGGGAAGCAAGTGCAAGCAAAATTTGGTACACGCGCATGTGGGGTGGTAAGCGAAGCTGCGACTCGGCGGATGCTACTGAAGGCGTGCTCAATTCTTAAGTTGTCAGGTCAAGAGTAGTCAAGTCCCACCGTGCCTTAGAGCCAAACAATTTAGCCGACCGGGTGAGGCTCCATTTGGGCACCGCAGCTACCGCGCTTACTCCGCCTTATCAAACAATCGTGATCACTGGTCAACAGACTACAGCAAAGTGTCTACAACGACATTCAAAACTTCAAATATTGAAGTCCGTTGGTGTCCGTCATCGGTCATCCCGGATGCATACTGGGTTCTAACCCTTTCTGGGAACCGAAATTACAATCGCGTAATGGTACAAACAAAGAGTTGACAACTCTTGACCGTGACAACTTGAGAATTGAGCATGCCTTAAGAGTGTCAAATATTCGCTGGCGGGACCAGGCTCTTGGCTCGGAAAGCGCCAGCGGCGTTTGTATTTGACTCCGTTTCCCAGGTGCTAAACACATATAGTCGCCGGTACGGCGGATATTCTGTGAGTTATACATATGTGCACGTGGCCGGGGGCTCTCTTCGAAATATGTCACCAACCTATCACACGAGGACTGGTACCCAAGGTATTGATGGGCTGAGGGGGTCCCGGTGGTGGATATCGGGTCTAGTGTCTCGCACCTATCGATCTCGTGAAAGTACGACAAATAAGGTAATCAGCGCCAATCACATCTGCCACGTGGAAATCCAATATCTGGTTGCAATTAGTCAGTTGGCAACTCGTCGCTGCGATCTCAGATCATAATGGAAGATCATATCTATCGTCCAACGATAAGTATATAACTCTTGTATCCCCAAATCATCTAGGCAGATATATAGGCTAAGCCTCCACAGTCGCAGCAAGTACTGCATTGATATTACTACTCTCATTCTCCTCCAGCCGTCATTTGTTGGCTTCTGTCCACGATCCTTACTCACTCGCCACAATCTTATAGTTCTTAGAACTCTTGAGCAGCTGTTCGTTGACATGAGTTCACCATCTTGCTCTGTAGGTTGTCTGCTTCCTGCAGAAAATCTTCGCTGCGTTCCTCTGAACCTCTTGGAAATTCACGCTCTTACCGTACCCCCTGTTATCGAGCTCTTTTTCTGCGTGTTTTTGATTTATATGACCCGGAGATCGAGCAGGTGCGTCAGATTTAATTTCGGCTGCAAAAGCTTGGGCATTAAGCTCAACGTTTCTGCGCCGTTCCTTGCGACGGTGCCCCTAGTATCCATCATCATCTGTCACGTTGATCGGCTAATGACTTCACATGTAGGGCGCACCTATTGCTGGCCGCAGACGGTGTTTTGTATTTTATCTTGGCGCTGGTCGACCTTTTATCGCATGTAATACCCGCTGTGCGGAATTCAGTTACCGCTTCCAGAGTGGCCGAACTATTCCTTGGTATGTGACCATGTACACCAGACAGCCTGAGCGCTGAGATATACACCCACTCTTCCAATGCTACAGGATCTGTCTCTTTCGTTCCTATGCTATTATACACCTCGTATCTAGTCTGGCTGAGTCGTAGGGAATTCATCCCCTACCTCCCTCGCCGCTTCCAACCTGGAGCTAAATATCTATTCACTGGTCTTATTCCTGTGGTTGCAGTGTCGACTTTCGCGGCATCGCTCGGAATGTCTATCCGTGAGAGATTTGATTCATTTGTGTTGTTCTTGACTGATGTGTCGTCAGAGAATTTATCTTTCCCGCAGGTCCCGCTCACGATCGACTTCACAAATAAGAGCGAATTGCTGTGGCTGGATCTCGGCCAGCTGTCACTCGCACTGTATACAAACTATCAATGTCTAGCAGCCTTCCTCGCGTTGTATCGGCTCTTTACCGCTCTTTTGGATCAACAGCGCATCGACAATAATCATACCGACGAACGCCATTTTTTCAACGGCACTGGGTGGATTACTTTCGGCATCAAGCTAGGAGCTGTTGAAGGCATCGTTGGATTTGTGGCGGGCGGCTTTGCTGTTCCGCTTTCCAGAAGAATCCTACGACTGATTGCCAGGGTTTGCATAATTATTGGCAGTTTGAAGGGGTGGGTCCCCTTGGCACCACGTTTGCTCAATTCGCTAATACTCAATGCACAGAATGGACGAAAATGAAAACTTTGAGTTCCTTAACAAGGAGCTGGTCTTGTGGCGTCGTGGCAAGCCCCCATCGACCTCCCACTCGCTCATAGTCAATCGACGCATGACCATACGGTCCTCACAGTCCTCAGACCTGCATCACGAGTCCTCCCCAATTGAAAAGGATATGGAAAAGGGCAAGGCAGATCGAGATGTAATAATGCACGATGAAGTTGGCGAGCCGGCGGTCTTGCACGTACGCCTTTCTGCACTCCCTCCTCCAGAACAGGCTATCCATGCAGATGAATCGCGGAGACAATCTGGCCAGAACACGTCTACAGAAGTGCTTGCATCCCGCACTGGTGCTAGCCTCTCAAAGAGCAACACTCGGCGCCAGTCTGCGCAGACCATCTTCGACGATATGAGCGTTGTCCTTGAGCTGAGCCCCGACTTGCCCCCCGGTGTTACTGGCAAGTACCCCAGGTCCATGCTCAGTGAAGGACACGAGGATGACAAATTCGAGCCTCCAGTCCTCGGCCAGCAGAGCACGTGTCGTAATGCTGCACAGTCATATGACGAACAGAACGCAGCTGCTGAATATGCGTTGTTCTATGCCAACGAGTTCATGAAACAGAAACCCATGCTTTCGCTTATATCCATTCCGCAGTCCGCGCATGCGCGCGCGGGAGGACCCGTGTCACCGTGTACAAGATTCGCATCACAACACGGCGGCAATTATCCAGTCCAGCTTCCCGTAACACCTACACGGGCAGGAATCACCCCAACTGCTCAACTGGAAGGCGAGAGCTGGGACTCACTGAAATACCGCCACAGACATCTATCATCCCTTCACTTGCCCGAGCGTGCGAGCAAAGGCCACAGTGATGTCACCACGCATTCTTCACAGTGGTCGACCATTGCACGTTCCCAATCGCTTGCGAGTATCAGGATGTATGGTGGTGGACCAGTAATCAGTCCACGCCGTGCTTCTGCCGATCCTGACGATTTGATTTCCCCGTCGGGCGCAGAAACATTGCATGACGGTGGGCCGCAGATTAACATTGATCAGGAGCGTATTACGTCCGCGGATGCTGTCATACACGAGTTCGAGATCCAGGCAGCGTTCAACCGAGAAAAAGCTTTGCGGAAACTGAACGGGGAAGTAGGTGTATAAAATTTAAGGCAAAGCTGAAGAGAGGAGATAGTCAAGGAGCGAAGACAGTATCTGATCAGGCGGCGACTTCTTCTTTGGTGACTGCGTTCCGCACCGCAACAGGACAATGATTAAACTCAAAAAATAAAAATAAATAAACTACCTTCAGAATCGAATAGTTTTGCTGTATTACTATTGTTTTACCCCTCCGTAACAATGACTCATCCCTGTATTGATCGAAAGGGCTGTTATGGGTAGAATGGGTAAAGGCAGAAGCCAGCATCATCAGACGAGAGTGCTAGGACAAGAATCATGCAGCGCAGTACTAGCTAGTTCTGTTCGAGATAATCAGCTTGTGAAACACGACAAAGTTTCGCAACGTACCTCTGGTATCCTAAATATCGTTATTTCCTGTTTATCAAGGTCAGGTAAATATAAGTCAATAGAAAACCACACAGCATACCTGTTGTTTGAAGTACCGCCGATTCTCCTCATCAATAAGCACGAGATTCAGGTAGTACCGTGTGCTAAATTTCTTGTTCACTTCGCGAAACGTTGGTGTCAGGTCAAAGCCACCGAGGAATAGTCGAATAGGGATTGTTTCTCCTAAAAGTCAGTGAGAAATGAGCGTAGAAAACTGTATGTTCGGGCCCACCTCTGACAGGAGCGCCATCCATGATTTCGAACTTTGTGATTGTTTCACTCTCGTTGTACTGATTTGGTGGCGAGCCGGTTGTTTCGCGTCGTATTATAGAAAGCTCCATGTGCTTGATTTTAATACGAACAAGCAGAAAATATATCTTGCCAACAATCACGTCCTTCAGGTGATACCTGACGCACGGTCAGCACTCTGGCCGGTTGTATAATAGATTCTAACACACTTTGACTTGTTGTATTCGAATTCAATGTGCAAACAATCCTCAATGCCGACTTCCATCTTGATGGAATTGTTACTATCTGGAGGCATGCGATATGAGTGTACCCAGATGTCTCTCTCCTTCGCAACATCCGCCATTCGTCTTGCAACAGATACTCGTATAAAGTAGCTTAAGAAAAGGTCAATTGACATCTGCATGGCGCGAGAAACACCATACCGTAGCTTGACATTAATGCCCTGGTAACTCTCGAATTGCTTCTCGACATTCTTGAAGAGGAAGTCGAAAGTCTGAGCTTGACGCAGGTCCCCAGGCGATGCCAATTCTTGAGACAATGATAAAAATTCGTGATGGTGCCCCCGATCATAGAACAACTCTGGAGTCGGACGACAATAAGATATTGAGGAACTATGACAGATATGTGAAAGCCCACCGATGCTGCCAACGAACTCAACCTTGATGCCCTCATGAGTCATTCGCTTTCCATCGCGAACGCGAATGGTCACCTGCAGCGGTGAGCATCTCCGACGTAATAATCCAGCTAAGATGCAATACATACCTGCCCTGCTACTGAGTCACCGTCATAGTAAACTGGACATGAAGCTGTGCGGTCCTTGTCAGTCTTTATATCCACCTGCTTCCGCAGTTCCTCTCCTTCCAATTTGATGTCGACGTCAACGGGGGATGCGAAAAAGTATGCCATTGACTGGGAAGCTCGTGAAGGAGGAAGTCACAAATATTTACTGCCTCGACTTGAATCACAAAAAGACTAATGCCTATTTATCTGGTGGCTCAGCTAGACTATCAGAATTGATGTTAGTCGGGCGCCGACAGTCTAGATGAGATTTGGAGGAGATGACGAACGTCCAAGCCACAAGGCACAGTACTGACGAGGTACAGTGCAATTTCTTCCAAACAAGGAATGCTATTCCCACACTCTCACAGACCCCTCTCTTAGGGGGTCTTCGTAAATACACAGCAACACAGTCGAACGGCTTTCGTACAGCACTTTTGCTTCCTCACTTTTTCCACCATGTCCGACTTTGAAGGTGACTTCGATGATGAGCTCCTTGAACTTGCTGGCGCCACTGAGAAAAAGCGCAAACACCAAGCATCAAGCTCCAAGTCTTCCACAGTCAAGAAGCGCAGAACGGAGTGAGCCTTCTCCTTGATCCGGCTCACCGCTGTGCTCATCACAAATCTCGGGGAACCACAGAGTCTCAGATGACAGTGACGCAGAGGATGGGCCGGAGAGTGAAGAGGAATCAGAGGTAAAGTTTCCGCTTGAGGGCAAGTACATAGATGAGTCGGATAGGGAGCGGTGAGTGCATCTCGAACACAAGTGCAAGTGTAGTTTTGACACTGTCCTCTATCAATCTATTGCTGCGTATTAGGCTACTTTCTATGCCTGAGATTGAAAGAGAAGAAATTCTTGCTGGACGGCAAGAGGAGTTGATGCGAATACAAGACAAGCGAAAGCTGCATGAGATGCTTCAAGCACAATCTGGAGATCCTGAGAGCATTTCGAAAGCCGCAAAACGTACTCAGAGTGCTTTATAGTGCAGGCGCCATCTGATACTATTGTTTTGCAGGCCCACGTACTTCCCGAGGCGCCACAAAAGAGAAGTCTCGCACACTTGACGAACTCAAGGCTAGGCGAAAAGCAAAGGACGAGAAGAAGCGTGTGCGTGTGCTGATCATCAGTATACTCACGTCTCTTATATTCCAAGTAGACTAAGACACACTCTCCTAAGCGAGACCGGTCCTCCTCACCGAATGACATGGACATGTCTTCAGGCGAGGAAGAGGATGGTCAAATAACGCGCTACGAAGAAGAAGAAGAGAAGGACAGGAAGCTATTTTCAAAGCAGCCTGATCCTGCGGATGAGCCTTCGTCACTAGAGGACCTCATGGGATGCAGATTAACGCGGGACCAACTTGCGAAATATTGCATGGCTCCTTGGTTCGAGGATTATGTGAAGGGTGAGTGCTATGGTAGTCTATAATATGTTGCGTGCTCAAGACCGAAGGTGGCTGGGTTCGCTATCTTGTGGGCCAGGATGAGAAAGATCAGCCACAGTATAGGATTTGTGAGATACAAAGTGAGTGTCAGAAATTAGAGCGTGAATGTTTTGTCTTATTTGAGCCAGACTTGGGAGTAAATCTCACGAAGCCATATAAGATTAACGATATTACGGTGAACCAGACGCTTGAGCTGAAGCATGGCAAGTCGCTCAAGGCGTTCCATATGGACAAGGTGTCAAATGCCCCGTTCACACAGGTTTGTTTCCTGCTGCCACCGGGGTTTGCATTCACTCTATCGTGATCTAGCGAGAATTCGAACGTCTAGGGAAAGTGTGTTTTGCAGATGACGTCAAGTTACCATCCAAGCGCACTCTTGAGAAAAAGGTTGCGCAGATGTCCAAGCTGATCACACAGCCTGTGACAGAAGTATGAACTTTTCCATTACCTTTTCAAGGTTGTCACTGCTGAACTGGGCTTAGAGTGACATCACCGCTATGTTGGCACGAAAAAGCCAACTATCGAATTTGCCATCTGGTGCCTCCCTCACATTGCAGCGCTCGTCACTAGTGCAGGCCAGGACACTTGCAATCCGGCGACAGGACTATGCCGAAGTTGCTGAAATTGATGCCAAGTTGGCAATGCTACCCGCAGTAGCCACTCCTGCTCGGAATGGAGGTGAAGAGTCACTCAATGACAAACTCGCGAAAGTGAATCAGCGTAATCGCAAGGCCAATTTAGAAGCAGTACGCAAGGCTGAAATGTTGGAGGCCGAACGTAAACGAAGGGAACGCAAGATGAATGCCTCGGGCACCGCGACCCCAGCGGACCCAAGTGCGAGATTAAAAACTGTTCCGAGGTTGTTCAACGATATAATATCAAGGTTTGTACTCTCACTATTATGGTTGATGTCACTTGGTCATCTGTCTTGCCCCTGATTGCATCATGCCTCGTTTCTCTGGCCATCAACTTCAAATCCAAATGGAATATCATACAGATCGGGTACGCCGAATATAAATGGGACGGGTACGCCTGCACTACAGGCCCATGGTGCAGCTGGTGGACGATCAATATCGCCGCTCCCACCTTTAGCATTGTCTGACCCGCGAACAGGCACGAAGAAGGACAAGAGCCTGGAAGTGTCTGTCATCGAAATGATAGAGGTCGATCTTGGAGACTTTTAGAGTTGTGTTTCAAGTTTTGTTGGATTATGATCATCTTGTATTCGGAACTGTGTTTGCTGTAAATATTATTGTTCAAATTATAGCCACCTCTCTGCAGTGGTCCAAAACGAGTCGACTGCCTGAAATAGCTAACAACTAGTTCCGCTATTACATATCACGTGAGACACGACACGTGTGGATGAGATTGCGCACGGTCCAATTAAACTTCCGTTTTGGGACGATCATCTTTGACTAGTGGTCGTCTTCGTATTTGTCTTGGTCGTTCTTGCCATCATCCTTGCTTGCTGTCGCCCACGATGACGGGCTCTCCAGCCTCACTTGAATCATTGAGCTCGCCCTCTCCATCACCACCGCCCCAAGAAGATTCGGGCGCCGGCTTGGATGCCGAGTCCGAGCTATCAGAGCTTACAGACGATGAGCTCGTCCAGGAGTCTCAGTCGCCCAAAAAGAAGACTAAGACATTCATTGACGGAGATGCTGAAGATGGTTCACGTCGTCGGCAGCCCCGTCGCGGAGGAAGAAAAAAGCGTGGCGGCCTGGTCCCTGCCCCGATGTGGGACTGGGCATACAAATCGAAGAACTTGAACTCAAATTCAAATTCAAAGAGTGAAGGAAGTGCTACACCCGGCGTTGAGGAAGAGGAAGAAGAAGAGATGGCTGGCCCGCCTCGAGCTATGGAGGAGGAAGAGGATGACGAGAATGAGGATGACCCGAGGGACGACCTCGACGGCGACAGCCCCGACGGGGATGCCGACGCTGATGAGCCTCTTGACGATGTCGGCGTACTTGTCAATGGACGTGCAAAAGATTATGACGATGAGAGCGGTGCTGCTGATCCGCAAAATTCCACTTCTAATTCGGCAGTGGACGAAGAACCAGAGCCCTATGCCTCTGACGAAGATGAACTGGCACTTGTCCCTCCAAAGCGCCGTCGCCTCGATGACCTTACAACTTCTCCTCCAAAGCGTCGTAGCCTCCTTGCCCTCTCAAATGGATTACTTGAAGGAGAAGCCGATGGAGATGATGATGACGATCCTCCCGCCCTCAACGACCACGAAAACGACACCGAATCTGAGGACAATGACAGGCCTCCAGATGCGGGCTTGGACGTAGACATGGATAACGAGGCAGAGCCACCCTCAGCACCGGTCAAGGCAGTCACAACTGTTCCATTGATTCCCATTGACATTACAGCTCCACTGCCAGCGTCCGTCGCGCCCATCGCAGCTGCCGCTGCCTCACACTCAATCATGGCAGGTTCAACAGTCATTCACCCGCCATCTCCCACACCGTCTGCATCTTCTGTGTCTGGGTCCCGCTCACCCTCCTCTTCGCGTTCTCCGTCGCCCAAACCTGAGAACGGCAGACCACACCGTAAGAGCAAACGAGGCAAGAAGGACAAGGATGAAGACTGCGACACCGCGACACTAACAGCTCCAGACGCTGAGTCCGCTCTCCTTGAAGCAGAGGTGGATGATGAATTAGACATGGAAATGGAGTTGGAATTGCAGCCCGCTCACCGTGCCGAAGCTCTGGATGTGCTTGCGACTATCGAGCTGAAATTTGCACTATTGAGGGAGAAGGTGTATGTCGAGAAAATGGAGGGACTCGCGTGGGAGGAGGCATTGGTTTCCGAGGGTGTGTATGTCTACCCGTTTCAAACTTGTCCATGCTGAAGATCTGCTTTAGGAGCACACCCAGAGCTTATACATCTGCAAGCCGAACTGAACAAACGTCGCGACAAACGTCTTGCTCTTGCTTGCAGAAAGCGCGTGTATGAGGTTGTATCCGCCAACAAACGGCGGAGGACAAACGAAGACGCGGTCTGGAGTTGGTGGAAGGTGCGTTTGATGCGCGTCCTGTTCATACCCGCTACTCACTATTTGATGACTCGACTTAGGTCGCGCGAGATGACCTGCAAACAGAGATGATTGCTGAGACCAACCGTAAACGCCGTAAGTTGGAGCGCGAGCGCAGAGCTATCGAGAGACCTCAACCTCGTAGGATTATTTTCTCTTGCTTGTGCCTGTATGGTTCATGAATGTTCTGTTCGCAGTGCGCCGTATTCCTAACGCAATCCCTGATCCGCCTCCCGCACCTACTATTCGTCAAATTGCACAGATATTGCCTCTCACAACTTCCCGACGCCACATGCTTGCGACTGCATACCCCGACTTGAACGCCCTCCCTCAAGCAGATGCGGCTGCAGACCTCGATTTCCTGCATCAGCACCGTATGATGAATGCGCGCATGGTCATGGGCCCAATGTATGGCGCGCCTTCCATGGATGCTCTAGCATTTCATGGTGGCCCAGACGTGCGCATGCCACCTCCGCCCCCGCCATCTGTATTTCAACAACCCAGCCAGGGGTACCCATTGGGTGCACCAGGACGCCTACAGCGATTGCCTTCTGGACCTGCCCCAGCACAGTATGATAGCCTTCCTCCTCCCGCATACGGCCCAGGAATGCCGCCGCCACCGCCTCCTCCTCACTCAGAACAACAATTCTTGAATGTGGCACATGATACAACGCGATTTGCAATGCCCAAGCCAGCGGGTGGGATGGATTGGAACATAGGAGCAGAAGGACGACGCCGTGAGGAAGAACTGGATCGTGAACACCACCATCGGCACCCGCACCATACGCATGCCCCACCACATCATCATGTTGGTGGTCACCACCATCACCGTCACCACCACCACGTGGTGCATCACCACCACCCGCCCGAGCCGCAGCCGCAATCGCAATCGCAGCCAGAAATAGTTAATCATAAGCAGCAGCACTGGAATAAACATGGGAGTCGTCCGTCATCCACTCATCCACCATATGAAGAACGTGACCGACCTGTTGCGACGCCATTTGTATTGGCGCCGTCGCATAATAGTATTGCAGGCTCGACTTCGGGTCCTGGATTGCCAAGCGGTCCTGCGCCATCGCCAAGGCATGGCTGGATGCATCAGGATGACCGGGAGCGCCCACCCCCATTCCAAGCTCCACCAGACCGCTACCATTCCCCTGGACCTCATCGGTACGCAGGACCTTCGTCGAGTCACCCTCCACATCCACAATCTGCCCTATCCCGCCAAAATTCATCAGGAGTTTCCCCACCTCGCGCCCGACCCCTCCCTCCCAGTCCGTCGTCAATACCACACCCTGGGTTGCGTTCGCCGTCACGCTTTGAGCCTCATGCGTCTACGGCTAGTAGCCCAGTGATGAAGTCCAGGCGACCACTGTCTCCACCTCCGATGTCTTCGTCAAAGCTTGGTATGCCGCCTATTGGTCCAGCATCTGGGTTTTCTCCTCGTCTCGCGGGTCCCGGAGCACCGCCTAGAGAGATGGAGGGTGGTATGAATAGTGTCGCATCGTTATTTGGTGGGGGAAGCAGAACGGCTTCCCCCCTCATTTCATACTCGCCAGCGACTCAAGGTCCACGACCTGCTTCGTCGAAGGTGAATGCTATACAAATAGTAGATGGACCCTAATTCTATACTTGTTCTTCCCCTTTCATCTTGTTGGGCGCCGTACATATTGCATTTCCCCCCTTTTCACAGTAATTATGCCTTGGAAACCTGGAACTTTGTATATTCTCTTGGGTCTTATTACAAAGCCTAAGGCCAGGATGGAATAGGGAGTTTTTGCTAAGAGATTTATCAAGAATTTTATTAGCTTACGGGCCGTCGATTTTACACTTAAACTACTAGAACAATATATTTCACTGCCCGGAGCTTGGAGATATAAAGATAAGCCGGAGTTGAACGCTGAGCGCTTGAGCTAGGGACACCGGCCATGCGGATGATTTCCGCTCTGACGCCCAACCGCCCGATGAGTCAGGCGCACTGCACTGTGCACACTCGTTATCGGCCGACTACTCTATCCCTACTTTACCCGAGACCTTCGTTATCTCTACGTTCTTTAGAATCAGTCAAATACAGGCTATTGTTATATACCTAGGGCAGCGTTTTTACAACCCAGAATACCAGACTTTAACATTGTCTATTCTCTTGTGCCGGCTACTGACTTCGAGCTAAACAGTAGACGTCGCAGCAAGTCAGTAATTCTCAAGTTTGAAATGTCTAACGACCCCCCATCTCCCGTATCCTCACCACTTTCTTATCTCGAGCTTGTCAAGATATGCGACAATTTTCGCCTACCACCTAACTATGGCTCTATTGATGTCTTTCAAAGGCCTTCCGATACAGACTCTTTTGTCCCGTGGACACTATCACAGTCTCTAGGAAGTCCTGCTGTTGGGCTCTTGAGGCTCGACGTAGTAAATCTCCTTCGAAAGGAGAAACCTGGGACGTGGGTCATTCCAGAACCCCAGGCCGGGCACCGTGTCAGCTTTGATGCATCAGTCAACACCCCGAGAAAGCGCATTGCAGTGCTGAAAGAGCTCTGTGAGCGCTGGCGCGACACTGGTGTATTCCCTGCAAGCATCGGGCCCCGGAAATGGCGGAACGAGATGTACCCTGTGTATCGGAATCCTTTTGGAGTGCACGACTACTATCCTGAGAATGATTCTGACGAGGGACTAGGAAACTACGCCTTTGAGATGGAGCGCGCTGCATGTGCTCTTTTTGGTGTCGTAACCTATGGGATACATATGACTATCTATCAAGGGATAGCCAGCAGCCCACAAGTGAAAATTTGGGTCCCAACGCGTGCGAAGACGAAACAGACGTGAGTTTAATCGGTCTGTTCATAAAGTACATAGCTGAATCGCCACATCAGGTGGCCGAGCTGGTTAGATAACACTGTTGCTGGCGGGATACCCAGTGGCATGCCTGTCTTCGAGAGCCTCGTCAAGGAGTGCGAGGAGGAAGCCAGTATGGAAGCAGACATCGTGAGGGATCATGCGAGACCCGTCGGAACAATCAGTTATTTCTTCAGGTATCGGTCTGTCAGACATTTGGGGTGAATCACGAAGTATAACCATGGGATGACTACAGGAACAAAATGCACTTCTTGCAACCAGAGGTCGAGTAAGCGCTGCCTGATTCTGTGTATAAATCTGTGTATAGGGATCTCAATGACAACGCTCTTTAGATACAATTACGATCTCGAGGTACCACACGATACTCCGTTCCAGCCCCGCCCATCAGACGGTGAGGTGGAGTCTTTTGATGTACGTATATAAGTCTCTACCTCTCGATCACGCCAACCGATCCTATGAAATAGCTGCTATCGTTGGATGAAGTGAAATTCAAGATGCGGCAGGGAATCTTCAAGCCCAATTGCGCCGCCGGTAAGTGCTAATGCAAATGATCCACAAAGTTTGCATTGAATTGACCACATAGTCCTCATCGACTTCCTTGTCCGACACGGCCACTTGACACCCGATGATGAACCCGATTATATGGAGATCGTCACGAGATTACATGGGAGATTTGAACATGAAAGATGGTGCCAACAGGTATGCATATAGGCAAACGTTTGTTGTGCTGTTACAAATACTCGTGCGTTACTGTAACTCCAGTAGGTGTGCGTTTGCGCACTCACATATGGAAGCATTACATGCCAATGCGTGGAGACAAGGAAGTTCAAGACAGACGTCTATCACATGTATAGCACTAGTAGTTAACTTGATAGCACGGAACCGTAGATGGGTATATGGCTGGCACTTTTCGTCGACGCCATTATTGGCACAACGCCGGTGATCAGCGCTCAGCTATCGAGGCTGCACAAGGAACAGGTGGTCTTTCTTCTTGCCCTTCAGGACAACTTCAGGACAGGTGGTTACACCTGCAAGCCGGACCCAACCGCTGTCGCAGAAGACCCGGACAATTAGTGTGTGGATCGGGTGGACCCACATCTCAGTCTGAAAACTTCTACTTCGAACACTCAACCGATGGTTACGGCAGACAACCTGAATCTCGATGTTCTCGAGTTAATTTTTACATTCGTCTCTGGAAATGATCTCGTTGCTGTCTCGTCTGTTAGCAAGTCGTTCCTCGCTGGCGTTATTCCGTGTTTGTATGCCACGGTCTCTTTCACCGCAAAGCATGCCAAACGATATAGGCCCGAGGGAGGGGTAGGTCGAACATTCGTGAAAAAGCGTGTTTCTCATAACTATGCATCAGATAATGTCACCATTCCTCACCCTCCGCCATCACCCTGATCTAGCTGTCCATGTTCGTCACATTGACATACATTGTGCACCGTTCGTCGCGGTTGGACAAGTGCATCCGAAATTCCTGTCGGAAACTGCGGACGCACTGAAGGTTTGCAAAAACCTAACATCGTTTGTGTGTGGGCCGAGGATCCTCCCAGCCCTGCTCAGCTCCCTGCAGGGGAAAAAACGCTTGCAGGATGTGCACGTCTATGCCGCACTCACAACGACACAAGGGGAGATGCTGCAAAAAATCACAACGCTGCGAAGCCTGACTCTGGACTACCCGACCTGGAATGTTGTAGATTCGCTGACGAGATGGGCGCAGTCGTTACAACGGACACTTTCGCACCTCACGATCTTTGTGCGTTACTTTTGCTTACTTTCAACAATCTGCTGAGGTTTGGTTAGATGTCTCAAGAAGTGAATGGCATACTTTTGGAAGCCTTGCTCTGCCTGCTGCCTCGTCTTCGTGGGCTGCACGTCATTGGATGTTCAAAGGCTCCTCATACAGTAGTCATCAAAGCTGTCACAGCATACACCCCATCGTTGAAGGAATTTTCTTTCACTATATTCGTACGACCTTGCCTCATTGGACATCTCTGATACTTGCTTATTTTCGGCAGGAAAATACCCCTCCACCAAGTATTTTTTACCCACTTGCTATCACCTTACCCAACCTGCGGCATCTCGCTATTGATGTGCGCCCGATATCTGATATGACGGCTGTGACAATTTCATCGCTCTTTGTTTCATTGACCTCCCTGTCTACACTTGTGCTCAAGTTTGCGGATCGTCAGCTCCCTATGTGGAACTCTGTCATTGATCTCATTGCTCCGTCTAACGGCGTCACAATGCCTTTAAAACGTCTTGCTCTCATGGACTGTGCAGTCTCAATCGACATGGTTGGAAAGCTAAGCTCGAGGTGCAAAGATCTGGAAATGCTGGAAATACCACTGCCAATCAAAGACATTGTACGCTTTTTCTCCTTATGGCGGAGATACATCATCACAGGAGTCGTTCCAGCAAGCCTTTACTACAGCAATATCAAGTTTGAAAGAATTGCACACGTTAACCGATGTTGGTGATGCCCACGCAAGCCACGGCCCGCGTGCGACCTTGGCAAGGAATGATGTGAGATACATGATGCAGGCGTGCGTGAATTTGAGGACGATAGTAAGTGATGGGCGGACGTGGACGGTGAGTTTTCGCATTCTCATTTGGCGGCATTCTTCGGAGGTAGCGCATTGAGCTGACTTTACCCACAGGGACGTCCGGATTTTTTCAGCGGTGTAATGGTTACACCCCAGCGTTACAAGGCCAATGCAACACAACATTGGTTTTCCCCTTTAAAGGAAGATTCATATCCGAGTTAATTGTCGCTGTTGTTCATCATGCTAAGATCAGATAACCGCACTTATAATCTACGACATCCGGTAAATGTAATTGATGTAGGCTACCACTGATGAGAGTTCTTTGTATCTGCGACACTTCAGATTAAAGACATCTCCTAGCCGCCTTTTATGTCTCATGAGTCTCTGGTATTTTGCATCATATTTCACAGCGTTGGTTTCCCCGAGTTGAACCTGGTAATCGGTCACGTGCCATCTGAAAATATACCAATTGAGCTGCAAGTTCAACCGAGGCCCCTATTCATCTCTCTCTACGAAGCTTCCACCAGAACGATATGACAGTGCCCCATCACAAGACCGATACGTTGTCCCTTAGTAATTCGCACTTCCTTCCCATCCACCTAGATAACCCTGAGCCGCACGTCCATCAGCTGCCAGTGGAACTTTTACAGCAAATATTTTTGCTCGTTGTCAGCGACTCGGACCTCTCAGACTGGCCTAGTATCTTCAAAATGATAAATGCCTGCACCTCGAGAATTTTTTGCAGCCCTCCTATATTCCTCACCCGGGTGTGCCACCTTTGGCGAGTTGTCGCACACTCAACGACAGAGCTTTGGTCGTGCATCCAGGTGACGCTTCCCGGTGAAGCCAAACGATCCAAGCCGTTCCCCCCATGCCTGCTTCAATGCTGGCTCGCCCGCTCTGTTAGCCAGCCTCTCACCATTCGCATCAATCGAATCAGGTTACCATATCGTCTCTACAAGTATGCCAAGCGCAAAGTTATACGTGGTTACTGCCCACTTTCCCAGGCAGATTTTCGACTTCTCGAGATTCTTCAGTCCGAAAGCAGGCGGTGGGAAACGGTGGTTGGTGCGTCATGTGGAGGCGAATGGCCCAGATCTAAGTTGGATACGCCACAATTGAAAACCTTGGAATGTAGCTGGTCAGTTCTTGGTAAATTCAACGCACCAAATCTCCGTCAGCTACGCATCAGCGAGGGGATGGCTGGCGTTCTTATTCCTATCTACAAAAATTTACGACATCTTCATCTCCAATGGGCTTCCCCCAGTACTATCCGCTCCGTTTCAGTGACTTCTCCTAATCTGGAGACAATCGTGGTGGAGGGCTTAATCGGCGATTGTTGTCGCGCTACAAGACAATCGGTCACGTATTCTTGTCTTGAATCATTGACTCTCCTTTTGCCCTGGAATTGGCACTGGTTCACCGAAATATTCTACGACCTCCATATTCCTGTGTTACGGAAATTAACTCTAGTGGGGTGCCCAACCAAATCAGGGGTTGATGGTATTATGGATGCGCTGGCAGTTACTGCAACTTGCAACTTGCAAGTGATAGACTTTCAGCCAACCACGCTCGAGGATGAAGTAGATGTGGATGTGGTTGAGCCGTTGCTTTCAGTTGTGAGGGAGATTTTGGTCCGTGGGGTGTTGCTCCGATGTCGCGCCCCGCACAATTAGTCATGCGGACCTTGTATGCCCTACTGCTTTGAAACAGCACGAGCATTGCAACTTGGAAAGTTTGTTACGGTAGGGGGAGCGGTAGGTCATCGTCGAACACACCCATGCATAACGCAGTTCACGACGAGTCTAGGAGGAAAAGCTTCCTGACAGTCTCACTTGGGTTTCTGGCATTTTTATATAGGTATGTGGCTATATGACAGTACAAGTAGTAGTGCACAATATGAATGAATTGTTCTTTTGCGTCGTGTTAGTCACTAGCGGTGCACGATGCGTGTTGACGCGCTCGAACGAATCCCTGAGTAATAACGTAAACCGTGAGACCTGGCATTCAGATCGAACCCTCTTATGTAAAAGAGCATTTGAACTTCGAAATTTAAGCTGGTATATGGTAGTACTAGTATGTCTTTCAGCAAATAATGTTGGTAGCAACAAGGAGACTGGTACATCGTGATTGCACTTGCAAGGACAGTGATACACAAATTAAAGGGCTACACTTCTATGATACGCTATCGATACACACCGTACAATATGAAACAACACATGGCTCTAAAATATATGAAATGCGGGGTTGGTTCATAAGCTGTGAATGGGCGTCAAACATGAAATAAGATCCGAAACGTAAAGATAAGAACGCCCAACGAGAAAATATAACACCGGACACGCATAGCTGTATGCCTAAACGCCGCATAGCTGGGCTTGAGGGCCCACAACCCAAGTAATGGAGCTAGGGCCCGCGCGTTTCGCAGTTCGACATGTGCACACATCTCGGCGTGAAACGGTACTTGTTTCGAGCCTAAATATGGATAAGAGTTTCATGCCCGCTTATAAAGATGTCCCCGTTCCCTGCCGCTATTGGCCGCCCAGCTGGTCCAGCCAAAGGCTCCAGAGATACCCAGAACAAGGCAAACATATGGCAGTGATGAAGACTAAGAGGGGGTGTACGTGAGTGAGTGACAGCCTCAGATAGAATCCGAAGTACCTGTGAAGACGACGATGGGTATCTATAACGGGTTATTCGCGAAGGTCCATCGAAGATTTCATATACAGGTTCTGAGGTTGATATGAAGGGGGTTGAAGGGGTGTGCGCCTGTCTGTTAGGGGAGAGAGATAGGTATTGCCGCATTTTGCGACGATTTTCAAGGGCTCGCGGCAATAAATGTGCCGGGCGAGCAGGGCCATCAAACACGATGGGGGGAGGTAGTGAGGAGAAATGGCGAGCTCGAGTGAAGTTGCTAGCGGCATTGCGCAATTTTTCACCGTTGCGTTCGAGGGTAGCAGCACGAGTGGTCGTGGCTGTTCGTCTCACAGGTGCGCAAGACTCCCCCAGGCGTACTGGGGCGTCAAAGATGTCAAAGATTGGCAGAATAGTGAGTGCCTCGTATTCTTGCGCAGTCACCGTAGCTGACATGGATGAGGACAGGCACGCAGGTAAGGATTGTGTGACTCTTCCAGATGATGCACCTTGTAGTGCAGTGGCAATTGGGCGACGCAGCGAAGACATGGCTGGATAATAAGTGGGACGCTAAGCATTACAGTCTGTAGAACCCGCTTTTATATACCAGATATGATGCATGGGATGACCGGTACTGAGATCATCTTAATCCGAAGATACAGGGGGTAAAACCCATAGAATTTTCTCTGGGAACAGTGAGATCTAGAATAATCAGAAAAATACTTGTAGCGGAATTGAAGCGGCTATAGTGAAATGCAGTTCGACTCATCTGTTCAATCACAAGACTGCGCCGACCTCGGTGGAAAGCATGGAAACTGTGATTTCTGATGCTGCCAAGCACTCTATAATTGAACATAAGTTTACTATGCCACACTACTCTTCTTGGGATAAACGGCAATAGAATTATGCCAAGAGCATATCTCCGTCAGCAGCTTGCCTATTGCCGACTTCTTTCGTTGAAAGCGCAAACAACCTTGAAACGAGCCTTGCTTGGTCGCCGAGATGAAAGGTGCGGATGCCAGACGACCACTAACCGTTGTTAGTAGTTAACTCATGATCAATGGGGAGCTGTGGAAAAGATTTACATTTAGAGAAGGATGAACGAGTGCCGCATAAACGCCGCCACGGCCCGCTAGTACTGTTAGCCATGGAGATTAATATCGCACAATTGCAGATCCCTTACATACTAGGTATAGGCTCCCGACGTGGCTGGAATTGTAGTTGCATACAAGGTAGCGAAGAGGACCGCCAAAATGAGGAGATTATCGAAATGAATGATTGCTTGTTGAGAGCATCTGTGGAAATCTGATATACTATTAGTTCCTGTTGACACTAGTAGCGTTGAAGACTTACCTTTGGACGAATACATAAAAGGTTGCCAAGGAAGATGAGTACACATTGTACCATGACATTTTGAGAGAGGCGTTCATTTAGCCGTCGAGGCCGGGTGCGTTTTCCCCACAAGCTCAAACTCAGATCACAGCTTGGAAACTGAGATACGTATTCTAGCATGAATCTCACATAATATGATCTGAGTCTTCTCCGAGATGCGGCCTGAAGGCTGTATCGCATCGAATCGTGCAGCTTCCATGCTGCCAAGCATCTCACCGAGCACACGGGATGAGGTATATTGAAGGTGCTGTGCAAAGAAACGATGAATCCTCGTGGGTTCTCCGGCGAAACGTTGTAGATGCATGCCCTAACTCGGAATTGAAACTCAGCGTCCACTCGGTCGACCAGTCGTCCTTTTTGACAGAGTAACTTGTGCTCGACCTGCAATGTCAGACGGAACACAAAAAGCTCATTCAGCATCTGGATATAAGTTTAAGGTATCTACATCCAGGCGTCGACATGATGTAGGAATTATACAACTACTATCTGCCCCAAGTCCGCCCCCAGTCAAGAACATTGACGAATTTCGATTCACGCGCAGCTGTCACTCTGGTCAGCGGAAAGCTCGTCAAGTGGCAGCTGTCTGACTCCAGCTGATATGCGGGGCCTTCAATTGCTTTCCATTTCAGACCTGTACATGCAATTAAAAGCCTCGTTGAGTCCATGTGTTTGTCTTCATATCCATGAACCGGATCGATAGGGCTGGACAACACGAGGTCAATTCCAATTACTAGAAAAGCATTTCCTTCAGCCCAACTTGCTGATCTATATCCTCTGGCCCCTCGACGTTACATACGATGACCGTCGTTTTATCCTCGCCTCAGAGCCCAATTTCAGGTGGTCCGCTACCTCAATACGGGTATGGCTCTGATCATACCTTTGATCACCTTATTCAGGACAACCCCTTCTTGTTTCGGGTATATACTCCGAAGCAACGCTCCCCATTCTTTGATGCTACCGAGCCCTACTTTGTTGGCCAGAAGTACAACGAGCAATATAGAGAGGCCGCAGAGCGACTTCGACAGCCATTTACAGGCAAAGTCAGTAGCTTCAACGAGCAGTTATGCGGATGTTGCCCAGCACATGGACTGGACGCAGAGACACATGTCTCCTTATATCTCGACTACGTTCAGCTTCGCCTGGGCTATTTGGGAGGCTTCCCGCAGGTACCGGGTTGGTCTCAAGCATGACATTGAAATCGCCATCATCGATGCACGTCAGCTCGCCGGTCGAGCTGCGACCGCTCTGGAGCTACTAAGAAAGGGCACACCCAATGAGTCAGTGTTTTTTTGATCGGACTTTTGGTTGCTCTGATAAGCTGATTTCATGACGTAGAAGACATCTGGACTACTGGAAGTGGTACAGATTCGCATTGGAGTCGCAAGACGTCCTTGTTCATGGATCTATCCCCGGTTCGGCTGTTCTAGCCTCAGTCCCCCTTCTAAGCATCATCGACAAACTCCCGTCATACTTCCTCCGCCAAGATACCGTTGTCGATAAGCGGTCGTCTTTATCGCAGTTTAATATCTTATCATGGGATACCATGGATCGCAAGCCTAGTTTCCGCCAGTTCTGCCAAGATATGTCGGATCAGTTCTTGCACCTTCCCACTGAGCATCGTCTTCGCGATGCAACTGGAAGCTCCGTTCGCTTGGCAATGACATTTCTGCGTCCCTGGTTCCATAGTGTTGTCGTCGACGATTTTACTGAAGCGACTGAGACAGTCTGCAGCCTTGCCTTCATAATTGCGCAATGGCCAGCTCAGTGGTGGTCACGAGACCACACCGAGATGTGGGATGTCATTCGCTCCCTCGTCCAATCTGTCGGCGAAGAAGTTCGAGAGAAGCAGAAGGGAGTAGGCGGTTGAAGAGGTTCGGAGATTGCAAGGGGTGGTTTCCAACCTTGAACGTGTTGTACAAGACTACGAAGAGGCTGAAGTTGCTTCATCAGTCGATTCCACGAACGACATAATAGAAGCCGAGGTCGAAGAATCCATTGTTATGCCCCCCTCCCCCCCAGCGTCTATCGTCGAATGGTCGATGGACGAAGATACTCTTATCTTAGCGCTCCCAACAGCTACCGCCCCAGCAGCAGCATCTCTTTCGCAGCTACTCTGGTTGATGTAGCCACGCCTGGTTCTGAGAATCCGGATAGCAATCGGCCGAAGACACCTACCCTCATTTTTGCCCCTACGATTGTTGTTCACCAACAACAGCAGTCCGCCATAGAGCGGACTCAGCCTATACCAGAACCGGAATCTCCACACTGGAGAACCTCAGCGACACCCAAAGCACCGACCGCATTCGCTAGCCGAAACCGCAACCTGTATCGTCACAGGGCTACTTGTTGGCGCCTTCATAACTCTCTGTGTAGTCAACTCTCAAAGACGTACCCTCATCTATGTTACGTAGGACCCCGGGCCAAATGACGAGATGGGAATAGCGCAGTGGGGAGGTGTTGTAAGATGGCTCGTGAAGTAATACTAAAAGAAGATTGTATCGTTACAGTATAACCTATTGGATATCTATGCGCCGCAGTTCGATTTCTATCAGAAACCGAAGCCTCCTGATATGATCGATAAACTCGATCTATATATATGCAGTAGTCTTTCTGATGGACATGCATGCTGGCGATGACTCGTTATAGCCCAACCCACGTTCTGTATTTTGCCACGTCTCCTGCATGACGTTCCACAATAGCCTGCACTTCGTCTCCCCAGACAGCTCTCGGGGTTTTTCTTGAATGTGCTTCCTCGGTCTGCGGTGTCAAGCACTTACTAACGTGCTTCGCTGCCTCCGTGGATTCGAAGACCACGCAGTTCTCTAGAGTGAGTGGCTTCGTTGGGTCCCACCGCAGGAGTGTTGGGTGTGCAGGAACAGCGTGAGGAGGCACGACAGAACGACCGAGATGCAGATCCTCAAATATCAGCGCGACATCATCTTCGTCGATAGGTAGTTTACTGCGTAAAGTGTAAGGCAGGTCAAGAGATGTGATGTGTAAACTCACTTGATCGGCTCCCCAATGAACTTCGATTCACGATGCAAGAGATCACGAAGGAGGCGCTCATAAAGCTTCTTGCGATTCTTTATGGGCAAAGGGTTCAAAATCGGTTTTCCGGCCATCTCACAGAGGATGTAAGTCGCGATGTGCAGCCCGAAAAGAGATGGCAAGGAGCCTGCCCCGCGGAAGAACAGTAAGATACCAGGATGCCAGTTTGCAAAGAATCAAAGCATACCGAGGACCGGTAATATTCGCACTCTGAAATCATCGAATACTCCAAGTTCTTTAACGTCGCCCTTCTGGAATTCTTCCTCGGGAAGGGGGAGTAACTTCACATCTCCAGGGACTTCTGTAGAATAAACGACAGGAATCCCTGAGGATACACCCTGCAGCCGTAACCTGCGCCGAACAGAACGTGCGAGAGGGTCGTACATGGTGTACGAGATGTCACTAATCTGAATTCTCGTAGGATCTGTCTTTGCACTAGCTCCCATAGACGAGAACACCTACAGTAGCATGAGTTGGATACGATTGGATATCAGTCAGTGACTAGGACAAACTTTGATGTGGTGCTCATGGCAATACTTCAGCAAGTCGACTTTTGTGGTGATGTTGTCTATTGCATCTTTTCACAACAAGCTGAATGGAAGACGAACGAGATCAGGAAGCACATTGACATACCGATGACCCAGTCTGCTCCCTCTAGCAACCTTCCCCCGTCTTCCTTCCTCCAGATCTCAACGCGGCTGTCCACCTCCACCCACGCGCTGATCTGCTTGAGAGTCCGCTCAATGCATGCCACCTTCGGCATTCCTACATCCGCAAGTACAGCTGTGGCATGTCTGTTCAACGAAGAAAGCGTCACATAGTCGAAGTCCACCAATCGGATCTTCGACACGCCTCTGCACGTAGTTAGTGAATGACAATAACACGGGTAGTAGACGGTAATAAGCACGTACGACCTCACCAACATGACTGCCACCCAGCTACCGACGCCACCGCACCCAACAACGACAACAGTTTTTTCCCGAACGCGTGCCATACCCTCATCTCCGAAAAACGCATAACACCGCGCGAGCTGCTCTCTGATCAGCTCTTCGTCATATCCATCAGCACCAATGCGAAGAATTTGTTCATTCAATAACTCATCGCCCTTTGGTATCAAACACTGTTTGGGACCTTCATCCTGGTCTGCTATTGACTTGAGAATGTCTCGATCGAGGTTGCGTCTCCGTTCGCGTCGACTGTAGGCATTATATGCAGTAAACAGGCCTGATGTCAGTAGAGATGCAGATATAGCTGCCAGAATCAGCTGTGTCCTGTGTGATTGTGCAGAAAAGACATTCATGAATGAGAGATCGCGAAGACCACAATATTAATGGTCGTGTAGGGTGTTGAATGCGTCAGGTCATGTGCATGAGCTCGGAAGAAAAAAGTGTTACTCCAAACGTTCATGATCCGCTCGATCAATAATCGGTCAATGCATATTTTGGCAACGTCTGTGTCCTTGTGTAATATTCCCGTAGCTCCTGCGCATACGCATGTACGTACGTATTGTAGAACCAGTGGAACAACTTGAACGTATTACATCCGGATTCAATCGATGAGACACTCAAGCTGCCAGTGTCTGGCATCTGGCATGTACTCCGTGACTCGGACCTGATGCATACAAAGATATGATATAGAGCTCGTTGATGAATCAATGACAAAAGTATCGTGGTCCAATCGTGATCTTTTGAGTCTTTACCGCTCAAGTTGGTGCTAGCCCACATAGTTGTTACCGCTTACTACTGTCGAGATACGCACCTAGGTTCGTCACACCGTCACACGCCTGGCGAATCGAACCTATTTTTCGTGACGGTCACACCAATTTTGAGGCTGTTGAACCTAAATTGTGACAAGTGGTAAAAACGCAAAAAAAAACATCTAATGCATCCAAAAGTCTTTGTACTGAGTGTTCGCAACACGTCTGCGCTTGCCACGGCCCTCAGCCTCAACCTCCATAGACCCATCAGCCATAGATTGAAGCCCTGTCATGTCATCCAGTACCCCTCGCTCATAGCTCTCTGACTCGTTATCCGCCAGCAAATTACCCCAGATCTGTCTGAGCACTGAATCCCTTGAGAGGGGCATCCCATGGAAGGCTCTCTAAGACATCTAGAACCTCGTCAATAATTTCCAACTCTTGTCCGTCAGTAGGAACAACATCAAATCTGTCATAGACCCAGTCGTGTGATGCGCACCAATCACGCTGATTCTCAAGTGCATGCGACATAGTGACCCAGTATGACACAACCCACATTGGAAGTGGGTCATTGGGGAATGAAGGATGGATCACTGATTTATCTCCATCTCAAAATGCACCTCTATCATGATTGTGAAGGGACGAGGCTGTTTGAAATGGTGGAACAGGTCAGTGAAACAAAGTCCATGGGCAACTGGAGCAAAGGGGACTGTTTGGAAAAAACAATTCTAGCAGCTGAAGCACTGTTTTCTAACACTGTAGGCAGGTTGATAAGCAGTAATGCAGCGACAGAAAGACTGCCTGAAGGAGCAATTGAGAACTGTGCAGGCACAGATAACACATCCTGGAACTTAGCCTCTGAGGCAACATGAAGGTCAGGCATGGTGTAGAAAACTTGTATGGGAAATGTTTCAGACCATGTCCATCTTGTGGACTGAGCTATGGCTTGCTTGCCAAACATTGGAGGATCCACACTGACAAGACTTTACCATAACATAGTGAGAAGACATTGCCATGTTGCCAGACGGAAGTCAAATTAGAGACAAAGCTCTTGAGGTGAGCATCTCCAGCATGGGTCATGAGGATCACTGCGGCCCCTTAGCTGCTGCATGTATACAAGGGAATGCGTCTACCCCAACATTGGTTGTTGAACCTAAGCGCAGTGTGTCATGCGTCACACCCCCCTGTGAACCTTCGAACCTAATGTTCATTTGGTCACACCTGTTACAATCATGGTCACCCCCTATCTCTTTTTCCTCTTACTTGTGTATTACGTCATGACCGCACCTCATTGTGCCATCATTAGACTAACCACTTCCTATATCTGTATTACATCATGATCGCCACGTGCCGTCGCTAGATGACTCATTCCCTTATCTCTGACTCGACTGATGATGTATATGTACCTGCCCTAAAGTACTTACACCTATATAAATCTGGTCATGTACTTAGATAGACTTCACTTTAATCTACTAGGTCTTACCTGAACTATCCTTCGCTTAGGACCCCCAATCCTAAGTCATCTGATAACCGATATTCAAGCCAAAGACACTCTCTTCGACTTGTCTTAAGAACCTTACATTTGTAAGGATACGATCCGGCTTCAGGCATGCTCTTATTGAGTACCTGTTGTCGTGCCCATCCTAGTTCGCCATAACAAAAGATTAAAGTCATCAAACGACCCTCTCCATCAGAGAGGTTACAGATACCAGAAAGAACTCAGTGAGAGAACGACAACGTTCCCCTGAACCAGAAACACCTGACTAGCTGCTCAGGATGTCCACCACCCCAGAATTGAAAGCCGGAGCACCGTCTACCTACGACAGAAGCCCTCACCAGGCTCTACAATGGTTGTACGCAGTTAAAGCGTATTTTACACTTAACGCTACAATTTACAACACCAATGAAAAGAAGGTTATTACCGCTCTTGCATATATGACAGAAGGAAGCACCATGGGATGGGCATTGACTTTCTACACGGAAGTCGAGAACACCGTCGCCAAATCCTATGGGACCTTCACGAACTTTGAAACCAAATTCAAAGAAGCTTTCGTACTGGCTGATGCCATCGGCACAGCCATGAATAAACTCCAAACTGTTGAGGCAGACAGGCGACCTCACTTCCTACATTGCTAGTTTCAAGACCCTTGCTGCACAAGCCTCTGTGAAGCAAGATGCTGTCTTGATCACATTTCTCAATGACGGATTGAAGAAGGGGATCATTAACTCCGTCTTCCAGATGGAAACCATCCCAACAGATTTTGACAAGTATGTCGCTGCAGTCATCAGACTTGACAGCAACTACCAGAGGGGAACTGCATATCAATCAAACCATCAAACCGCCACCAGACTGTTGGGACAATGATATGTACCCAGACCTTCCATTGATTGACACGATCCGAATGCCATGGAAGTAGATTGGCTCACTGATGCTGACAGGAATGACCACATGAAGAAGGGACTATGCTTCACGTGTCACCAGAAGGGACACCTGACGAAAGCATGCCCACAGAAGAAGAAGATCCCTGTACACCGAGAAGAGATGAGCGACAGTGAAGAAGAAGAAGATACAACGATCCGTCACCTTGCCTGAGGATTTTTGATGTGGAAGACTGGATCAATGTCAGTATCTTCCGATGTACCTATCAGACTTGTACAAAGTATTGGAATCAGAAAGGAACTTCGTGTTCCTATTTCCCTTATTTCCAAGACCCGTCTGAAAACCGTCGAAACAACAGCCGTTGTTGACTCCAGCACTGCTGGAACCTTTATTTCCGAAGAGTTTGTTAAACTTCACAGAATCCAAACGCATAAACTATCAAAACCATTTCGGGTTACCACCGCGGATGGAAGCTATGCGAAGGGGGGCGCTATCACCCAATATTGTGTCCTTATTGTCAAGATAGATGAACGATCCATGATAGGAAAGTTCAACATCACGCGACTTGGTCGACGTGATCAGATTTTATTAGGGATCCCCTGGCTACGTGCTATGGACCCAATAATCCAATGGAAAGCAGAAATGCTAGAGCTCCCGAGAATGGAGAAAAGCGATCAGATCGAAGAAGACATTGACAGGGAAAGAAAAAAGAACAGACTCCCCCTCCTTTTCCCGAAACCAGATCGGCCAATTCCAGTGGTAGTGCTGCTGAAGGCGCCTCCGTGAAATTGATTACGCCACCAGAACCAAAACCCCGAACTACTATTGAAGAAATCCCCAATGAAGAGACCCCATCGTCACTACCCAACCTTGACCCTATCCCTGACGACGATGACGACTCCTTCGATATGAAGGATGACGTATGGACGGATTATGCACCACCTGTACGTGAAATCTCTACCTACCATCTAGAAGATGATGAATTTTTGGTTGAGTACCCTGCCGATGCCTTGGAACTCCGGGTAATCGCCAATGTTTCGCTAGACACTCCATTGACAAGAGATGGAACTAGCATCACGGAGCAGTGGCACCATGGTCACACCTCTGAAACAACCTGCCAAATATATCAAGACTAGCAATAAAGCCCAACAGTTTGCATTAGCCGCTGGGCTTGAACAGAAAAAGAAGTCGTTCGAAGAACTTGTCCCCTCCTACCTTCACGACTTCGCCGACATCTTTGCAAAAGACGGTCTTAACCAGTTACTGCCCGAACAACCTGGGATAGATCATCGAATAGAAACCAAACCTGGTTTCATCCCTAAGACGTCCAAGGTATACCCACTATCTGAGAAAGAGCGTACAGCGGTCAAAGCATTCATCGATGAAAATGTAAAGAAGGAATTCATCTCTGAATCGAAGTCACTGCAGGCCAGTGGTTTCTTCTTTGTAGGAAAGAAGAGTGGAGATCTTCGTCTGTGCCAGGACTACCGGTATATCAACGAATGGACGGTTGAGAACGCTTACCCACTCCCGCTACCACTCTCTCTAGTCGCTCAGTTACATGGTGCCAAATACTTCACCAAGATGGACGTTCGCTCAGGGTATAACAACATCCGTATTCATCCGGAAGACCGATGGAAGGCTGCTTTCACCATGAGTCTCTTCGAGCCGAATGTTATGTTTTTTGGCCTTTGCAACTCTCCCACTACTTTCCAGGCATATATGAACAAGACATTCCAACAAGAAATAAATGAAGGATGGCTCGTCATATACATGGACGACATCTTAATTTTCTCTAACGACCTCGCCTCCCACCGAGAGCAAACACGATGCGTCCTCGAAAGAATTCGGCAGGAAAGGCTTTTTCTCAAACCAGAAAAATGTACATTTGATGCTCAAGAAGTAGAGTATCTCAGAATGATAATCTGCCCTGGGTGCATAGCAATGGACATCGCCAAAACCAACGGTATTCGGGACTGGCCTATCCCCACAACTGTGAAAGAGGTCTGGTCATTCTTGGGGTTCTGCAATTTCTACCAAAACTTCATTTCCCACTACTCTGACATCGCCCGACCCCTGATCGACCTCACCAAGAAAACCGTCAAATTCCTCTGGACAGAACAATGCTCATCTGCCTTCTCTACCCTGAAAGAATGCTTTTTGAAGCAACCTGTTCTTCAGAATCCAGATCCTAGCAAGCAATTCGCAGTCACAACCGATGCATCCTTGGTTGCCACAGGCATGGTATTACTTCAAACCGATGATAACAGTGTTTATCACCCATGCGGATATCTATCACAGACCTTAAACCCAGCAGAACGAAATTACCAGATTTTTGATCGTGAACTCCTTGCAGTCATTCGCGCCCTCACTGAGTGGCGCCATTATCTAGAAGGAAACGCTCACCCGGTCATCGTATTCACGGACCATAAGAACCTCCTATACTTTCGAACCGCGCAGAAGTTGACTTGTCATCAAGCTCGTTGGCAGTTAATTCTATCATGCTATGATATTGAACTCCACCATGTCGCCGGAACTAAACTCGTTGCCCCAGATGCTCTCTCCCATTGCCCTGATCATGGATCCAACTCCGCAAACGACAATGATAATGAGACCCTCCTCCCTGACTTCATGTTTGTCCAACTCCTCGATGTTGAACTTATGACTACTCTCACCAATCCAGATCCTTCCGACCCCGATCCCATCTTCACCGCCGCCTCTGATGCATTGGATGGCCTTTCCCTTCCCCCGATGAAATCCACACTCGCTGATTGGTCGATTAAGGATGATATTCTTTACTATAAAGACCATGCCTATGTCCATCCAGCCAGACGGCACCTCATTCTAGAATGATGCCATGACCATCCCACTGCCGGTCACCCTGGTTGTTTTAAGACAGAAGAATTGGTCAAGTGGGACTTTTGGTGGCCCTCCATGGGCACCTATATCCATAAATACGTAGAGGGTTGCGCCCTTTGTCAGCAAATGAAATCCGACACTCACCTGACAACCCCACCCTTGGTCCTCATCCCTTCTGCCGCCGTGGCTCCTTTCATACAGGTCTCTGTCAATCTGATCACTGATCTTCCCCCCTGCACCAGCTTTGATTCTGTGATGGTCGTGGTCGACCATGGCCTTATGAAGGGGGTAATTCTTATCCCTTGTACTAAAACCATCACTTCAGAAGGAGTTGCCAAGAAATTCTTCAAATATGTCTACCGACGGTTTGGCCTACATGAAAAAGTTATTTCTGATTGCGGGCCACAATTTGTATCTAAGTTCTTGTGAGCCCTCGCCAAGCTCTTGAAATACGACATAGCGGCATCCACCGCTTATCACCCTCAGACTGATGGACAGACCGAACGACTCAACCAGGAGCTCGAAACATACCTTCGAATCTACTGCCGTAATCACCCAGAAGATTGGGTTGAACACCTTCCAATGGTGGAATTTGTACACAACCACCGAAAACACGATTCCCGCAATGCATCACCTTTCTTCTTAATGATGGGCTATGAACCACAAGCCCTCCCTCATACTCTCCCTAACTCCACCATTCCCGCAGCAGAAGAAAGACTCCTCTCCCTCCAGAAATCCAGAGAAGAAGCCCTTTCGTGCCACAATCTTGCTATGCAACGAATGGCCGAATGAACTTTAAAGCAGAAGTACCACCTGTGGAAAGTAGGAGATAAGGTCTGGTTATCCAGGAAGAATCTAATCACTCAGCTACCATCGCGGAAACTTGCACCCAAATGATATGGCCCTTTCCCGATTACCGCCATTCTCTCTCCTATCACGTTCATGCTCCAGCTACCTCCACAGTGGAAAGTTCACCCCACATTCCACGCTTCTGAGTTATCGTCCTATCGCGAAACAGAGGTTCACAGGCCGAACTTCCATGATCCACCTCCTGACATCATTGATAATGAAGAAGAATATGAGATTGATGCGATCTTATCGCACAAAGGGATGGGTAAACGAAGACGCTATCTTGTATCCTGGAAAGGATATTCATCTGCCAGCAACAAGTGGATTCCAGAAGGAAATCTCACTAATGCTTCTGATATCCTCACCGCCTATAAGAAAGCTCATGGGCTATAGACTTTTTAAACAATGTCCCACATCGAACGACTACGCCTCTGTATCCTCCGCATCGAAGAACTCACCGCTGCCATGAACACCGTCGCTGAAGGAAATGCCCACCCATTGACACTCCTTGATTATCAAAACATTACCGCTGCCAACCTTGCCCAGCAAGCATCACCCCCTGCAACTTCCCCACCAGTTTCCGACTCTACCCTAACTCTTACCGATGACTCCGTCCTCACAGACTACTTCTCGGTCATTGACCAAGTAGAGACTAGCGCCCTGTTCGAATCTGCTATCACCTCCCAGCAATATGCTATAGAAATAGACCGTCTCCTTGGAGAGTGGGGAGCGATATCTAGCGGCCTCATCATCAGGATTATCAGAGACGCCAGTCTTATTGACCGAACCGCTGCCCTCCTTGATGATGAACGCCATAAGACCATTTTCCGCCATCTTCACATACGTATTCGCAATACTGTGATCCGTCTCCTGCCTGAAGAAACTAGAGACACTATCAGAGAAGCTATACATATTGTCACAGAGCGCATTGCCCTTGACCCCATCGCACGACCACCATCCCCTCATGTCGCCATTCCTGTACCACTGCCAGCTTCTACTACAACTACTGTGGATCATCAGGATGATAATATCCCTCCTATTACCGTACTTGACATACCAACTTCTCCATCTCCTGACCCTATCACGCATACCAGACGACGACTCCCACTCAAATGTAGATCCTCACGCCTCGCCACCAAACGAGCCACCTCCATCTCCCCCACTAAAACACCGCTCAAACGATCCAGGTCACCCTCTCCCCCAAATCAGTCCTCTTCCATCACAGTCGTAAAAACATCGCCAGTCAACAACGTCGTATGCCGTAACTGCCATGTCACTGGGCATCACCATAAGAACTGCCCTGTGTATTACTGCAGAGTTTGCAAGGAATATGCACCCGGCCATTTATCAGTCTTTTGTAGAGGGTTGAAGGGAGAAGTGGTCATTCCTTTAGTATGGACTGACGTAGGATTCTACGACACTCTTGCCCAATGGGAGATTGAGCAAGACACTATCGCCCATGGCACCGCAATGGCACAAACCACTATCACAGAAGAGCAGGATGATCTACTTTATTCCAACTATGACATGGACCCCGTCTACTGGGCTAATCAGGATAGTTGAAGTCAGCGACTTCATCCCTAAACGAGGGGTAATGTTACAATCGTGGTCACCCCCTATCTCTTTTTCCTCTTACTTGTGTATTACATCATGACCGCACCTCATTGTGCCATCATTAGACTAACTGCTTCCTATATCTGTATTACATCATGATCGCCACATGCCATCGCTAGATGACTCATTCCCTTATCTCTGACTCGACTGATGACGTGTATGTACCTTATCTCTGACTCGACTGATGACATATACGTACCTGCCCTAAAGTACTTACACCTATATAAATCTGGTCATGTACTTAGATAGACTTCACTTTAATCTACTAGGTCTTACCTGAACTATCCTTCGCTTAGGACCCCCAATCCTAAGTCATCTGATAACCGATATTCAAGCCAAAGACACTCTCTTCGACTTGTCTTAAGAACCTTACATTTGTAAGGATACAATCCGGCTTCAGGCGTGCTCTTATTGAGTACCTGTTGTCGCACCCATCCTAGTTCGCCATAACAACACCCAGATTGGGTTGAACCTAGGTGCATATCTTGACAGTATTTTCTCATCTGCTGGAGACCAGATTGTGCGATCTCAAAGCATGAAGTCATGTGTGCGCATGACCAATCGTGCTTTGAGATCACACATGTCAGTCCCTTGTCGTGACTATGAGAGTCGTTTCTAATAGAGATATTCAGACAAGTTCTACAAAGGTTTTTTGGGGGGGGGGTTCAGTTTTTGGATTGTGACTTCGGTGAGTGCAGCCATGTCTCCTAAGTACAGAATTAGCATCTCTGAAAGACCAGGCAGTTTTTGTGTGTGGTGCAAAGTGCGTGTCACATGACCTAGATGTGAACCGCTAAATGAGATAAAGAGATGTGTATTCTAAAGCTCCGAAGCAAGGGTACAGAGACAAGGGCATACAACACAGGTAAGAACTGAAAAACCATGAGTGTGAGGTAGCAGGAAGGTTTTGGCCAGAAACACAACCCTACCCATGACAAGCATAGCTCACATCGGTTGTGCATGGGGTAAAAATGACCCCCCAACTGAGGATGTGAGGAAAACAATACAATTAAAAGCTAAGTGATGACAGAATGTGTATGGAATACTACTGGTAATGATGGGAGCAAGAGCTCATTGAAGATTGTAACACTGATATATGAGAATCTGAAAGGGAAGAAGTGATGAACATAGGAAGAATTGAATCAATCTTGCACCAATATTTGAGGAAAGCTCTCGACTTCCATCTCCCTTGCATAGTGACTATATCTGGGGGTGTTCCTCTGAGAAGTAACTCAGTGGCTCTGTTAAGAACCATGTTGCTCAAAGGAGAGAGACTGACTCAGAGGGGCTTGGCCTCAGCTCATATGCTGTGCCCCTTACCCAAGTATGTGCCCTTCATTTCAGAGGGAGTCTGATGATGGTTGTTAAGAACCATGCTCAAAGGAGAGAGAGACTGACTCAGAGGGGCTTGGCCTCAGCTCATATGCTGTGCCCCTTACCCGAGTATGTGCCCTTCATTTCAGAGGAAGTCCAATGATGGTCCGACAAAGTCCAGAGGACTTCCAGAGGCTGACTACTCTGGTGGAGAGTGCAGGAGGACTTCCGGAGGAGTGCAGGAAACGTCTGGAGGAGTGCGGGAGAGTTCCGGAGGGATGCAGGAAATGCTCAGGAGAGTTCCTGCTGCAAGGTAATACTTCTACAGGAAAACAGGATGGAAGGATAGGAGGTCCGGAGGACAGGAGGTCCGGAGGTATGGAGGATGGACATGGAGGTATGGAGGATGGAATGTCCAAAGGTACGGAGGGCAGAACGTCTGAAGGACAGGATGCCCGGAGGTATGAGGGACAGGATATCCAGAGGTACAGAGGACAGGAGGTCTGGAGGTCCAGAAGGAATAGGGGCTACATCGGACTTTGTCCAATGTAGAAGCAAATGGAGGTAGACTACCCTAAGGTAGAGTTGGAGGGACAGGAAGTGGACCTAAGTCCAGAAAGGGGGTAAGTGCCGGAAAGGCAAGACTCTAGCTTAGGGAAGCAATCCCTAGACTTGGGACAGAGAAATAGGGGACAAATCCAGAGGTCCAGAATTCTGGCCTAGGGAGTCCATCCCTAGGCCTTATGGAAAAGGACAAGACTCAGATGGACTGAAGTCTGGAAGATGATTGGCAAGTAGAACAGGATCTAAGATGATATTCTGACTGAGGACTCTACTGTAGTTGTACAGGGGTTATATACTAGGCTATCTGAGAGGATCAGTAAGCAAAGGAGTAAGGCTATGTACGAGCATGTGGAAACACATTGGTAAGTAAGACGGAACATATGTAAATGAACTTGGAGATGAAACTAGTACAAGGATCAATCAGCAAGACGGAAACAGAGATAACCGAGAACCGGAAAGGTGGAGATGCCTAAATGGGGATAGGTGCAGGATCTCAGATAGAGGGCGGGAATAGGTCCGGAGATAGTACAGTTAATATCCGGAGGTCCAGAGATCTGGGGATCCGGAAGGCAGGGCGGAAACAGGACTGAGATATGTGAGGTGGTGGATGTAGTCCAGAATCCGAGAGGAGGTAAAGTCCGGATGTCTTGCTGGACAGAATGTGCATAGGGTGGACAGGATAGGGGATCCAGGAATGAGTTGGATATGGGGTCCGGAAACAGGTCCGGAAAGTGTGGGAATATGATGGGATCTATGTCTGGCATACAGGATATGACAATGGTCTGACAAAGTCTGGAGGACTTCCAGAGGCTGGCTACTCTGCTGGAGAGCGCTAGAGGACTTCCGGAGGAGTGCAGGAAATGTCCGGAGGAGCATGGGAGAGTTCCAGAGGAATGCAGGAAGTGCTCAGGAGAGTTCTCACTGCAAGGTAATACTTCTACAGGAAACCAGATGGAAGGATAGGAGGTCTGAAGGTCCGGAGGACAGGAGGATAGGAGGATAGGAGGATAGGAGGACAGGAGGACAGGAGGACAGGAGGACAGGATGACGGAGGACAGAAGGACAGGATGATGGAGGACAGAAGGACAGGAGGACAGGATGATGGAGGACAGAAGGACAGGAGGACAGAAGGACAGGAGGACAGGAGGACAGGATGATGGAGGACAGAAGGACAGGAGGACAGGAGGACAGGATGATGGAGGACAGAAGGACAGGAGGATAGGATGTCTGAGGGTTAGGAGGATGGAATGTCCAAAGGTATGGAGGGTGGAACATCTGAAGGACAGGATGCCTGGAGGTACGAGGGACAGGAGGTCTGGAGGTCCGGAAGGAATAGGGGCTACATCAGATGGAGTCTGATGTAGAAACAAACAGAGGTAGACTACCCTAAGGTAGAGTTGGAGAGACAGGGATTGGACCTAAGTCCGGAAAGAGGGTAAGTGCTGGAAAGGTGGAGCTCTGGCCTAGGGAATCAATCCCTAGGCCTGATGGGTAGGACAGACTTAGGTGGACCAAAGTACGAGAGAGGATTGGGCAAGTCTAAGTTGATATTCAAACTAAGGAACTACAGGAGTATCTACAGGGGTTATATACTGAACAATATCTGAGGGGATCAGTAAGCAAAGGAGCAAGGCTATGTATGAGCATGTGGAAACACATTAGTAAGTAAGTCAGAACATAAGTAAATAAACTTGGAGATGAGGACTCATACAAGGATCAATAAGCAAGACAGAACAAGAGGTAACCAAAAGCCGGAAGGCAGAGAATGCCTAAATGGGGATAGGCGCAGGATATCAGACAGAGGGTGGGAATAGGTCCAGAGTTAATATCTGGAGGTCCGGAGATCTGGGGATCCGGAAGACAAGGTGGATACAGGACCGGAATACAAGAAGGTGGATATAGTCTGGAATCCAAGATGAGGTGAAGTCCAGATGTCTTGCTGGATGGAGTGTGCATAGGGTGGACAGGATAGGGTTGTACAGATCAGGCTAGCAGTGAGGATCCAGAGGTCCAGAGCTCAGGGATAAATCTGGAACATAGTCGATCCTGCTGAGGTGTGGAGCACAGGGGATCTGGGAATAAGCTGGATATGAAGTGGGGTCTGGATGTAGGCTCGGAAGGCGTGGGAATATGATGGAACGTGGGTCTGGATTGTGGGATATGACACTGTGCCATGGTGCTCCATGCAAGTTGTGCCAGAAGTGTATACCTGCAAGCCAATTTTGAACAGTGGATCCAGCTACTTTCCCTGCCCAGGAGGCTATGAACGATATAAGAAGGTGATCAGGAGCCGGCATGCAAAGAGACTCAGGAATCCTCCTTGAATCACAGTACTGATGGAAGCACAAGAGACCAGAACCATAGTTCTCATGTGTCTTGACTTCAATTGAGATAAGCATCACATCAAGAAGTTTCAAGATGTCCCCATAGGGCAAGTGACCAAGAACAGAAGCATGGAATGAAGATGTATGAGGTGCTGACCAGAGGTGAACACGATTGCATGCAAGAACATGTGGTCAAAAAGAGGAATGATCAATGGTATTGTTTGTTTTTGCTTTTCATGGCTTAGGTGATTTGCAAGCAAGAGAGGGCAGGTCTCCTACCAAGGGTGGTCTTGCCAAGGCCTCCTTGAGTAGAACCAGACTTGCTGTGACATCAGCACCTGCTTATGTTGGTCTATGAGGCATGCTAGACATAATTGATGATGAAGGATTGGAGCTCCCCAGGGAGTGTGATTGACAGCAAATGAAGAACAGGTGGTCCAACCTCACCATGAGAGATCTTGTCACCTTGTTCCTTTCAGATTCGACATAAATGAGAGTGTGTGAGATGTTCAACACCATTGCCATAGACTCCACCCTGTGGATACACAAGTTAACTTGAAAATTGCAACTCCTTCTGTGCTGAAAGGCACCAATGATTCCCTGGTTATCTGAATGTATGAGTATGATGGTGTTGCACCAGCCAGAGTCAAAGAGGGTTCTCACTGTGAGCTCAACAGCAATGGCTTCAAGCCACCTAATGTCTCTGCCTTGACTCTTCCACCCTGTGCATAGCATCCATGCATTCCATTTGTCTCCCAAGGTGAGACCTATTCCCCAGTCTGTAGATCCATTGACCCACAGATCAAGATCTTGTGGGTCTCCCCTTGGGACAAGGGATTGAGGTAATGGTGTGTGGTTCAGAACATTTAGCCACCATTTGAGGTCTGAAACCATGGATGCATGTGGGAAGTGTGAAGCATGTTTTGAAGGGAACTCTGCTATGAAGGATGAGAGGTTGGTGAGGTAAGTGCACCCATGTGGGATTATGAAGGCAATGTGAGAAAGAGTTCTGTTCATACTCATGGCATCTTTGCACATCATGCATCTCCTGCTCAGTACAGAATCTAACAGCATGATGAATTTGTTTCAATACTTTTGATGTTTTGTATCAGGTAGCATGACTGTGTGCAGGATGAGGTCCCACAAGAAGCTGAGGTAGATGAAGATGTAAGCAAAGTCTGTACACTTCCTGGGGTACCAGGGCACCCCAAGTGGGCAAGACCCTTCATGTATCTGCTGAAGTCTGTGAGTGTAAATGAACAGTGAGCATGTCCCATTCTCTAGTGTCTCTCCACCTCCAGATGGGAACCTGAAGAATAAGTGGTCATCTACCCACTTTTGATGGGACCAAGGTCCATCCTGTGTAGAATGTCAACGGTCGCATCTGCAATGTTACCTTGGACTCCTCTGGCAGTGGAGAGTCCAAATGGGAAGATGTGATCAATGAAAAAGTTTCCATTGACTTTGATGATTAGAAAGCATTTGTGTGGTGGCCACACAGGAATGGTGTGATAGGCAGCTTCAATATCTAATGTTACTGCTTGAGTGCCCAGAGGTGCTGAAGCCACCTACAAGTGAAATGAGCAAATGATGAAGTGGGGTGAATTTTGAGTGAAATGACATCAGAGGTGGGAAGTGTGGGCAAAATGAAGTACCTGGCACTGAAATGGTAGGGTGAAGGCAAAAGAAGGAGTGAGGAAGGTCTTGTCTGAAGCAAGAAAGAATACAACACCCAAAGGCAAGGCAAGGTCAACATGTACAGCGAGGGGACCTGTTGGAAGTGCCAATGCAGAAGCCAAGGCAGGAGGGTCAAATACCCCCCCCACTCCCAATCAATGTTATGGGGTATGAACAAAGGCTAAAGCCAGAATGAAACAAATGAAGGCATAGAGGAACGAAGTCCTCAAGAACACTAACAGTGATCCTGCAGAGGGGTGGGAAGCACTGAATGAATGAAGGGCAAAAATGTACAATTTCAATGACTTGGGCAGCCATGCCCCATTCAGTCAGAAAATTGTCCAAGTCCAGGAAGCCATTGATGGAGAAACCATCAGTGTTGCAGTATGATAAGTCTCAGATGACTCTAAACTTTCCAGGTTCTCCAGATTTTTTGACAATGCCAAGGGGTGAGGATGTGAAGTGGCCTCCCAAAATATTTTGAACTTCAGCCTCAGAATGAGGGCCAGACATGTGGCCAAGGGCAACTTTGTCTTTGCAGTAGGAGCAAATAACATCAAGATGATCAAGAGCTGATTTGTGGTTATTTGGGGTGTAGGTTTTGGTAAGAGGCGGTGTGACAGTCAAGTTTTCCTTGGGCTTAGATTTACTTACTTTCATTACCTTTACCTACCCCCACTTTCTTTAGCTTATATAAGCATCACCTCTTACCTTTCACTCTTTACCTGTAGTCTAAGACTAGCAGTTTTATGATGATTTCTCTCCTCTCTGAGCTCAGAGTCTAGTACAGAAACCCTTGTGGGTCGAATAGCAGCTAGGTACAGCACTAAAGACCCAACATATTGGCCAGGTACTTTACCAAGTATCTAGCCAAGTTGTGTTACTCACAACTGGAGCCCACCGTGAGGGGGCCATTTGAAGCTGGAAGGCAGATCACTTAGGTCAAATGAAACCTGAGAGCTTTGTGCACTTGCAGACATCTCACAAGAAGACTTTTTCTACCTGGTACTTCAGAACATTGAAGAAGAAACCGAAGCGGGACCATCCAACTCACATACCTGTTCCTCTTCAGAAGCCTCTGTTATCTGGAACCTCGCTTCCAACTCACCCCTAACAGAACCAGAGTCTGAGAGGGAAGACACTCACTTCCCCAGATCATTCAACCATTCACTACCCCAAGTCCCATTCATTACTTTAGACACTCCATCCACTGAATCATCACTTACCCCTTTGAATCCTACCTGAGACCCATCACCTGAAAGGCAAAACCTGTTCACACCCACACCCTTCCTACCCATAACCACTTCCTCCCCATGTAGACATTTAGCCATGCTCCCACCTACTTTACCCAACCCCACATGCCATACCCCTTCAGCCCCACAAGGTCCTGCACCATCTCAAACCCCTATTGCACAACCCACAGCCATGACTACCCCATATAAAATGCCTCTCCAAGGAACCAATGTGGCACCCAAATTTGATGGAATGCCTGCATGGCTACTCCCATTTTTTGAGGACGTGGAACAACTGGCTGACTATGCTAATCTAGATCAGGAAAAGCGCACCAAGGCAGTGCTTTGATATGCACCTATCAGTGAATCAGAAACTTGGGCATGCAGGCCTGCTGTTACAGTTCTATCTTTTTCCTTTCACCTCTTCACTTATTCACAATCACTAATCATTCTCAGACATTCTATGACATTCTATCATACGATTCTCTTTTCTCTTTTCTGATTCACTATTTACTTTCCATCTCTGATTCATTTATTAAAGCTCTGCTTTAATTCCTTTATATATACTCTACCTTTTATGCTTGTATTCTTTAACTTGACCTACACAGACCAGGGCCTGCAATATACTGCTTAACTCGCACGACTCGTACATAGGTGTATGCTTTAGATCATTTGTTTCCATCTAGTCGTTCTTACGAATGCCGAGCATAACAAAAGGTCAAGTTTCTACTTTACCATGCAGTTCCCTAGAACTCGCACCCAGAACAGAACACCATACCACCGATTGCACCGACCCCTCCCAGTTTTACCTGGGATGAAGAAGAACAAGAGTTCTTCTGTGCAGATGCTGAAGGCACCAGATATTCCCTTGAACAGTGGGCAGCTTATTACGCTACTCTAGCCCCAAAGAACAAAGTTTGGAATTTCCACACCCAAACCTACAAACAATCAACCACTGCTACTATGCCTAAAGAGATCGGCAAAACCCCCGCACCCTTCAATGGCAATACCCGCCTTGCTCAGGGATGGATGCTTCAAGTCGAGGCATACCTAGATATGAATGATGAAGTATATGATAATGACAAGAAGAAGGTCATTTTCATGCTTAGCCTTATGACTAAAGGCGAAGCTGCCAAATGGGCTGAAGGCCAACTGAAAGCTGCTGTCACAGCAAAGTCTTATGGAACCTGGGAAGATTTCGCTAAACAATTCAAATCCACCTTCTTCCCTAAGAATGTTGAACAGACTGCGATTTGTCGCATTTCCTCCCTTAGACAAACCGGCAGTGTAGCTGCTTACACATCCTTATTCCGAACCATCCTCGCTGACACTGGCATCACTGAAGAAAACACAAAGATTATGTTCTTCAGGAACGGGCTTAAGCATGAGATAGTCTCTGCAATTTATGCCTTCGAAACAACCCCCACCACCATTGAGACGTGGCTAGAGAAAGCCTTAGATGTCGAGGTCTGAAGGACCTTAATAGCACCTCCATCCTATACCAAGGCAAAAGATCCTTATGCCATGGATATAGATAAAGTAGAAATAGATGAAGAAGACGGTGAGAAGAAGACTAGGAAGACCTATCTAACTCCTCAAGAACGGGAGCGTAGGCGCAAGGGCAGCCTTTGCTTCAAATGCGGCAAGAAAGGCTTAGCCGCAGACTGCCCTAACCATCCTACGGTTACGACCAGTACAAGAAAGGTAATCAAGGAATCATCTGACAACGATTACAAGGAATTTCAAGAATGGAAGGCATTTAAAGCATGCCAGATGAAGAAAGCCGGTAAGAAACTGGTTAAGAAGGAAGAAAGTAGCGATGAGGAGGATTTTGCCTAGGGGAGCCTGCCACAGTGTCAGAAACTCCCAGAATCGGACTAGTAGTACAATCTGTTGGCGATACTAATTCTATTCGTTTGCCTTTAACCATCAGATTGAAAAAGACTGAAAAAACCACCATAGCCACTGCTCTAATTGATTGCGGCACAGAAGGCAAATTTATCGATGACAAGTTCATACTCAAAGAAAACATTCACACACACAAACTTGAAACCCCAATACCTGTGCATAACGTAGATGGCACATTAAACAAAGCCAGAAGAATCACATGGTACTGTGAACTTTCATTTTTAATCAAAGATATCCCTATGTGGAAGCGATTCTTTGTAACCTCTCTAGGAGGAGAAGACACTATCCTGGGAATGACTTGGCTGAAGAAAGAAAACCCAGATATCGATTGGACTAGTCAAGAAGTCTGTTTAAGGGAGCATACCCTAAAGAAAGCAACCATTGAAGAAATTGAAGAAGATGAAGGCATCTTTTACGATGCTCTAGAAGAATTAGAAGATGAATGGGACCCTGCTAATGAAATGCTCCCACACCTTCTAGATCCCATCAATGACAATGATGATTTTTACACCTATATCCGGAAAACTGACAATATTTCACAGACACTTGCCCAAGATGCCGCCAAACCAAAGAAGACTTTTGAAGAACTCGTACCCGAAGAGTTCCAACAGTATAAAGATGTATTTGGTGATGTTGCTAACAGCACCCTCCCTCCAGAACGAAAATACGACCACAAGATCGACCTCAAAGAATCCTTCAAACCATGGAAATGTAAGATCTATCCGCTTAATGCCAAAGAAGACAAGGCGATGAACGATTTCATTGACAAACATCTAGCTAAAGGAACGATCATTCCTTCTGAATCTCCCCAATCATCTCCATTCTTCTTCGTCAGGAAGAAAGATGGTTCCCTCCAACCTTGCCAGGATTATTGCTACTTGAACAAACACACAGTTAAGAATAACTACCCTTTACTGCTAATCTCTGATCTTATAGATAAGCTAAAGGACACCAAGATCTTCACCAAGATGGACATTCGATGGGGATATAATAACGTATGTATGAGGAAATCTGATCAATGGAAGGCAGCCTTCACTACTTCCAGAGGACTTTTTGAACCCACAGTCATGTTCTTCAGAATGTGTAACTCGCCCACCACCTTCTAATCGATGATGAACGACTTGTTCAGAGATATGATTCAGGAAGGATGGATCATTATATACATGGATGGCATACTCATCTTTTCTAGAGACAAAGAAACTCATCGAATCCATACCCACAAAGTACTCCAATGACTTCACGACAACCTCCTCCACCTCAAACCCAAAAATTGCACCTTCAACACAACTGATATTGAATATCTCGGCATGATCATCAAACCCGGTTCTATTGCCATGGACCCCACCAAATTAAAAGGTATATCCAAATGGAAGACTCCCACGAAAGTGAAGGAAGTCCAATCATTCCTTGGATTTGCTAACTTTTACCAGCGTTTTATTGTCAACTACTCATCAATTGCTAGACCCCTAATCGACCTAACCAAGAAAGATGAAGAATTCTCTTGGACCCTAGAACATGAGGAAGCTTTCAATAAGCTGAAGTGTATCTTTACCTCCTCTCCCATTCTTCAAATTCCCAACAAGAACTCTCCCTTCACGATTGCCACTGACACCTCCCTATATGCCACTGGTGCAGTACTTCTCCAAAAGAATGATAATGGAGATTGGCTTCCTTGTTCTTTCTTATCTCAGTCATTTAACCCTGCTGAATGAAACTACCAGATCTATGATCAAGAATTATTTGCAATCATCCATGCTTTGAAAGCATGGAGACACTATCTCCTCAGATCTCCATTTCCTGTAATCATACAAACTGACCACAAAAACCTTACCTATTTCAGGGATGTACAAGATTTGAACTGTCGCCAAGCTAGATGGCAAACTTTCCTATCCCAGTTCGAACTCCAAATCCAGCACGTACCTGGAAAAGAACTTACTATTCCTGACTTACTTTCCTGTAGAATGGATCACCTTCCAGACAATAGTGTTGAAAAGGACAACATTAGTATTCAACTTCTCCCAGACTTGATGTTTATTAACGTCATTGACACTTCCTTTATGGACAGACTACGTATTTCCTCCTCTATCGACCCTGTAGTACACACCGCGCTTCAAGTGCTCACAGATCCCCCTCTCCGTTCCGCTCTTTCTGATTGGAAATTGAGCGACGGAATTCTTTCATTCAAAGGACTAATTTATGTACCCCTGGAGATCTCCAATGAGAACTCACATCTCTCCATCACGACTCTCCTACTGCTGGACACCCTGGATGTTTCAAAACCCAGGAACTCCTTTCTCACAACTATTGGTGGCCAGGTCTACCCACCTTCGTCAAGAATTTTGTAGACAGCTGTTGCATCTGCCAACAGAATAAAGTAAACACGCACCTGTCTACTCCTCCTCTCTCTCCTATTCCGGCCCCCATTTTCAACCAACCCTTCGCCCACTGCTCAGTAGATCTGATCATGGACTTACCTCTTTCAGACAGTTTCAACTCCATTATGGTTGTGGTCAACCACAGACTTTTGAAGGGGGTAGTTTTCACCCCTTGTCTCAAAACTATAGACACTGAAGGCATTGCAAACATCTTCTTTTCTAAAGTTTTCTCTAGATACGGACTATACGATAAAATTATATCTGACCGCGGACCTCAGTTTGCCTCCAGATTCCAGATCGAACTTGGAAAACTCCTCAGATACAAAAACTCCCTTTCCACCGCATTCCACCCTCAGAGTGATGGAGAGACTGAATGAGTAAACCAAGAACTCGAAGTCTATCTCCAGATCTTTTGTGCCAATGACCAAACCGGTTGGGCGCCCATGTTGCCACTAGCCGAATTCATCCATAATTCGCACCATCATTCCACATGTGGTACATCTCCGTTTTACCTCATGATGGGTTACCATCCACATCATCTCCCTGATCTCTATCCAAAATCAGACATTCCTAATATCAAACAACGCCTCTCTTTACTCAATAAAGCATGCGACGAAGCGCTAGCCACTCATGAACTCGCATGCAACACTATGCGTCAACAAATTACATCTAAATTCGTACCATTCTCTAAAGGCGATAAAGTATGGCTTGAAGCCAAAAACCTTCATCTCAGATACCCTAATTGGAAACTCACTCCTAAATGCGAAGGACCATTCACTATCATTGACATATTATCTCCCATAACTTATCAACTCACTTTACCCGCGGAATGGCGCATTCATCCTGTATTTCATGCTGCACTCCTTTCTCCTTATAAAGAGAATGATACCCATGGCCCTAACTATATTCCACCACCTCCTGATCTCATTGATGGCGAAGAAGAACACAAAGTTGAAGCGGTCATCGGACACCGTGGATCTTCGTCCCGAAGACAATATTATGTAAAATGGAAGGGATTCCCAAGTTCCGAGAATGAATGGATGAAGGAAGCAGAACTAGGTAACGCTTCCGAACTTCTCTCTACTTATAAACGATTGCATCGTCTTCTTTGATAGTAGTTGGTGCCTACTACCCTTGAAACGGGGGTAATGTTACAGTTCTATCTTTTTCCTTTCACCTCTTCACTTATTCATGATCACTAATCATTCTCAGACATTCTATGACATTCTATTGTATGATTCTCTTTTCTCTTTTCTGATTCACTATTTACTTTCCATCTCTGATTCATTTATTAAAGCTCCGCTTTAATTCCTTTATATATACTCTACCTTTTACACTTGTATTCTTTAACTTGACCTACGCAGACCAGGGCCTGCAATATACTGCTTAACTCGCATGACTCGTACATAGGTGTACGCTTTAGATCATTTGTTTCCATCTAGTCATTCTTATGAATGCCAAGCATAACACCTGCAGCCAAAGGGAATGATTGGAATAAGTTTGTTGATGTTATAAAGGCTATGTATCCAGGATGTGACAATGACTGCCACTACACCTGTACTGACCTAGAGAACCTCTGCACGGAACAAGCCTGCATCCCAATACGCTCCAAGGAAGAGTTAGGGCAATACTACCACAACTTCCTCAAAGTCTCACAATACCTAATCAACAAACAATGGTTAGCAGAACTAGAATGTGGTAGATTTTTCCTCCAAGGGGTCCACTCAATGGCCAATGCAGCTATCAGGCGAAGGCTTGAAATAAAACTTGTCACTCACCACCCAGATGACCCATACACATTAGATCAGGTATATGAGGCCACAGTTTTCTTATTACCTAGCATCACATCCACTGTGGTACCCATCCAACCGCCAGTGCAGTCCTCTGCAACTATGACCCAAGCAACTGCACCTTCTACACCCACCCCACAACCTAATGCGGGGACCATGGTAAAGAAGGAATACAGCCAACCATGGTATAATGGTTGTTACTTTTGTGGAGGAGACCATTTTATGAAGACTTGCACGACACGCGACAAGTATGCAAGGGAAGGTAAGATAAGCATCACCTCTGATAACAAGATTGTTATGCCTGATGGTTGTGGTATTCCCGGAAGGCAGGGAGACAGAAACTTCAAGCAGCACATTGATGAATTCTTGCATAATGGGCCTGCAATGGGTGACAACACTACAGTTCTCAGTAACATGTACTGTCGTGCTGAACCAACTGTCCAAGCAGCACTTGATATCGAGCCTTGCGCATTCATGCACACGTGCACTGACATCCAGGAAGATGTGAGCGAAGACGACAAAGAACTGACACACCTTAAACAAGTAGCTACCAGAGCCCATGAAGTGTTCGCAGTGGTAAAAGTGGATCATGCTAACCACAAAGTAGACAAAGGTAAAAACATGTGGTTTGAGGGTGTTAATGTACCACCACATCCCAAGCCAGGTCCATCATCAAGAACCACTGACACAGTAGAAGAAGTAGTTTCCCTGCAGGTAAAGGCATCTGGGTCAAAGGCCACTAGTACCCCTAATAAAGGCATGGTGGTTGTGACACCCACGGGTTCTTCAACCACACCCAGTATGGCCTCCTCATCTTTGAACCCCACGACCTCTTCTTCATCCTATGAACCACCAGCCACCAACCAACCCTCAATGCAGTTCAGATACTCCTTCCTGCTGGAAGACAAGGATGTGGACAAGCACATAGTTGACTGCATGCTAGACTCTACCATCAGCATACCTATGTGTGAATTAATAGCAGTATCCACTGATGTCCACAAGGTATTCAAGGAAATGACCACAACCAAGCACATTATGGTAGGGACTATCTCAGTCAATGAACTAGGTAGTGCACCAGGAACGCAAGATTTTCTGAAGAAGTACAATGGCTGCCTGCAAAGGAACAATGATGGACGCATTGTGGCTGAACACTTCAAATCCTTGAGATGTATCAGAGTGGTGGCACTTCGCAGCCGGGTCCTCTCCTGCATCCTTGACCAAGGCACAGAGTACATCATAATGCCACAATCTGTTTGGCACACACTGGGTGGTATTCTGCTAAGATCTGACCACAAGCTAACCATGGAGTCCATTAATACTTCAACCAATGAGACACTAGGAGTAATAGAGAATCTCCCACTAGACTTCGGCATGGGAGAAATGCTATTCCAAGTTCAGGTTGTTCCAACCGCTAACTTTGACATCTTGCTAGGGCGCCCATTCTTTATGCTCACCAGTTGCTGTACAGAAGATCTTCCTAACAGAGACCAGGATATCACGCTGATGGACCCAAATTCAGGGAAGGTAATACACATCCCTACCATGTGTTGGGTAAAGAAATGTCCAGGTTGTGAAGCCAGCACACACTCCCTCAGGTGCATGCAAGAAGGGTTTTTGATGATTGATGATTCACACAATATGTGAGGAGACAAATGGACAATTTCCTACCCACCACTCTCTCTTATTTCTCATTCTACTACATTACTTCCTGGTTCTAATTTTCATCTCACACCAACCACACAATACCCACTCTTACAGAGCAAACATGCCTTATTTTCCTTTTCACCCACACAGTTCTCAGCACACTATAATCATCTTGTATCTACACACTCAATCATTGACCATACATCCATCAACACATTTAACAGTGTATATTCTTTTGACAAAACCTGACATGCACTGGTTTATAAGCCAGTCGCAAAGAAGGTCCACATGGTGCAAACCACAATGCCACCTGAGTATAGAATCATGAGAAGATTACCTGATGACCCATTGGCCAGCATGCCCCAATTGCCAACCCACCTGCCTGACTTTGTCCCAGGTGTCTGCTTCACCCAAGAAAGAGCGAGCGAATTGGACTTAGACCCCACTAACTGGTTATGGCCAGAAGAGCTTAAGCTTATATGCTGGCTCATCTGGACACATGAATTAGTGTTCATGTGGGACATGACCGAGTGCAGTCATCTCAATGAAACCTATTTCCCTCCTTACAAAATTCCTACCATCCTGCTGTAGGGAATGAGATTCCTCCAGGTGTAGATTGCCCATATTACAACTCACAACAATTGGTATAGTGTGCAACTCACTATCTACGACTTTCCTGCAAAACACGCCAGAGGCGCGATGCTTTCCCACACTATGCGATGCATTCCCATGCACGCGCTTAGTGCGCTCTTCCCACGCTTGGTCGCACTTTGTCGCACAGCATCCAGGAGCCTCCATCCATTGTCCAACCAGTTCCCTGGTGCATCCCCTTTCATTCATTTTCATTATCAGACCATTTCTGGGATTGTACAATACTTTATTTCATTATGGACCCTTACTTACATCATTTTACATACATAGAGCGCTCCCTATTTGCTTCCGAGCCCTGGGAGCACGCCTAGGCACAGCTTACCTGTTGCCTAGGAAGTTTTACCACAGATACACCAACCACCATCATGTCTAGTAGCGTCTAGCAGTCAGAATGCATCACCATGAGTTAGCATCTATCAGAGTCATTGCCCTAGTCTTCAGCAGCAGCCTATCATCATCTTTTACACATTTGCACACTGTGTGCGCCTTATTCCCACGCTTCGCACCCTTATGCGCTTGACATTCCTGTGTGCATGCTCCCAGCGTGTTTCACCAGAGTTGACCTGGTGTCACTCTGTGGATTTGCTTTCCTTGCTTCCCCTAAGGGTCGAACAAATTGCTCAGCGCACTTTGACCAACACATAGAGAGTCAGTAGCTTTCCTCTCACCCCAGAGTGAGAGCCCTCTTTCTTTCTTTTGCTCTGCAAGCCTAGCAGAGCTGTTGAACCTTCACCACACACTCCCTGGTCTCAACACAATATCCCTATACTGCTGGCAACCCTTGGAGAAGTTATTCACGTCATCAAAGAGAAGATCCAGTCCAGTGTTTATGAACCATCAACCGCAGCCTACCATTCACAGTGGTTTTGTGTGGTCAAGAAAGATGGTAAATCACTGTGATTAGTACATGATCTTCAACCGCTGAATGCAGTAACTATCCAAGACTCATCACTCCCTCCCTTTATAGAACAATTAGCTGAATCTTTTGCCGGGTATGCAGTATATGGTATGATGGACTTATATTCAGGTTACAATCAGCATGCACTACATGAGGAGTCCTGTGACCTCACAACCTTTGGAACACCACTAGGACCGCACCGGCTAACAACACTCCCACAAGGGCATGTGAATGCGGTACAAGTATATCAAGGTGACTCCTGTTTTGCTCTACAGGATGAGATCCTGAAGCACACCTCCCCATTTATTGATGACCTCCTGATCAAATCAGTCAAAATGCGCTATCAAAGAGCTGACAGCTCATATGAAACCATAGCAGAGAACCTGGGAATACATTGTTTTGTATGGGAGCATTGCATAGTAGTGAACTGCATACTCCAGCACCTGGAGAATGTAGGCGTAACCGTATCTGCTACTAAATTTGTCCTAGCCACACCTACTGCTTGTTACAGTGCCCCACTCTTTTTCCCATCATCACTGCGGACTCCTATATGGCTGTACTTCTAACGCTTCCTTTTCACTGCATCATTTCCTCATGGTCTCCCTTATCTCTGACTCATACCTTGTTTTCCCATGAACCTTCCTTTCTTAGTAGTCATTACCCCTTTGCCCAGCTTGGTCTGTGCACGATTCCCTTATGTATATAAACCCTAGTTACCACTTGTATTTTCTCTAACTTGAATCTACTCGGTTCTCTTTGATACTCGAACTCTAGCTCCTTGGGGAGGAGGCTAGCCATTGTCCCATTTGAACCTTAGATCCTGCAGGAGTCTAAGTGATCACTCCTGAGGGAGGCGTTGACCCGATAAGGCTTAGTCCTTGATTGACCCTGATCTTGATTCCTTTATTGGAACAATGCTCTATCCGAGTTTGTAACAAAAGATTCAAGTTTCCTTTGAACCCCTCTATCTGTAGGGCTTTACTCTCTGAACCCACAAAACTGATTGATTGCCAAAGTGGCACCCTCCAAGAAAAGCAAGAAGGCTTTCTCTGAATGAACTGGGATCCCATACAGTCCCTATCCACCCAACTCTCCCAGACGAACCTCTTCATTGTGAGGATCCTTTGACACTCCCTGCACTCCTGTTCTCCCTACTCTTGCTGTCCCAGGCCCCTCTTCCATTACACATCGCACTATCGTTTCTCATTTTGAAACAAGTGCACCAGCATCTGTAGAAGACAGAGACGAAAAAATCCCTGATGCTCCACCTGTTGAACTGGTAGCATCACCCAGATTCCCTACTCCTGAACCAGACACAGATACCGATTCAGACACCGATGACGACATGCCTAAACCAATTGAAAGAAAGATCTGCACCCCACCTGACTTTGATGGAAACTGAGATGGAACCCCAAGGTTCCTCCATCTTGTCACTCTCTATCTAGACACAAATGATGAAATCTATGATACCGACACTAGAAAGATTGCTTTGCCCTTTCATTCATGAAGGAAGGCACAGCTGCAGCATGGATGGAAGACTTCATTGAACATGCCCAGCAACCTGACCCCACATCCACTCATGGAGAAAAGAACGGATATGGAACTTGGGACAAATTTGTCTCCCAGTTTGAAGAAACCTTTAATCCGATCGACTCAGCTGGTACTGTGCTCCATAAGCTCCATGCCCTTAAACAAGGCAATGACTTAAGCGAGTACATAGCCACATTCTGACAGCTCTGTAACCGAGCTGAGATCTACAGCTTCAATGCTCAGAAAGATTATTTCCTCCGAGGCCTTAAACAGCCACTCATTATGAAACTCTGCAACTCTGGAGAGATCCCTGACACCCTTGATGGAATAGTCAAAAAGGTGATATCCATTGAGAACTCCTATCAGCTTCTCCTTGCCCATAGACCCCAGAACAACAACAAGAACATGTGATTCAACAATTGCTGATCCACTCCACGCTTCAGCCCTAGAAACAACGATCCTAACGCCATGGATGTTGACTGCCTCTCCAAGAATGATAAAAGAGAGTACATGAAGCAAGGAAAATGCTTTTCCTGTGGAAAGGTCGGTCACAGATCTAATGATCAAGAATTCCACCCCCAAAATGGAGATGCCAGAAAGAATAACTATAAAGGAAAGCAAACAGTAAGGCATACAGCGCCTAAAGAAGAAGACACCAGCAAGATTGAAGATCTTGATGACAATGAAGATCTCAATGCCTGAAGATTGGATTTTTGAACCAGGAGCCTACCGCAATGTTAGCCACTCCTTGTATCAATGTATGTATTGCACACAATGTAGGAAAAACTAAAGAATCAAGGGTCCCAGCGACCATCTTTTCCTCTGTACACCCCGATAAATCATTGCAAATCACTGCTGTTGTCGATTGTGGTGCAGCTGCCACATTCATCCATTGGATGTTTGTCAGAAAACATAGAATCAAGATGCATCACTTTGAAACTCCTTTCCCTATCCAAACCGCCAATGGAAAGATTTCCAAGGACCCCATCATCCATTATTGTCACCTTGCAATCAAGATTGATGACTGACTCATGATTGGAAAATTCAATGTCATGAACATGAGCGATAACGACATGATCCTCCTTGGAAAACCTTGGCTTTCCACCATGAACCCTGATATTGACTGGGCTAAAGATACCCTTTGACTTCCTTCTACTCCTAGATCACTTTGACTTGAAGAAGTATTCAAGAAGAAATGGGGCTTTTCCCCTGCACCCCGCAGAAAAGTCACAATTGAAGAAGAAGACCTGGAGCAATCCAAACCTGCCTGTGCTCCACTTCCTGTAAATGGGAAAAGAACTCTTGAACAATGAAAAGAAAAGAAGAAAGAAGAACCGCTTCCACCTCTTTGGCCAGATCCTGATGAAGACCCTCTACCCCAATATGACACTAAAGATGATGTCTGGGATGATATTCCCACTGAACCAACCTTCCTTTGAAAAGTTGATGACCCTGTCACTTATCCCATTAATGACGATGAAGTATTAATTGAATATGCCAAAGATGGCTCTTCTATTACTCTTTTCAAAAACCTTTCCTTCAACACACCCCTCACTCGTGACAACACTTCTGCCTCCGAGATCCGACAAGCTGCAGCTCTATCTCCTCTAAGGAACTCCTGGATCTATGCATGAAAGACCGAAGAAGATGAGGAATACTTGAAAACTAGCAATAAAGCTCAAGAATTTGCTCTTGAAGATGCTCAAGAAAAGAAAAAGAAGACTTTTGAAGAACTTGTCCCTGACTATCTTCACGACTTCGCTGATGTTTTCGCCAAAGACGGCTTAAACAAACTCCCTCCATCTTGACCAGGTGTTGATCATAGAATTGAAACCAAACCTGGATATATTCTGAAATCTGCGAAAACCTATCCCTTATCTCCAAAAGAAACCAACGCCGTGAAAGCCTTTCTTGATGAGCACATCGCTAAAGACTTTATCCAACCTCGAAATCTCCGCAAGCCAGCGGGTTCTTTCTTGTAGGAAAGAAAGATGGATCTTTACGACCCTGCCAAGACTATCGTTACATCAATGAATGGACGATAAAGAACACCTATCCCCTTCCTCTGATTCCCCCTCTCATCACCAAGCTAAGGGACGCCAAGTATTTCACCAAGATGGATGTCTGATCCGGATACAATAATATCTTGATCCACCCTGATGATCGCTGGAAAGTGGCATTCACTACCTCCTTTGGACTCTTCGAACCGAAAGTCATGTTCTTCAGCTTATGCAACTCTCCTGCAATGTTCCAAGCCTACATGAACCAGACCTTCCAGAAAGAAATCACTGAAGGATGGATGATCGTTTATATGGACAACATCCTCATTTTCTCGAAAACCCTAGAAGAACACCAGAAACAAACACACCATATCCTTGACATCATCTGAAAAGAAACTCTTTTTCTGAAACCTGAAAAGTGCACTTTTGATGCTCAAGAAGTTGACTATCTCAGAATGATCATTCGCCCAGGACAAGTTGCAATGGATCCAGCCGAACTATCTGGTATCAGCCAATGGATGATTCCGACTTCAGTAAAAGAAGTCTGCTCATTCCTTGGATTTTGCAACTTCTATCGCCACTTCATCTCCTATTACTCTGACCTCGCATGACCCTTGATAGACCTGACAAAGAAAGATGCTGTCTTCACATGGTCACAATCACGCACTGATTCCTTTGAGAAACTGAAGCAATGCTTCTTATCAGAACTTGTCCTCCGAAACCCTGATCCTTCCCAACAATTTGCCCTTGCAACTGACGCTTCACTCATTGCCACTGGAGCAGTCCTCCTTCAGACTGATGAAAATGGCGCTTACCACCCATGCAGCTATCTCTCTCAATCTTTTAATCCTGCTGAACAAAACTACCAGATCTACAATCGTGAACTCCTCGCTATTATCCGTGCTCTGAAAGCATGGCGACACTACCTTGAAGGGAACCCTCACCCTGTCATCATTTTCACTGATCATAAGAATCTCCTCTACTTCCGCTCTGCACAAAATCTCACTCACCGACAAGCATGTTGGCAGTTAACCCTGAACGAATTCGATCTTGAACTTCACCATGTCCCAGGAAGCAAACTTGCTGCTCCTGATGCTCTTTCACGCCATCCTGACCACTCTTCTGATCCCTTGGATAACTCTGATGTCACACTTCTCCCAGACACCATGTTTTCCCGTCTTATTGACAATGACCTCACCAATGCCCTGAAATCCATGGATCCCCTCTCTGATCCTGTCATCCTTGCTGCGCAACAAGCCCTTGATGGGTTAAATGCACCCCCTATGAAATCTGCCCTCTCTGACTGGAAGTTCAATGATGGTACCTTGTTTTATAAAAACCGTGCCTATGTCCCCATTCATCTCCGACACCGCATTCTCCACCTTCACCATGATCATCCCACTGCCGGACACCCAGGACACTTTAAGACTGAAGAATTAGTCAAATGAGATTATTGGTGGCCCGGAATGGGCACATTTATCTGCAAATACATCGAGGGTTGCACCCTATGTCAGCAAATGAAATCTGACACTCACCCTTCTACTCCACCCTTGAACCCTATTCCTTCCTCTGCGCTTCGCCCCTTCTCACAGATCTCCGTAGATCTAATCACTGACTTGCCTGAATCAGGCAGTTTTGATTCGGTTATGGTTGTGGTAGACCATGGCCTTATGAAGGGGGTAATTCTCTCACCATGTAAGAAAACCATCACGTCAGAAGGAATCACCCAACTCTTTTTCAAGAAAGTCTTTCTCAGATTTGAACTCTATGACAAGATCATCTCCGACAGAGGACCCCAGTTCGCCTCTAAATTTGCCAAAGAACTTGGAAGACTCCTCAACTATGAAGTCGCACTTTCCACCGCCTACCACCCACAAACTGATGGACAGACTGAACATCTGAATCAGGAACTCGAAACCTACCTTTGCATCTATTGCCGCTCCACCCCTCTTGACTGGGTAAAGCATCTACCCATGGCCGAATTTGTCCACAATCATCGAAAACATGATGCCCGCAATTTCTCCCCTTTCCACCTCATGATGGGTTATGAACCCTGAGGAATCCCCTATATTCTCCCAAACTCCACCATCCCTGCAGCAGAAGATCGAGTCAGATACCTTCAAAAGATCCAAGAAGAAGCCATTTCTTGTCACAATCTCACCATGCAACGCATGTCTGATCGGACCTTTGGAAAGAAGTTTGAACCCTGGAAGATCGGTGAGAAAGTTTGGTTATCAGCAAAGAACCTTATCACTGGACTACCCTCAAAGAAGCTTGCCCCTAAATGCTATGGCCCTTTCATAGTAGAAGCCGTCCTCTCCCCTATCACATTTAAGATCCGACTCCCTGCCTCCTGGAAATCGCACCCTGTCTTTCACACTTCTGAGTTATCCTCCTATCGGGAAACAGAAGTCCACGGCCTGAACCACACTGAACTGCCTCCTGACATCATCAATGGACAAGAAGAATATGAAATAGAAGCCATTCTTGCCCATAAGGGAAACGTAAAAGGAAAACGACGCTTCCTCATATCATGGAAGGGTTACCCTTCTTTGGATAACTCCTGGCTCCCTGAAAAGGAACTAGTCAATGCCCAGGAAATCCTCAAACCCTATAAAGACTGCCTTCGACTCTCTCGACTCCTTACCTAGAAACCTGATCCATACATATGCCTTCTTCAAGATCTTCGAACTCTTCTCTTGAACTCCATCGCTCTCAGCTCAAACTTCATCACAAGCGAGCTCTTGTTGAATCGACCCTTTCTTCTCTCCCTTGCGTTTTACCTCTAGACCATTTCTTTTCTGAAGACATTGATTCTCTTTCTTTAATGACCATCCATTGCGGTGCAGACCTAGCATCTAGCTACACCCATACCATCGCAGCCCCCACCAAAGAAACCACCAAATGTTCCATCATCTATCATATGACCAAGATCAAAGCACTTGCTGCAGACAGACTCATAGAAAAAGGGTTCGAGCAAGCTCTCACCCCAGATATGGTCAAACTGAAGTGCTCTGTCTCCACTGAACCTCTTCGTTTCACTACCCAAGAAGTCCCTAGATCTCCATCAGAATCTTCTGACGATGACACCCCTGTCCCTGCTCCCTCTCAGCTCGCAGTCCACTCTACAGGAAACCCACACCATGCTCATGGTAAGAAAAGAAATACTGTTGCCTTTGGAATAGGCCTCTCTTGTCCCATGACACCGTCCCCTGCTCCACCCATCATTGTTGATGAAGACAAACCTGCCTCCTCCTCCGATTCTCATGCTCCATCTGAAGAAACTTTTTGATGTGACAGAAATGGTGTTGACTATTATGACATCATTTGCCGATACTGCCAGCAGGAAGGACATCGTCAAATCCACTGCCCTCACTATTTCTGCTGAGAATGTCACCACCATGCTCCTAAACATCTTACCGCCTACTGTCCTACTCTTTGAGGACATCATATCATTAATGCCAAACCGGCTCATGGGCCTTCCATCATCAGCTTAAGATCTACAAAGATAGAAAAGATCTTGAACAAGAGGAGCATGAGAAGCAGTTTGCAAAAGACGCTGACTTCGACCCTAACAACTATCAGAATCTTAGTGACTAAAGTCGGTGACTTTAGACATTGACAGGGGGGTAATGTTACAGTGCCCCACTCTTTTTCCCATCATCACTGCGGACTCCTATATGGCTGTACTTCTAACGCTTCCTTTTCACTGCATCGTTTCCTCATGGTCTCCCTTATCTCTGACTCATACCTTGTTTTCCCATGAACCTTCCTTTCTTAGTAGTCATTACCCCTTTGCCCAGCTTGGTCTGTGCATGATTCCCTTATGTATATAAACCCTAGTTACCACTTGTATTTTCTCTAACTTGAATCTATTCGGTTCTCTTTGATACTCGAACTCTAGCTCCTTGGGAAGGAGGCTAGCCATTGTCCCATTTGAACCTTAGATCCTGTGGGAGTCTAAGTGATCACTCCTGAGGGAGGCGTTGACCCGATAAGGCTTAGTCCTTGATTGACCCTGATCTTGATTCCTTTATTGGAACGATGCTCTATCCGAGTTCATAACACTGCTATCATAGCAGGGCACAAATGCACCTTTGAAGGGCACATACCAGAAGACTCCAAAGTGCAAAAGATATGTGATTGGCTGGAATGCCGCACTGTCACAGAAGTGCATGGCTTTCTAGGTACCTGCAGCGTCTTGCACATATTTATCAAGGATTTTTCTAAGAAAGCGCACCCACTCATCAACCTCCTGCACAAGGATGTACCATTTGAATGGAACAAGGAACAACAGGTAGCTATGCAGACCCTGAAGGACTTAATATTAGAATCTCCCGCACTCTTACTGCTTGATTACAAATGTGGATGGGAAGTTATCCTTGCAGTTGACACTTCTTCCATCACTATAGGGTTCATACTCCTTCAAATGGGTGAAAACAGCAAACACTATCCCAGTTGCTTCAGTTCAATTTCACTCATGGAAATTGAAAGCCACTACTCTCAAGTGAAGCTAGAGCTTTATGGCCTATTTCGCACACTCCACACAGTACACATATTTATCTTCGGAGTCACCAACCTAATGGTTGAGGTCAATGTGAAATATATAAAAGGCATGATCAATAACCTGGACCTCCAACCCAATGCAACCATCAACTAATGGATTGCAGGTATATTGTTATTTCCTTTTACACTTGTTCATGTCCTGCTTCCAAGCATACTGGAGCAGACGGTCTCTCAAGGAGACCACCCACAGAATTAGATCCCACAGAGGATGATGACCATGAGGATTGGCTTGACTGCTCATACTTGTTCAGCATCAAAATCCTAAACAACTGTAGTTGCGCAATTTCAGGCGCAGGAGCTGATATCATGTGCCACCAATATACCATACCTATGCCAAACCCACTAACCCATCCACCTGCTCTCATCGCATTCCTAGGTACTGCAGAACCCGAACCCGCCAACCCAACCATCCCCCATTCAGAAGCTGCAAAAGCACAAGATGCAAGAATGATAGAAATCCAATGCTTCCTAGAGACCTGCAAAAGACCCACTGACTTATCTGATGATGACTACCAGTCATTTGTCAAAAGCGCAGTATGGTACTTTATACTCAATGAAAAATTATGGTGAAAGAACTCGCTAGGAAAGCACCAATTGGTAGTCCCCGAAGCATGCTGCCTTCACATTCTGAAGGAAGCACATGATGACCTTGGACATAAGGGAGTATATTCAACCTGCACCTGCCTTCTCCTATGTTTCTGGTGGCCTATGATTACTGACGATGTCAAATGGTACAATAGGACATGTCATGAATGCCAGATCAGGCAAATGCACAAACTGCACATTCCCCCAACCATACCCATCCTGGGTGGCATATTCAGGAAGGTGCATATAGATAGTATGATGATGCCCAAAGTGGGCAGATTTGACTGTCTAGTCCATGCACAGTGTGCACTAACCAGATACCCAGAATGGCGTATGCTACACAAAGAGAACACCAAGTCTCTAGGTGCATTCATATTTGAGGAGCTCCTTTGCAGGTGGGGACCTATCACCAAAATTGTTACTGACAATGGACCCGCATTCCAGGCAGTGGTTGATGATTTAGCAGCATGCTATGGGATTCACCTGATTTGCATCTCACCATACAACTCCCAAGCTAATGGTATTATTGAATGGCATCACTATGATGTCCAGGAGGCCATCATGAAAAGTTGTGAGGGGGATGAGTCACACTGGTACCAATCTGCACACACTGTCCTATGGGCTGAGTGTGTCACGGTACACCAAGTGACAGGTCTAACACCCTATTTTATGGTTCATGGCATAGAGCCTATATTCCCATTTGATCTTACTAAAGGAACATTTCTAGTAGTGCTCCCAGACCAAGATACATTCTTGACCACAGACCTTGTTGCCTGGTGCGTGCACCAATTGCAGAAGCAACAAGAAAATCTCCAAGTCATCAAAGAAAGAGTCCAGAACACCTGGTACCAGTCCATCCACAAATTCAAGCAGTGCTTCCAGCACTCGATTACAGGTTATGATTTCGAGCCCAGTACCTTTGTTCTAGTACACAACAGCAAAGTCAAGTATGAGCTAAGTTAAAAGACAAAGCCACACTATCTTGGACCTATGATTGTTATCTGTTGCATGAAGGGCAGGTCATATATCTTGTCAGAACTAGACAGATCTGTGTCTAGGCTTTGTTTTGCAGCCTTTCGCTTGATTCCTTACCTTCTGCGCAGTGAAACTAAAATCTCTGTTACTAGTATTACAGGCCTGGACGATGAAGCATTGGACAACCTGGTAGGAGAAGACATAGAAGAACTGGATGATGAAGCACTCAATTTCAACCCAGAGGCATAGCCACACCTCCATGTGCAACACCTGCCCCTATACCCGCATACCCACATCAGACCTCAGCCTATATCCGCATAAAAACCAGAAAAACACAAAAACATACCATCCTCATATGATAGCCTCAGTTTTACCCCAGGTTTCATCCGGTGCCTCAGTTTCATTTCCCTTCTTTCCCACCCAATTCTGATCACTCAGTAACTTACATATGATACATGCTACCCATGCATAAACTCTAATCACACACAGACATTGCCAAAGGACTAGATTATACATGCACTTGATGATTACCATACAAATTCTCTTTGAATGCATAGGCAGTGCACCATGCACGTTGATATGTACCAAGGATTTGACCGCACCACCTGCACAGCAGGGATAGAGGACAATAGCACAATGAGGAAGATAAGCCAGGTGGAAACCTGCAAGTGATGCGTATCTTTCCACTTCTTCCACAGCGCATGTGCATGCTCATTTTATCTTACTTATCTCTTAGGCACCCAGTGGAGTAGGACCAGAACATAGGACATGGACATGGGATATGGATACTGGACACTTAGGACTCAAGGCACACACCCAAGGATTCCAAGTGGTCAAAACACTTCCATTTGGCGCTATCCAAGGGTATTCTAATGTACATGCGCGTTGATTCAAGTCAAAAAGGAAATTATCTACAGGAACCACCTTCTCTTCTTGTAGTGGATTGTGATAATGTCCAACTCATTCATCAGCTCCAGCATCATCCCATGCATAGTGGAAACCCTAGCATAGAGGGCACACACCTGACCCTCCATAAGCAAGTCTTCATCAACAAGCGGGTCAAAGTCTTCCAGATCTTCACCCTCAGGCAGCTTGCACTTTTCAATGCACACAGGAGAATCGGGTTCCTCATCCTCAGAGACCATAACAGGGGGTTTGGGTGATAAGACTGGGTGATGCATAAGGTTGCAGATATCCTTAGAGGAACTGGGAGTAGGGCTGGAACCAGAAGTTGAAGGTGCCTTGTGTGCAGCCTTGAGGCTAGGCTTGGCCACAGCCTGGAGCTGGGCTTGATGCACTAAGAAAAGAAAGGTTAGATAGAGAAGAAAGACCTAAGGGAAAAACTTACCACCGTGCCAATGTGTAGCATGCTTGCAGCCATGCTTGGCTACCTGGCAGGTGAAGCACCCCATACCAGGCATACCTTGGCAAGGGATATTGTGCTTAAGGCACCAGTCGCACTTGTCCTTATGTGAGACATGGGCCTTGGGAACACTCATATGTCCTACCATCTAGCAAGCGAGTTCAGCAAAAACAACTGAAAGAGAAAACAGAGTGTGTCCACACTTCTTCCATTGTCTGTGTGAAAATCACTGAACTCCACACTCCACATCTCTATTCAATCCGGAACCGGTCCACAAACTCTACTGTACCCAGAATTCCACAGTCACATGCCCTCATCAATGCAAAAATTCTGCCAAGTCCAAGTCCTGATGCACAACCAACTGAGGACAGTCAGTATTTGAGTCTCCTGCAGATGTGACGATCATACCAGCACTAGGTGCATATGATCAATAGCATGGTTCTTCTCACCTTCAGGAAAGGAGATAAAGTGCAGATCATTAAATCCATATATATCGACCCATCCACTCTTACTCCAGTCCGGTCCTAGGAATCCACCCTCCCATGTCCTATCCATGTCCACCTATCTCTGCTGGTGCATTATTTTTCCCAAATGTCATTGCTAAATGAGCTGCAGGTCTTATTACACAACTACTCACAATCCATAGTGCATGATGTCTTATTACCTATAGACTCATTGTGCGCTTGCTAACTATGCTACAATTCTTGCCTATGCATTCCAGACATTCACACACTATGATATAAACAACCACAGTACATACAATTGAGTAGTTCCCTTCCTCCCAGACTCAGCTCTATAGGAGAGTCATTCTCATGTTATTTTTGTAGACCTTGCACAATCTATCTATTTTGCTCTTTCTTGGCAATCCTGCACAATTCGACTGCTCTGAAGTTCTGTACTGCTAGGATCTTACCCTTAAAGCTCTTGCAAGAATACCTGACCCATGACCGGTAGTTTAGCACTGTTCTTCACTCATGCTATATCCCTTGTGACCAGCCACTCCATAGAGCGCAGTTGATTTTGTGTGCATTACATCTGCCGCACCGGCATCTGACATCCAATACGCTCACTCATATCTTCCAATGGTTCATCCCACTCTTGTGATACTAACATCAGTCAATTTTTGCCCATGCTCATGGTCGATTCTTTGGCATAGAAATTCAAAGGTATACATACAGTCCACACTCAAGTTCCTTAGGCTGACATAGGTTATAACTCCTTCACTCACTTATGTACTTCCCTCACACATAATTGAAGGAAGTGCTTCAATAGCAGTCCTCTCAGGCCGATCAATTAACTTGTGCCTCTTAGGATAAGTAGTGCTAGTTGCTAACCACCTAGTACCAATTACTTCTTCACAGTGGGATGTCCCCAATGGGAAACCTGTGGAGCATGTTAAAAACAAGGCTCAGGTAAACATGTGTCAAGTTGTACTGATGCAAGAGATCCTCATACGTGTCTGCATTGTAAGGCATGATAATCTGACTACAAATGTCAGAGGCAAGACTTGGAGGTAGCACCATGGTTTTTGTCTCCACAGATAGAACAGGTGTGGATGACATCAGTGGAGTGTTTTGGGGCAAAGCAGCATCCAAGGTTGAAGGATATGCAAATTGGTGCTGATGAAGATTTGAGAAGGAGCTTTCCTTGCCATGTGCTGATGACTGGGGCATCCTTAACGGTGTTGGTGTGCATACAACTGCTGGCTCTATGCCCATACTGACTGCAGATGATGCAAAGGGTCAAGTCAGTTGCTTGTGGCCCTTTGCCCTTCCAAAGGGGCTTCCCATTGTTCAAAACATTAGTCAATGATTGACCTTCTGGTCTGTGAGAAGGGTATGGGTTATAGCACAAACCACCACCTTGTCCCTGAGTGTTATTAGCTAAGGATGTACTAATCTTGATTTCACTCCAGCGTTGCATATATGCATCTGGGTCACAGAATGATTGCGCATTGAAGAACTTTCAGCAAATCTCAATGTTGAAACTCAGGATGGTATTCCAATCCTCGCTGAATTCCTCACAAGACAAGCAGAAGTCACAGTGCTCTACAAACCACCTAATTGTAGCTTTGTCAGCTATCAAAGATATCATCTTCAAGAAGTTGCTGTAGGCTTTGTAAAACCTGTCAGCAGGCAAAGTCAACTCTGCTGGGAAGGTAGATGTGTCCATGACACTCTTTTTAGGGTTGTCCAAGACCAGACACTTTTTCATCTTGACACAAGAAGGGTCTAGATGGATCTTTCAGAGGGACACCAGAGTGAGGAGCATGAGTGGGACATGGATCTTTGCCTTCACAAGATTGAGGGTCAGCCTCAGAATTTCAGTTCTGGTGTCCACCATTTTCATAATCACAGTATCAGAGTCTTTGAAAACTCAAGTATCAGTAGACATGGATGAAGGTACCATAATATTAGATGAAGAAGTGTCAACACCAGTAAGGGCACCAATGACTCTTTTAGCTGTGTTAGGTGTAAGTGTATTAAGGAAGTTGAAGGCTTGTGAAACTTTGTTACCAGGGAAGGGTTTAGGTAAGGGTGTGAAAGGTTCTGGTGTAGGTGTTATGAACTAGGATAGTCGCAACAATAGCTACTCGATAAGAGCAACTGGCTAATGTTGAATCAAGACCTTACAAATGTAAGGGTCATTAAGGCAAGTCGGAGAGAGTGTCTCTGGCTTGAATATCTGGATCAGACAACTTAGGATTGGAGGTCCTAAGCAAAGGATGTTTCTGGTGAGAACCTAGTAGATTAAAGTGAAGATCTACTGAGTACATGACCGGGTATTTATAGTAAGTAGTATGAGTCAGAGATAAGAATGAGTCAGAGATAAGTCATCTAGTGATGGCAATAGCAATCATGATGTAATACAACTAAAAGAGATGAGTCATCTAGTGATGGCAATAGCAATCATGATGTATTACAAGTAAGTAAAAGATAAGAAGAATGGATAGGGGGCAAGCGTAACTGTAACATTACCCCTCGTTTAGGAATGAAGTCACCGACTTCAGTTATCCTGGTTAGCCCAGTAAATAGGGTCAGTGTCGTAGTTTGAGTCAAGCAAATTGTTTTGTTCCTCAGTGATAGGGAGCGACCTATCAGCTAGTTCTGCGGCATGGTAAATAGCATCTTGCTCAATCTCCCAGCGGGCAAGGGCTTCGTAGAAGCCAGGATCAGTCCATACCAGTGGAATGACTGCTTCCCCTTTCAGCTCCCTACAAAAGACCGATAGGTGTCTGGGTGCATATGCTTTACAAACTCGACAGTAATATGCCAGACAGTTTTTGTGACGATGTCCAGCAGAGCGACAGTTACGACACATGATGTTATCAGCTGGCGCCGTTTTTACTGTAACGATGGTGGTTGACTGATCTGGTGGGGAGGGGGATCTGGATCACTTGAGCGCCTTGTGTGGGGAAACTGATGTGGCTCGTTTGGCGGCGATATGGGAGGATCTACGTTGGATAGGGTATCTACATGTAGTGGGTGAGATGGGGGTAGGAGACGGAGAAGCTGGTACATCAAGTACAGCAATAGGAGGGATATTATCATTCTGATGATCAATGGTAGTTGTTGCAGGGACCAGCGGTGGGACTGGAATGGCAACATGTGGGGAAGGAGGACGCACAACTGGGTCAAGAGCGATTCGTTCTGTGATGATGTGAATAGCCTCTCTGATAGCGTCTCTAGTATCATCAGGCAACAGACAGATTGCAGTATTATGAATGTGTATATGAAGGTGATGGAATATGGTCTTGTGGCATTCATCATCAAGAAGGTTGGTGGTGTGCTCGATGAGGCTAGCGTCCCTGATGATTCTGATGATGAGTCCACTAGATATCGCTCCTCTTTCTCCTAAAAGACGATTTACTTCTATAGCGTATTGTTGGGAGGTGAGAGCGGATTCAAAAAGAGCGCTAGTTTTGACTTGATCAATAATTGAAAAGTAGTTGGTAAGGGTGGAGTTGTTGATAAGAGTAGAGTCGGATGATGGTGGGGAAACCACTGGTGAGGATGCGTTATTAGCGAGGTCAATGGTGGTGGCAGTCTGATAATCAAGGAGGGACAATGGGTGAGCATTTCCTTTGGCTACGGTGTTCATAGCAGCAGTGAGTTTTTCGATGCGTTGTATGCAGAGGCGTAGACGTTCAAGAGACATTGTTTTTGGATTTACAATCGGTGAGCCCTTTTATATGCAGCAAGGACTTTGGCGGCATTGCTAAGGTTTTCTTCTGGGATCCATTCATTGCTGGCAGATGAATATCCTTTCCAGGATACTAGATAGCATCTTCATTTACCTGTTCCTTTGTGCAATAAGATCGCATCAATTTCATATTCTTCCTCATTATCAATGACATCTGGGGGTGGATCATGGAAGTTTGGACCATGAACCTCTGTTTCATGATAGGACGATAACTCGGAAGCATGGAATGTAGGGTGAACCTTCCACTGCAACAGTAATTGGAGTGTGAACGTGATGGGGGAGAGAACAGCAGTGACTGGGAAAGGGCCATATCGTTTGGGTGCAAGCTTCCATGATGGCAATTGCATGATTAGGTTCTTTCCTGATAACCAGACCTTATCTCCTACTTTCCACGGTTGATATTTCTGTCTGTGAGTTCATTCTGCCATTCATTGCATAGCGAGGTTATGGCAGGAGAGTGCTTCTTCTCTGGATTTCTGGAGCGAGCGGAGTCTGTCTTCTGCTGCAGGGACGGTGGAGTTAGGAAGTGTATGGGGAAGGGCCCTTGGTTCGTATCCCATCATTAGGAAGAATGGGGAAGCATTGCGAGAGTCATGTTCTCGGTGGTTATGCACGAATTCTGCCATAGGAAGATGTTCCACCCAATCTTCAGGATGATTTCGGCAATAGATCCAGAGGTATGTTTCGAGCTCCTGATTAAGGCGTTCGGTTTGTCTGTCAGTTTGGGGATGATAAGTGGTGGATGTGGCTATGTCATATTGTAAAAGCTTGGCGAGGGCTTTTGAGAATTTTGACACAAATTGCGGTCCATGATCAGAAATGACTTTCTCATGCAAGCCGAATCAGTGGTAGATGTATTTGAAAAATTTCTTGGTGACCCCTTCTGAGGTGATGGTTTTAGTGCATGGGATAAGGATTACCCCCTTCGTAAGCCCATGGTCGACCACAACCATGACAGAATCAAAGCCAGCACAGGGAGGGAGATCAGTGATCAGATCAACAGACACTTGGGTGAACAGAGCCGTGGCGACGGAAGGGATAGGGACAAGAGGAGGAGTAGTAGGATGGGTGTCGGATTTCATCTGCTGACAGAGAGCGCAACCCTCAATGTATTTTCGGATATAGGTACCCATAGAGGGCCACCAAAAGTCCTGTCTTACCAACTCTTCAGTCTTAAAACGCCCAGGGTGACCAGCGGTAGGGTGATCATGACATCGTTCTAAAATAAGGTGCTGACCAGCAGGACGGACGTAGGCACAATCCTTATAGTAAAGGATATCGTCCTTAATAGTCCAACCCACAAGAGTGGATTTCATGGGAGGAAGGGAAAGGCCATCCAAGGTGTCAGAGGCAGCTTGGAAGATAGGGTCAGGGTCAGAGGGGTCGGGGTTCACGAGGGATGTCATGAGTTCGAGATCAAGGAGGCGGATGAACATGGAGTCAGGAAGAAGGGTTTCATTGGTATTATCTTCAGAGGAATCCATCCGTGGTTGGGATGATGGGAGAGTGCATCAGGAGCGATTAGTTTAGTTCCAGCAACATGGTGGAGTTCAATATCGTAGCAGGACAAAATCAACTGCCATTGGGCCTGTCGTTGAGTTAATTTCTGCACAGTTCTGAAATACAGCAGATTCTTATGGTCTGTGAAAATGATGACAGGGTGATGGTTACCCTCCAGATAATGACGCCATTCAGTTAGGGCACAGATGACAGCAAGGAGTTCGTGATCAAAAATCTGATAATTGCATTCTGCAGGATTTAACATTTGCAATAGGTATCCACATGGGTGGTAAGTGCCGTTTTCATCAGTCTGTAGTAATACTGCACTGGTAGCAATGAGTGATGCATCAGTTGCTACTGCAAACTGCCTATTCGGATCTGGGTTTTGAAGGACCAGTTGTTTAAGGAAGCATTCTTTTAAAGTGGAGAAGGCTGATGTGCATCGTTCTGACCAAAGAAACTTGGCATCTTTCTTGGTAAGGTCGATCAGAGGTCTGGCAATGTCAGAGTAATGGGAGATGAAGTTTCAATAGAAGTTACAGAATCCCAAAAATGACCGGACTTCCTTTACTGTTGTAGGGGCAGGCCAGTCGCAAATACCATCAGTCTTGGCGATGTCCATTGCCACACATCCAGGGCGGATGATCATCCCGAGATATTCTACCTCCTGTGCATCAAATGTACATTTCTCAGGTTTCAGGAAAAGCTTTTCTTGGTGAATCTTTTCAAGAACACGCCGGGTTCATTCATGATGAGAGGGGAGGTCATTGGAGAAAATTAGAATATCATCCATGTATATGACGAGCCATCCTTCATTGATTTCTTGTTGGAACATCCGGTTCATATACGCTTGGAAGGTGGCAGGAGAGTTGCAGAGGCCGAAAAACATGACATTTGGCTCAAAGAGACCATATTCCGTAGTGAAAGCGGCCTTCCATCTATTGTCAGGATGGATACAAATGTTGTTGTATCCAGAATGAACATCCATCTTCATGAAGTACTTGGCACCATGCAACTGAGCAACCAGGGAAAGCGGTAAAGGGAGTGGATAGGCATTCTTGACTGTCCATTCATTAATGTATCGGTAATCCTGACAGGGACAAAGATCTCCACTTTTCTTTCCTATGAAGAAGAAGCTGCTTGCTTGTGGCAATTTCAATTCCGAGATGAAACCTTTCTTTACGTTTTCATCAATGAAAGCTTTGACCTGCTGTGCAGCTCCACTTCTGATAATGGGTACACCTTGGACGTTTTAGGGATGAAACTGGGTTTGGTTTCAATACGATGGTCTATACCAGGTTACTCAGGCGGTAATTGGTTAAGGCCATCTTTCACAAAGATATCGGCGAAATCATGAAGGTAGGAAGGGACAAGCTCCTTAAACAATTTCTTCTTTTGTTCAAGTCTGGCTGCTAATGCAAATTGCTGTGCCTTATTACTGGTTTTGACGTATTCCGATTCTGTTGGCCAAGACAATGGCATAACCGTAGTTTGTTGTTCTGTGGTGCTAGTACCGTCTTTGGTTAGGGGAGTATCCATAGAAATGTTGGTGATAACCCAAAGCTCAGAAGTGTCAGTGGGATATTCAACTAAGAACTCAGTCGTCTTCAAGGTGGTACGTAGCAATTTCGCATATGGGTGGCACATAATCCATGGTCCACACATCGTCTTTGGTATCAAAGGAGTCATCATCGTTGTTAGGGATGGGGTCAAGGTTAGGAAGCATTGGGGATGCTTCTTCGTCTGGGATTTCTTCTATGGTGGCTTGGGGTGCCGGTTCTTTAGGTGATGCAGTCAAGACTGACTTCGCAGGAGGCACCTTCAGCAGCACTACAACTGGAATCGGTTCTGGTCTTGGACCGTTTTTCTGGAATTTCCAGAAGAAGGGTGGTAATCCATTCTTTTCTCAGTTCGATATCAACTTCTTCCTCAATCTGGTTACTCTTCTCAGTTCTGGGGAGTTCCAGCTCTTCTGCCTTCCATCGGATTACTGGGTCCATAGTGCGTAGCCAGGGGATCCCGAGTAATATCTGATCATGATGGCTGAGCCACGTGATGTTGAATTTCCCAATCATGGATCATTCATCAATTTTTACTATGAGGATGCAATATCAGGTGATAGTGCCCCCCTTCGTATAGCTTCCATCCGCAGTAGTGACTCGGAATGGTTTCAAAAGTTTGTGTGTCCAAATTTTGTGGGTTTTGACAAATTCTTCAGAAATAAAAGTTCCAGCAGTGCTGGAGTCAATAACGGCGGTTGTTTCGACGGTTTTCAGATGGGTTTTGGAGATGAGAGAAATAGGAACTCGAAGTTCCTTTCTAATTCCAATACTTCGTACAAGTCTGATAGGTACATCGGAAGATACTGACATCAATCCAGTCTTCCATGTCAAAAATCCTCAGCGAGGCAATGGATTGTTGTATCTTCATCCTCTTTATTGCTGTCGTCTATCTCTTCTCGACAAACAGGAACCTTCTTCTTCTGTGGGCACGCTCTAGTCATGTGTCCCTTCTGGTGACACATGAAGCATAATCCTTTCTTCATATGGTCACTTCTTTTGGCTTCCGTGAGCCAATCTATTTCCATGGCATTTGGATCGTGCCGATCAATGGATGGTCTAGGCACGTAACGTTGTCCTGTCGGTTTGGTGGTGGTATGATGGTTCTGTCGAAACGCGGCACCCCTCTGGTAGTTACTGTCAAGCCTAATGGCTGCGGCAACGTACTTGTCAAAATCTGTAGGAATGGTTTTGTTCCATCTGGAAAATGGAATTAACAATCCCCTTCTTTAATCCATCGTTGAAAAATGTGATTAAGACTGCATCTTGCTTTACGGAGGCCTGTGCAGCAAGGGTCTTAAAGCTAGTGACATAGGAGGTGAGGTCACCCATTTGTTTCAGGGTTCGGAGTTTATTCATGGCAGTGCCGATGGCGTCAGCTGGTACGAAGGCTTCTTTGAACTTGGTTTCAAAGTTCATGAAAGTTCCATAAGATTTAGAGGTGGAGTTATCGACTTTGGTATAGAAGGTAAGTGCCCAACCCATGGCGCTGTCTTCAGTCATATATGCGAGGGTGGTGATGACTTTCTTTTCCTCAGTATTATAAATTGTAGCATTAAGTGCAAAGTATGCCTTAATCACGTATAACCATCGTAAAGCCTGCTGAGGGCTCCCATCATAAGTAGAGGGGGCTCCGGCTTTAAGTTCTGGGGTGTTGGTGACAGTGGACATCCTGATCGTTCTGGTCTAGTGATGTTTCTGTTTCAGGGGACGTGCTTGTCTCTCTGATTCGTTCTGGGGTCTGGGACCTCTTCTGATGGAGAGGGTCAATAGGTGACTTTAATCTTTTGTTACAAACTAGGATAGTCGCAACAATAGCTACTCGATAAGAGCAATGGCTAAGGTTGAATCAAGACCTTACAAATGTAAGGGTCATTAAGGCAAGTCGGAGAGAGTGTCTCTGGCTTGAATATCTGGATCAGACGACTTAGGATTGGAGGTCCTAAGCAAAGGATGTTTCTGGTGAGAACCTAGTAGATTAAAGTGAAGATCTACTGAGTACATGACCAGGTATTTATAGTAAGTAGTATGAGTCAGAGATAAGAACGAGTCAGAGATAAGTCATCTAGTGACAGTAATAGCGATCATGATGTAATACAACTAAAAGAGATGAGTCATCTAGTGATGGCAATAGCAATCATGATGTAATACAAGTAAGTAAAAGATAAGAAGAATGGATAGGGGGCAAGCATAACTGTAACAGTAGGCTCATCAAGGAAGGACTTGTCATCAGAAATTTCTTCAATAAAATTAGGATCATTTCATTTGGACTCTCTGGTCACATTCCTGTCAGCACATGCCAAATTCTCTTCTATAATGGCCTCAAGATCCTCGAGATCAATAGGTACCATAACACACCTCCCAACTGATTCGACAATGCGATTAATCTCACCGTCCGTCAACGCGCGGGAATTCGCGGAGATGAAAGCATCGGTGCTTTTTCCCCCTGCCCTGCGTGGGGCTACAGGGTTCGAAGTTTCAGTCATTGTAAATGAGGGTAACTACGAAGTGAGTGACTGAATGTATGCGTGAGGACCCTCAAATTGAGAGAAAGGTAACGAGGTGGCGACGGTGATGGTGAAAGAAAAAGACGCGCGTGCATATGTGCGGATCGTCTTTTATGCGCCACTCGATTAGTAAGCCATTGTTCGAGCTTCTCACTCGCAGGCTCCTTATAAGCTCGAACTGCACTCTGGATAGTCAGTATGTACTATTTTGCAATCCGAGACGGTGGGCTTTAGTCGCGTACTATGTCATAAGGTTTATCGTCCAGTCGTCGCGTGTATAGGTTCAACGCGCCGGGCTACAACTTGGGAGAGAATTTAATAATACTGATAGTACTACTAGTAATACATCGTTTTCACGTTCATAGCCCATTCGACACTCCTATGCTTTCCTGCAGTTTCCTTTCTGCCTTTAACCATTCGGTAACGGGACTATCCTTACTTTCCCATTCCCACTGGGCTAAGAGCTGCTCTTTTCGAATCTCCAACTCTTCTTGCACGTTTGCTGCACTAGATATGTCAAAGTCGTACAAACGTCCTGCACGTGCCGATTCACGTGCTACGGATTGAGCGAATAGTAGGCGAACGTCCTGGTATACCTTCAACGCAGCGGGTACGTTATCCAATGTTGTGAGTGGGTGAGCAAGAAGGCGACCAAGCACAAAAGCATCCTTCGTACAAAGTGAGATCGCATGGCCTGGCGAAAGATTACGCTTACCTCTATTGCCTGGCCAGCTCCGGCGCCAAAGTGGGGTGTCATCGCATGACACTACACGCCGATTTCGTCAGGATATCTTCTATATAGTCAACAAGGAGAAGCGTACCGCATCACCTATCAGGGCAACTCCGTCATAAGCAGATAATGGCAATTCATTCACTACATGAAGCGCCCATCTTGAGGGGTTTTCGAAACACTGCAGAAATATCATCAGTCGAGGGTGGCATGAGGGGCATAGCCCAAAACTTACTTTCAAGAGGTTTTTAACAGCGGGTTCGAAGTCCTGATATGGTTCCTGAACCTCTTCATGGGACACAGATGAAACCCAGCGGTCTTCAAAAGGTGTGCCAGCTTTCTCCTCATCAGTAACAGATGCCACTACATTGATCAGTGTTCCTTGTGAAACTGGATACGAAACGACGTGCTATGAAGTTATAATACAGATTCATCAGCAAGTGGAGACCAGTAATAGCAGCAATCTACCTTTCTCATTCCGCAAAACTACAAAATGGGAGTTAATCACGACGATGACCACTGCTTTTTTGCGGGCTTACTATCACAAAATCCTTCAAGGATACGTGGTTTGGATCCAAATCCGAGAGCTTCTTCGCCGGAAATACGGTGCGATAGACGAGCGTCCCGGTCCAAGATGGATCAGTGTAGTGTCTTATCTTACTTGGGTCCACAACATCTCGATCTAATGTTTCGAAGAGCATCTTCCGCACTGAGGAGTGGACGCCATCTGCCCCTATTAACACGTCCGTAGTTGAGGTGCTATCATCAGCGAAGTGAAGCATGAGCGATCCTGATAACTGCTTGTCATATCGCGTGAGTCGTTTATTAAAGTGAAGGCTGCACGACGAGGGGAGGTGTTGCTTGAGGGTGTCCATGAGATGCTGACGGTGCATATGAGATGACATTAGTGTGGGAATTTGTTGAAACCATTCAAAACCACCCTGTGGAATATCAGACCTCCTTAATATTGGCGCTGTCGGCACGAATTAAGTTACATACGGCTGAAAAAAAAAATCTTTGACAGACCATGACTGGAGGAAGGGGGGTTGGTCGAAATACGGGAGATCTCTTCGTACACATCGAGCTCTTTCATGACCTCTGATGTACGGCCCGAGACTACAATCCCGGCCCCAACAGTCGTGATGGTGTCGTGCGCTTCATACAAGTCTATATGAATATCCCGATCTGCAAACTTCCCGATTGTGACAGCGAGAGCAAGCCCTCCTACGCCTGCACCGCTGCACAGGAAATTCAGTCCGCGTTACATTCTTGGAGTATCTGACTTACCAGATTGCTACTCGAAATTTGGGATTGGCTAATGAGAACGACATTGATCAGAGGTCGGACTTTACAAGTGCTATAGGATGGGCGCGGTGGCTACCATTTTATAGGTCAGTTCGAGATACTATTTTGGGGCAATCAGACAGTCGCGTCCAGAAGTGTGTCGTAGTGATTAAAGGGCTGGCATCTGCTGGCGGACTGTCAATATCTGAGCCCGCATTGCGTGGAGCCGTAGGGCCGGAATGTGTTAGAACCTGAAGTGAAATAACTATACCTGAGTAGTAAGTCGTTTTGCTCAGGCTGCCCACTGTTGTGACTCACCGTGATACGATCGTCGGGTCATACGATGACTGTGGAGATAAGTATTTGGCTTGGCAAAGATATGACTACAAAGAAAGGCAGTTCTTGACCGATCAGCGGGCTGGACAGCGATACACTGCAACGCAAACAGTGGAACAGTGGTCATGATAGATTGAAATGGTGCATCCGATGTCTCGCGGGCCACTCTGCAAGCGACACTAGTCCATTTTCAGGAGCCGATCACGGTGTGGCAGATGCATTTAGGACAGCATCGCGCAGAACCTGATTTTGTAGGGCCTCCCGTTAAGGAGGCCGAGGACAAGGATGATACGATCATGAGTCGTGAATTGGCAAAAAGACGGGACATACGAAGAATCAGTTCATTACGGGGAACAAAAATAGCTGTCTCCGCCGATGGAATCTTGCACGAGTTAACGATGGATGCAAAGGTTTTAACCACATTCGTTGCCGACGTAATCTCCCTCTTTCCGCGCCAGACTGTACTTGAGGTTACTTGTACATAAACAAAGTCACGGTATGAGATTCAGAATCAAATTTCTCGGCCGGAAGATATGGTCACTATGGTGGTTCCAGTATTGATAATTGCTAGAACCGATGCTAGCATATCAGTTGCTCCTACATGGGTTAAGTTGGTCGAAGAAGGTTGAAGCAGAAATTCAATTTCGGACCTAGTAACGGAACGGGCCCTTAATGGCTTTTCGGAGTAGCCCGTAAGCTTGGTAATCCTAATTGGTAGAGTTATTCGTGAGTTACTGTAAGTTACTCCAAGGATTTACTAGGACAGATACCTTTTGTCTTGCAGCTTGTCATGACGAAGCACAGTAAAAATAATACGGCATCTTCAGTATTCTCTTACGCTGAGAGACAGAAGGCGGAGTATGGTACGAAACGGGTGCGTCTGCTCAGTTGGATCATACGAAGCTTTTCACCAAGTACTGCAACAGCAACGCCTGGGTAATGAATCAATGCGAAATTTTGACGCATGTTCTTTGTGCCTGCAACGAGCGAGAGAGCCAATAGCATGCGATCAAGGTCATTTATTCTGCAGGGAGTGTGCGTACACCGACCTATGTAAGTTCACAATGGCATGTATAGTTTCATACAAATTGAGTATTCAGTGACACAGAAAAAGGATATTAAGCGGCAGAAGGAACGCCTTGAACAGCTGAAGAAAGAAACTGAAGAGGAGAAAGAGAGAGCCAGAGAGGCAGCCAGGGAACGTGTACTTCGTGATTTTGAGAAGGGTCAACTGGGATTGTCTGCGAACCTGCCGTCTGTTGCATCTGCATCTGGCGTCGGAGCGAAAGACTGTACGTATCTTCTCCATTCACTTCTCCTAGTGTGCTCAATCGCTCCCAGCTCGATCATCAAAGCGGAAGCTTGACTTCGACTCTTCAACAGTTGAAACTCTTACCCGTGAAGCCGAAGAGGCAGCCCTAAGACAGATCGAACGAGAGCAGGCGGAGTCATTACGACATAAACTACCGGACTTTTGGCTGCCTTCGCTAACTCCCACATACACCTCAAACGGTTTACCGAGCTCACTCAAGGATGTTAAGGTTCAAACAACCTGCCGGGGAGGGAATCCACCCCACCCGATAACGTTGGTATATATCATCTGTCATGGAAAACAACCTCTCATGACATTTTCAGCCTGAAGTCATTGGTGCCTGTGAAGTTTACATTGCTACCCGCTGCGTCGGCGTCGCAATCATCAGATTCTACTCCCGTGGAGAGCGACAAGGGTAAATCCAAATTAGGGGATGATGGAGTTCCAATTTGTCCAGCCTGCAAAAGTAATCTTCACAATAATAGGATGATGTTCTGTGAGTCCATGCCTCTGATATTGCTTGCAGGATTTGACCATTCGTAGTCATGAAACCATGTTCCCATGTTGTATGCAAAGTATGTGTTGATAAGCTGGTGCGGGTGGCCAAGCAGTGCATCGTTTGTGATCACACACTTGTTGATAAAGACATGATCGAATTAAAGAGAGAAGGTATGTGTTTGTTTAACTTGTTTGGGGTCATGTAGCTCCTTGTGGAGCAAAAGGACTGCGTTTTGTGCTACCACATTCTGATTCATTATATCGTCAGGCACTGGCTTCGCAGGAGGCGGCATTGCAGAAGCGAAGAAGACAGGTGTCGCGTTCCAGGGTTGAAAGTACTCGTCTGTATCAAGTTTGACTTGATAGGTCTCAAATTGGTTTTCACAGTTCAAGTTGCTAAACATTGTCCTCGGTCGATTGAATGTGCGCTGTTTTGATAATCCTTCCACAGTGATCTCCGACTTACCATTCATGTTTCTCTGACGTATTGTCGCCAGACCGTTTGTACCGTGGCGCCAACTCAAATATTCACAACCCATCATGTTCACCCAGCTCTTTCCTCCACCCGAGTCATAACTTTATTGTTGTATTTGCGATTTGAGTGGTACATATTAAGCCCTAGAATGGCTTTGAACACCCATGGTGACCTGTGGCCCCGTCTTCTTAAGAATGTAAGCCCCTAGCTTTCACAGGGGACAACATTATTGCTGGTACCCAACCCAATATGTATGGAGTACTGCCGGATATGCATATCTTCCTGAATACTCGCCAGTTATTACTCCTTATGAACGGCGGTAGCTGCTGATGCTGCAAACACCCAGAGATCACAATTTCGGTGCGGTAATTATCAATTCGGACTGACGTTGCTCATTTCGAATCCGGCTATAGCAATCTGATAATATCTCTCAGATCTTAGTATGTCTCTGCGGGACCAGCTGGTGTATCATCTCAAGAGGCTCTTTGAAGTGTTGTAGGAGACGTGGTTCACCTTCTTTACAGAGACTCTCTTTCGGATCAGTGAATTGAACAGTCCAATTCGTGTCAGGTATATTTATTGAATACGTTTAGTATATACGCCTTTCACTTGCGCGTTCTTAGGTTCTCGAATTCTTGCTTCCAGTCGGAGTTCAAAACGCCACAATAATTATTTGAAACATCTCGCCAGCGTCGCCTCCCTGCGCTATAGTACTTCAACTCGATGGTAAACCAAGTTTAAGGTTGGTCCGCAATCTCCGGTTGCTGAATTTATGTAGGTGAACCAAGAAGAATCAAGGCTAGGTCAGAGCACCATCCACTAAGACTCCAGTGATCCATTTAGGCATCAAGTCAGATATGTTCTCTTGAAGCATCTAAATAACAAAAGGATTCAGAATCCATGCTCGATCAAACAAGCATCTTTGTTCGTTTCGCTGTCACAATATAACTTGAAGCTCAAACCCGTGGTGTAGCGGTGGACTTTAGTGTAGTCAATGCACCATGTTATCTCGTGTGTGGCGCGAGTTGATCTCTCCTTTGAAAACAGGATTGGCTCGCTCCTGCACCAGGCATTGTGTACAAGCTGAGCACTGGGTCGCAAGCCAAGCGATGTTGCTGTGTCCTATTCTCACTGCCACCGCCAGCTTTGACAATTTACCTCGTGTTTGTATTCCTTCTTCCTTCTACAGCGTTCGGTCCACAGTCCACATATCCACATACGCACACAATCCGGACATATAAATCACGATGCAGCCCATATTCATGGTCGTTCCAACATCTCTCCCACTGTCGATTGTCACACGAAATCATGCCGCTCAGCACGCTACCAGATAATGTCTCATCCCAAATCTTAGAGTCGTTTGAGAAGAACTCTCAGCAGCACCTTATTACAAATGACTTGGAGATCAGGACACGCAACATGGTCAAGTGCTTTGCGAACACCCCTGGCGCTCTCCCCCCACCAAGCACCACTGTCCGTAGCGTTTGGAATCTTACGCCTAACAACAAAGTTGACACGATGCCGATGCCGCCGCAAGGAGATGTTATCTTCTTTCGTGCGCCACCAACTACATTGGACACTACTTTCGCTGTCGTCAATAATCCTTCATCTCTCATACATGGGACTTGCACTTCTACTTCGCACACATGCAGCGTGGATGATGTTTCCTCGAACAATGTTGCTAAAGGTTATCAGCCTAAGGCGCAAAAAAAGTTCTCACTCGAAACCAATGGTCCTGAGGAAAACGCATTGCCTCGGAACGACCAGCACCATTCATGTCCCTCAGACGCCGAGAACAGTTGTGTCACGCAACCCGGCGAATCCCCAATCTTCGCGGGAGGCTTTGGAAAAATTGTTGATGCCAAAATGGAAGAACTCCGAGTTCATGGCTTGGCTTTCGTTGTCAAAAGTCTGCTGACCGATGGAGCGCAGAGCGTCCAGTCAGCGCCACTTGTTTCGATGGTAGTGCAAACCATGTTAGACAGGTTGGCGAAGGAATCGCCGAAACAGATGAAACGTCTCGAAACGGCCCTGCGCGTGAGCGCTATGGAGATGTTTCGCGTACACTGGAAACCAGTTGAGTCCTTCTCCGCTGATTGAGAAAACGGGAGTACTAAACGTTGCTCCCAGGACGGCGACTGGAAGAACATATGCTCCACATCTAGTCGACACTCTACCCTCACGCTGATAGGAGTAAACAAGGCTGGCCTTCTCGGATCACTCTTCTCTGCTAATGTCATGACAGCCGAAGACATCGCCCTTTGCTTGTCCATACTATTGGAGGACATACACTTTGACCGTCTGTGCGCCATGCACGCCCTCCTGTTATATGCAGACGACAGATTGTGCAAACAACGAAATCTGCCAGCATTGATTCAGCTCATAGAAAAGTTGCGCATTATCGATCCACTAACTGACTTGTATCTGTGGTGTCCTGTGCCACATTCCCAGGCCATCATGAAGGTAAGCATTAGAACTTGCTGTGGATGCAACTATGTCTAAGCAAATTTTTGTCAGGATATTCTTGATACTGTCGAAGGCTGGATGGCTATTCAAGCACACAAGCGCGAACAATGTCGTATTTTTGCAAAATCATACTTAACTCAGAAGCCTCCGAAGGTTGTAGGGCCACGAATGCCTGCAGATAGAATGACAAACAAAGCCTAACAATCGAGTTCTGGATGCTACCAACTAGGTTGCGCTCATGTATTGTAAATATATAACGTACTTTCATGTCCGTCTGTTCTCTTGATTCGACCAAGTTCATGTTTGTACACAAATGTTGAATTCAAAATCCTTTTCGTGTAGCAGGTGACATGTAAGCAGTTCATCTACGCCCCTCGAGCGACAAGAAATTGTTCCGGTATATCCGGATTCTCATAACTAGTGAGGGTAGGTACGGTGTATAATTCACTCTTGTCGTTCATCCGCAACTCACGTCGTACCTTGTGCTCTAGTTAAGAACGAAACAATCGTTTTGATGAGAAAGCAACTCACGTGCCAAACCCTTGTATCGCATCCAATCTGCGTCACTGTGGCAGGACATTGTTGGACAATGTACAGAGCATCTTTCATCATGGACCGCTCTTCCGTTTCATCTACTTCACGATAAAAATTGACATGAATCTCGCGGAGGTTACGAGCAACGGCGAAACAGCGGGTCACATCATCCTGACAGGTATGGATGGGAACCTCAATTCACAAAAAACACAAGCTGCGTACCAAATTATGCCGCGCGGTGACGACAAACAGTTGCTCTAAAACAGAACATCGGGAACATATGTCATGTAATGCACCCATACTAATGGACATCCGGTCAATAGAAAACCGCTTGAGGCGCGACCCGTGCATCGTGACAATGGTTCTCCAAAAATCGTCCGCGATAACCATTTTGGGAGTTGGCGTCGTGGCATAAATTTGTAATACTTCTAATGGCGCAGTGGATAGTAGTTCCGTTACATCACTCGTCCATGTCTGAAAGGGCGTCTCAATATGAACCGCCAAAGTGATTGATCTGAGACGCCTAAACGCCCGATGCTTCTTGCAGGTGCTGTTGAAACTGGTCATATCCTGCTCGATACAGTCAGCAGATGCGTAGTGACGGCGAAAGGTTGAAGACTCACAAACGCTGGGGAAAGCCTCTCGAGTCCGATACCCGTGAGGCCATTACGGTTGGCTGACACAATTTCACCAATGCCTCTATGTGTCACCTTTGGGCATCCAATAATAAATAATTGATCCAATTCAGTCATGCTAGGAGCGAGAGTTTCCAGCAAGGTATCAGTGATTAGGTTCGATGTCTACCAAAGAGAATGAGACAAATGAATTCATATCGCTCTGATCCTTGTCATACCTGGCAGATCAAAGTAAGGTTCCGAAGGGTTGGACCTGTAGCGGATATCCAGGAGGGAAGAACTTCAATAACTTGCGCGCTCGGCATTATGAGTGATATTCTAGACAGTTTAGAGAACTGTGTAAGTATGTTAGGATCATAGTATCCGCTGTCCTTTCCGTTGATCTCGAGTTCATTAAGTTGGGGACATTGCTGTAGAGCCAGGAGAATCGCTGATTCCAGCGAGCCATCTCGAGTCCAGGCACATGATCTCAGGTTGACACAATTCTGTATCCCTCTTGTGCAAAGATCCAGGAGGTCGCTGTATGACGAAGAAGAGAGTGCCTTTGGAAAGGCTCTTATCTCTGTATAACGGGGGTTAGTAACTGCGCTGGTTGGTATCATGAATTGGTGTGGGCTCACCGAGACGTGAAACGTATTGTGCAAGACGAGGACAATTCGAAAGTGTCTGGAACAGCAGAACGACCTATTCCGGATGTGAATAAACGGGGATTGTATACATCGCAATATAGTATCCACCTTTGACTTAGCCTTGTGCCATGCGTAGATGTAAATGCGCCGGTAGAGCCTTTGGATCGCAAATTCGTTGAATGATTTATTCACCAAACATAAGAATGCAAGGTGTTGAGCTCTGACTACAAAATCAAAGATTATAGGTAATAATTCGAGAGGGATGTCAACAAAGCTGAGGGCCATGGAACAAGCTGCAGTGGCAGTGCACCGGTGTATATTTCGTTATGTAAGAATTTGCTCTCATGCGATTGGAACGACGAGGACGAGACGCTGCGGTGCTAGGCGTAGTGTAGGGGGCACAAAGGAATTGGCCTCGTGGCAATTGGCAGAATGGCAGAAGTCGGAACAATATATTTCGAGCGCTTTCGACTATGGTTCTACTATGGCAAAAATAACTGACCGCTACATTGAGGATATACATTCTGATGTCAAAAGTGCATCGATATTCCACCCTGATGCACTCTCTGAGCCTCGATTGAGTCATCAATCTCTTCAATGAAGCCAGCTGGCATGCCAACTCTCTCTAGCTCACTCCAGTCGATGATGCCGCTGTCCGGAATGTCCGGTACATCACCTGTAAGATTCAAGCGCCTAACCAAACAACGATCAAGGACAGAGTGGTACAAATACAATATATTAACCCTTGCGACATACCCTCTTAGTGCTTGGAACTCGTTGCCACCGAAGCAATCTCAGGTTTCAATCTTTTATCCAGCGTGGACGCAGAACGAAACCGCGTTGATAAATCACACATCACCTCTTCAGCTTATGACCAAAGCAGAGATTGCATCAAGTAAATACAATGGAGCATAAACATCGACATCAACTTCATACAATACGCTTGTGGTGGTTTATATCTTATACTATGGCGCAATGTCGCCGACTATGGTAAAAGAACGCTGGTGATGGAGTGCCAGTGGGATGCACGATTCTCACTACAAAAATTTCTCCAGTGCTCAAACATGATGTAGCGACTTAGCCTCGATTGCCGAAACAGATCCTGTATACACAATTCAACGTTCAACACGCGAACGACTCGTTGGCCCGTATCTGTAACATGGTCAGACTGCCGCCTGCATAACCGTTACACCAAAAGGTGAAATACTGAAAGCTTAGCTTTCAGCATCAGCGACAGTGCATGTACTGATTATGGAAACTCAGGTAGGCCGGCGTGCTTACACCCTCCCACGTTATCAGATCTTTTTGTCCCAGAGCACCAACCTGTACGTAACTAAACATCAAATCTAAAAATTGATTGACAATCGTGAACTACAGACATATCTGGGACAACAAACTGGGGTTTTATATGCCACAAATACAGACAAAGTGCGCGTAGTGACAGTACCTCGGCGAAGCGGAGTATTAGAACTACGACATCTGAGCAATCTCGAAGTCCTACACTGGGTAGACCAACTAGGTACAGACTTGTTCGTCTCGTCGTCTGTGCAATTCCACAAGACATACAACGTTGGGCATGATTATGGATGTACTTTCTTCAGAGAAAACCCAAAGTCATACAGTCCACCCAATGCTTTAATTCGGAAGCTGGCAGGTATCACAAGTAACGAGATGGACGTGACTGGAAACGTACCAGTCATAAAACACATTCGAAGGAACAAACATGCTGTGATCAATTGTGCAGATGAAGATGTCCCTTGCATTAACTGTATCATCAAAAGGTAAATGTCCGAAGATGAGACTGACCATGATTAGAAGTATCGACCGACACGAGTTCTGGACTTAGGAGATCGCAAAATGAGACATAGTGAATGATGATTAAATTCCCCGCGAATAAAAATATTAGTTCGGAGCAAGGTCACAGCGAACCCCTAGTGATTGAATGTGAAAGTACGTAACGTGACGGCGCTTGATAGGAGGCATCAAGGAAGTGCCGGAATAACCAATTCTCGGCAATCGGGAATGCTATGTCGGAATGAACAATGAATATGCAATTACTGATTATTCCACATATATTGTCGTTACAACGTAATTACTTACCGATATTACTTGCTATTTGCTCAGGGGAGATCTACATACCCAGGGGGGTTCTTTCGTTTTCGTCATTCCACGCCAGTCTGACCCTGGTCAACTCGGAAGAAACTTCTGCTTCCGCGATAGGTGGGGATAGAAAGTCTCGATTGCCTTTCTTTATAGCGAGGTAGCCACGAACTTCTGCATGAGTGCGATCAGGGGCTTTGGGGCATGTTTTTTGGTCAATTAAATGTTTGAGGTGGTTGTCGTCACGGCCCTCAATGGATGCCGAGCAGTAGTTACATTTGAGAAAGTAGCAGTTTGAGTTGCTTTTGATTTTCTTCCCAGGAACAAAGCTGTCGGACACGACTTTTCGGACAGGACGGCCCTTGGGCTCTTGGGCCATGGTAATTGCCAACTTGCATAGCGAGATACATTCAAACAAATGTTACATGTTTATTGATTGTTAGTGAGAACAAATACCAGACCATCGTAGTTCTGCTGACTTCTGCCAACTACCCTCGACCTACTGCACTGAACTGCCCACTTCCCGGAGAGCCTGTTCGATCGCGGTGCGAGTAGCCTGGGACCAGTGCTTACTTCAATCTGCCAAGAGACAAGCCTGGGCCGGTGACTGCTCGCAAAGTCCCACAGGTGACATCATGCATTGTCACGTTTAGACACTTAATTTTGATTTGGGATCAACATGTCGTGAAACAAGTTAGTTGTTTATGTTATTTAATGTCCGAGGACCCAGCGACCCTTGGATAATCGAAGCCCAGCGTGCAGCAGAGCTTCGCGAGGCAAACCACGTTCTTGGCACACCCGCTGCAGTCGCCCGTCCCTCAAGATAAGGGTCTGTCAGCTGAAGAAAGAGGAACGCTGGGATGGCGGGGATGACAGGAGTTTCGAACCTGCGAAAGTTCTCGTCAGGGGGCTATCGCTACCCCAACTGTACCGACCTTCTCGTTCTCTTTAGGACAATACTACTGAGCCCATATACCTAGTGGGAGCACAGGCTCTGTCGCACAACTGCAAACAAGAAACGACGACCGGCCAGCTGCGTCCAGCAACCACGACCCACCGGCAGGGTTGAGTGAGGGTAGGAAGCTTCGTCTCGCCAAAGTCTCGCGGCCTTTAGCACGTCGAACCCCTAAACCTACATACCAAACCCGATTCGGCCGTTTCCGAACCAAACAGGCAATTTGGCGTCTCCGTGAAGAGACAATGCTGAAACTGTATGCTTGCAGTGAGACCGAGAAAGGCAGAATTCATGGTCAACTCACACAGACCACAAGCATATCTGTCAAACATCTGTCCATCCAAGTTCTCCGTGACCGTGCCTATCAGAAAATCTATCCGAAGTCTGTCGTTTGAATCCCCGGAATCTTGATGTGTCTAAAAATGCGACGTTGGCAATGATAGTCATCGCATTAACAAACAAGTGACCTGCGGGTGACTTGTTATCGGGCACCGGGTGGGAAAACATTCAGGCCCGCACAAAAACCCGGACTCGTGCGGGTCCGCTGGTTGACAGCATTAGGCGTTTAAACTTTGAGGACCCTAAAGGACCCTGACTTAAGTTAGCAATTTACTTAATTTTGTTTTTGAATGTTGAAAATGTCAAGTTCTTTCTTCAGACTACATATATGAGCCCGAGAAGGACAATTTAGGGCCACCAAACGACCGAATTGAAGCTCTTGTGGCTTTTTATTGTGTTGCATTCAACTGCTCATAAACGCGCCTGAGGCACCTGACACCCTTACTCATACTACTGAGTCAGTTCTCTGGCTTCTTTACTGTCGTAGCCAGGCCAAATAGGGGACCTACTGAGGCTCGTCGATTCATTGCTGTAAACGCGATGCGGAACTCTGAAAAGGAATGCATCTCAATCGTATCTCCACATTCCAGTGAAAACTTGTCATCTCGTACGAATTGTGAGTGGCACCTTTGAACGGACGTTTCAGCGACCTTGCTGACAGCCAGGAAGACTCCCGAACAAACTCTGGGTTGCTCGTTGCCACCCCCCCTTTGTTCAACCAGTCTCACTTTGACATTGTTCTTCGGCGGCAGCTTTCTCGTAAAGAAGGAAGACCCAAGTTTACGGCTGTTCCCTCGAGATTCCTGAACCTCACCAATGACTTTGAGTTTGCTGGCTGGGGTTCTATCTCTCATCTCACCCTTACACCTGAAGATATAGATCAGGGTGAAGTTGAACTGAATTTTTTCCGAGAGCAGCAGGTTCTTGGGCAGTTTACAGCCAGTGCTCTTGCTGCGAATGACATACTTGGCGGCGTGTTCTACACTCTGCCGAGCGTTGTCGCTGTCGGCGGTGTCTAGTGAGCTAATTTCGAAATAAATATACATTTGAACACGCCTAACTACTTTCAGTTCTCCTATTTCGCTATTTGTGGCAGCTTTAACATTATTCCTGTGGCGTCCTGTCATGGAAGAATTGGCTTCTGCTCTTCCGATTAGTGGGGCTCCTTATACCTACCTGTACGTTGTCTCTGCTTCTGAACAGAAATATTTGTGACACATTACCACCAGGCTCAATGTATCTACAAAATCTGTGGCTCTTTTTGGGGCAGCGCTCCTCCTTCTAGATTTTTCAGCCACAGTAGTAGTTTCGGCTGCAACCGCGGCATCATATCTTGCAGGCGAAGTCTCGCTACCCTTTCCAGTCTATGTCGGTGCCGTCCTTGTTTTCGTGCTATTCACTTTCGTCAGCCTTTCAGGCTTGAGAGAAAGTGCTCGCGTAGCAACTGGTATACTGGCGATGCACGTGAGCTCTGATGTTTCCTACTGTCTACCTACTTCTGATCATACGTGGGAGCAAGGCTGTGGTAATGATCATGCTTATTGTAGCTTCTGTCGTTGCTTGGGGGCGAGGCGGGATGGCGCAGCTCAGTTCCAACTGGTCGTTGAGGCACGTTGGATTATCTCCAGCAGCTATAGCCCGACAGGTGTTCAATGGCATATGTTTAGGGATGCTAGGGCTGACTGGATTTGAATGTGAGTATTTCAACCTGTCACACACAGTGTGTATAATACAGCTTAGGCGCACCCTCGTATACGTCAAGGATGAAGCAGAACTGTTATCCCAAAGTTCTCCGCAACTTGCATTTACCTGCACTTTTCCTCACTAGCGTTATGATGCTCCTTGTTTTGGCACTTATTGCCCCTCGACGTAGTTGAAAGTGGCAACAATACCCTTAGTTTGTTGGCTGAAATGGTGCGCACGCTTGCAATTTTCGATGACTATGCGTGACACTAAAGTGCATGGCCAGGTTGCAGGACGGTGGTTACGGATAATGGTCGTAGTTGACGCCGTTGTTGTACTTTGTGCGGGTGTACTTACAGGTTCGTGAACCAGAATTGCGCGTCATGATCCACACTCATGACGTATTTTTAGGAATTTTGAGCGCATGCGAGCTCCTTGTTAAGCTGTCATGCGATTGTGTCCTTCCTCGCGTATTCCTTGCTACAGTGCCAGCAACAGGCGCCCCTTATGTCACAGTCTTTTCATTCATTGCATTCAGCGCATTAATATATGCAAGCACGGGCGCAAACCTGGTTGTGATATCCCAGATGTGTGTTCTCAAATTCAGCAGTATCGGAAGACTCTGAGATTTAACAGGTTTACGATGGTGTGGTTGGCCGTTATGGCGCTCTTCCCTATCTGTCTCGTACTCCTCCGTTTCTCACGACCTCGACTTCCGCGTGCATCCCAATGTTCACTGTTTTTCGTTACTGGTGCTATCGGTGTCGCCGTGACCGTAGCGGCAGGCAACGTGGCCATCGATCCTACCATAGCAGGGTAAGGCGCCTCCATCTTGTCACGATATTTCGCTAAATCACTGCTTTAGATGGTTTGCTCTGTACCTCATCATCCTTCTCGTTCTGTTTTACATCTCGCAAAATCAGGTGACTATGCTGCGATGGATATACTGGGCGTATGACCAGCTTCCCTGGCTGCATAGACTGCGGCTTACCAAAGGGTGGGGTGACGGTCTGGCCCGGCGTATGAGAAGCCTGCGTAGGCGGGAGGTTTGTTTGCTTGTGAAAACCGATGAGGTACGCGCACCAAAGTAGAGGGTTAAGTTTACTAAAATAGTTCCTGAAGATCAACAACTTGTTCGACATGATTCTTTACGTCCGACGTAATGAAGAAACGTCATGTCTGAAGATAGTGCACTTTCATAGCGGAGACGTACCTTCCGAGATGGAGGCCAACGCGAAAAGTAACCATATCTTGCTATATTTCTGTCCGTAATCCTGACGGTGTGGTTTCGTAGTTCTGGACGAAGCGTTTCCTGAAATCACTGTTGATCTGGTGCGTGAACAATGGTCTTGCTTAGCACTTAACCTCTGACCTCCGGCAGATGTTTATTAAAGGTCAATTTGATCCAAAAAATCTAGCCGCCGTAGCGCACCATTTGAAAATTCCGCGGTCTCTCATGTTCATGAATAGCCCAGGTCCGAATTTTCAGTATCCTGTGGCAGAGCTTGGAACACGCATCATTTCGATCTGAGCATCATGCGCATCGCATTGACATTAAACTCGGTGCTGCGATAGGGCGCCGTCCTTTGACATTGAACACTTTCTTTTGATACTTGGGTTCGTCTGCCGCTGTATGGGCATAGTTTCTGATCTGGATCGCAGCACCATGAATATATTCGTGGATAATGTAGATAAGATATTTACGATATTTATAGAGCGCGTTATTGTGGGCGTTTTCTTAGCTACTCGTTAAGTTGAGTGCCATAGACCACCGCTCCTTTCCTTTACCACCACCACCACCCTCGAATGTATACACTGCCTCAGTCATGGGAACGCTGCCGTCAAGTGCCATAGTGATCAAGTTATAAATTGTTGCATTACGAAGTTGAGCTCGATTCGATGAAGCCACGTTCGTAAACTGCACGGGTGGAAACTTCCGACTGGGGGGCCAATCGGACAGGGCTGGAGTCGCACTTGGCGGTGGACTGACTCGCCGTTAGGTTCTGAGGAAGCATAGTTGAGATTGACAATGGTGCCTATGTCAATTCACGGACATCACCGCGCTAGGGTTGTTTGATGCAAGATAACGAACACAGCTAGCCTTGGAAGAACATTTTTAGAGGAGCTCATGGCGGGAGAAGGGAAAGCTGACATCCGCAATCTATCATTATCCTGCAGCCGAGATTTGGCCGAGATCGGATTGTTAGCGTTGGCAAAGATACCCTTTTGAAGCGCAAAGGCTTCTCAGTGAGAGTGCCAAGTTTCCCGCTATCAACGATGGCCCTGACACACTGAACAGCGGGTAAAACCTGGAAATGTGGCATTTTCATCAAGACAGCCTGTCATTGCAATTAGATAGACACTTGCCTATGGTGGAATGCCTCAAGAAGAACCGTTCTAGTCTGCAGTAGAAGAGATTTCCTCAGCGGTATTGCCACTGGGCTTCTTGAGAAGTACATGTTTAGCTGCCTAGGGGTTGACATTATGAGTCATTATGTCAACCCTTGGGCAGCTAACAAGTCCTCAGTTTAACAACGACTTCGCACCGGCCGGCGGGAACGGCGGATTGATGGGGGCACGCCCTACTAATCAATGCATTTGGGGTTTTGAGTCGGGCTTGGGACACGGGGCCCAAGACTAGATAGTATTGTCCTGCATAGAGTCTCAGTGTCGCTCTCAATGGACAAAAATTTGAAATAAAAAAAACGACTTCGCACGGACTCGGAGTTGTGGACATCATGGTCTATTGCATTTAAATTGTCAACAAGAAGTTATGTCAATGAGCAGTAAATACTACATACCGTTGTAGTGACCGGGTCATCTTTTTTTTATGGACTGTCTCTCTGAGGGTCTTGTCGCCGCCGTTTGTCGGGACCGTATCAGCATCCGGGTCATCGTCGTTTGGTTTTAATGGTTGTCGTGACGTATTTGGCTTTGACAGTCAACTTGCTTCAAGTACACTGTCAAGATACAAAACTCAAACAACTATACTAGCAACTTAATTTCCATCACAGAGATGTCGTTCGTGGCTGGCTCTCTCGCTGGTGCACTTGTGATGGGTGGTGTAAGTATTGTCGCCCAAATCAGCATTCGTCTAATGGACCCATTACTTTAGATTTACCATGGGTTTTCGAACTTGGTGCAAACCAGGTGAGCAACCATCCGTTTGCAAGAATTCAAGACAAGCCTGTTCATTATTCATATTACAGGACTGCCCAGCACCGTGCCGAGTTCGTTCATATCCCAGCTCTTTACCTCTAACCCCGACTTAACATGTTACACAGCATTCATATGCTCTCGGAGCGTATCGCTAACGCCTCGACTACAATTCCCTCTCCTCCGCCTGCATCCGTGCGTATAACGCATCATCCGTTAACATCGCTCATTCAGTCCAAATGGAACGATGAGGTTGCTGGTTTATTCGGAACTGCTTGGCGGTGGGAGCAGCGTGCAGTAGAGTTGGGGAAGAAAGTTCTGTATGGTGGCGACTCATGATACCAATTGCCCTTAGGCTAGGCATTAGACTAATCGAAAGGTGTCAGTTGTCCCTTCTAGGAATCTTGACGCCAGCAATTTGCTATGCACCGCAAACTACATACTGGCGACATGCGCCCCGCAGTCCATTATTTTGCATCCCAATTGCTTCCTTCCAAACGTGCACATTTCGGTTCTATCTACGTAAATTATCATCTTCCATACCCTTGATAATATTGTTGAGTATCACGGCCTTGTGAAGGTGGCGGAGGTGGAGGTTTGGTCTGGTACTGTGAACCCTGCTGGGTTGGCTGTGTCTGTGAAAGATATTGTCGCCATGACTGTGGCGGAAGCGGAGCTTGCTGGCCGTATGTCTGTGGACTCTGTGGATTCGTAGCGTACTGCGGTCGTGACGGAGGTGGCGGTGGTAAGAAAAAGGAAGACTGCCTTTGTGGCGAAGCAGAGTGCGTTTGCTGCTGTGGAACTGGAGGGGCGGCGCGTGGTGTAGAAAACTGGGATCCGAACGCCCCCAGGCTTGCATATGGATCGAATGGCGGGTTTGGCGATACTGGATTTGTGTATGCTGGGCGTGCGGGTTGTTGTGGAGGTGGCGGGAGATTCGAATATGTCTTGATTGGCTGGGGTGGAGGAGGCGGGAATATGGGGGAGTATGACGCCTGTGGCGGTTTTAGTGGGGGAGATATTGAATTCTGACTTCCTTGCAGGTTCATAGATGCGAAGGATGAGTCCAGAGATGGGGGAGAACGCGGCGGCGGTGGTAAGGGAGGTTTTTCAGCAGGTGTCTGGGGTACCGCAAGCCGCTGCTGGATGTCCGCTTGCCCAACAAGTCTGTCGCGTTCCGATCGACGGTCGGTGATAAAGGACTTAACACTAAGAGCAAGTGTAGCACTCAGTTCAGTAAGTTGTTGGTAGAACTGCAGTCCTTTCCTGAACCGAATTTCAGATACGATGAAAGGGGAAAAAGAGTACACATACGTTAACCCATCCCTGACCTCCATATATCCGTCTCTCGCATTTGAGAACCTGCGTACGGTATCCTTCTTCCGCCGCTCGCGCTCATCCCACTTCTTTGCGCCAGGTCCACGCCCAGCAAGGTCTCGTAAGTTCTTCCACAGTCCCTGAATTTCCTGCAACACGGTTTGCTGATTATGTACAGTGGTTCCAAGACGTTGTTGGTATGTCCGGAATTTCTCAAGTTCTGCGGCAAACAGCGATTGCTCGGCGCCAGGGTTACGGCGATTTAAAAGCAGCAGGTGCGAGACGTCGTCGGCTTGGATCTATGTGGGAAGAATGTTAGTTAAATCTAAATAATATTATTGTGCACATTACCTTGTCTTTTAGTTCTTTGAGCACTTCACCTCGCTCATACGCAATTTTCTTCAACCGTCCCAGGCGCTCCTCAATTTCGGTAGTATACTGTCTGATTCTGACTCGTTCCGTTTCATCGTGCGCCTCGACACCGATGTCAAGATCTAGCAGGCTTTCTGAAGGGGCATCACGCTGGGCGCTAGCGCGGAATACCTCTTCGACGTCAGATGATAGCAACAGTCGAATATCAGATTTGACCGATTCCCAGAGCATCGATACCTGTTGGTCGGACACGGCAGCAGCGTCTAGAGCGCCTATATGAGATTTTAAGTCCTGCCGAATAGGCTTCGTAAAAGATGCAGATGGTTCTTGTGTCCATAGGTGGTCGTACTTGACCCGCATCGTCTCGCACTCTCTCGATTCAACATCGAGATCCCGCGAGATACCGTCCAGCTCCACTTTGACAGCTTCCTTGAGACGAGCCATCTGTTGCAAAAGCGTGTCGATGCCCTCCCTGTCCTCCATGACGTTGATATCCTCTCGCCAACGGCGTACATCCAGGGGGATCTCTTCCTCTCCACCCAAGCTACCCTCAGCCATCGCCTTGAACCTCGCAAGTCCCGCCTGCACTCCCATTGCTTCCAGTGCACTGCGCACCTCAACCTCAGCGCTTTCTGCGTTCTCAACCTCTTTGCGTACAAGCTTTGCCTTCTCCTCAGAATACACGCTGGCGCTCTCGTGCACGCTCAATGGAATCAGCTTGACGAAAATATCCGCGCCTATAACATTCTGGACATCTGGTGCGCGATACACCTCTTGAATGGAAATAGGCGTTGCGACAACCGCTTTTTCGATAGCAGGCAGTGCGTCGGCAGATGGAAGGACAGCATTGTAGATGAGGTCGTTATCGCGCTGCGCTTCTGTCTTGCGGTCTGTGCTCAGCTGAAGCTGTACCTTTGTGCGTTCGGAGATGGAAGGTCCGGCATCTGCGGGAAGCGTAGGTGATACGTGGGCGAACAAAGCAGTGAAACTTGCAGCAGAACGATTGGCTTCTCTTGCTAGAGATTCAGCGAGGGTGAACCGTACGAGGGCCTCGCCGTAGGCCCCCGCTTTATTGTCAACTTGACCGCGATAGTACTGTGCGATAGAGCCAAAGTGTTTGGATTTTATCTGTACAATATGTCAATGCTAATCTCCTGCTTCGGGATATGAACATACCTGAATGAGAGTGATCCAATTGCGATCAAATATGCCCTTGCCCATGAAATCTTTTACCTCCTCGCTCAGTGAGGTGTACATGGAAGCAGACTGGGAGGCAATCTTGGCTACCAAAGTAGGTGCTTTCTTCTCGTCGATGCATTTTTCCAAAAATACTTCTGTAGCCTGCGCCATGATGACTCCCACCAGAAACTTGATCACCTCCCGGCTGAGGTCAGTCGAGGGGGCATGCAAGAAATTCTCGTTAATATATGTGAGCATGCCTGCGCATGTCCTAAAGTAGTAAAAGGCGAGTTTGAGTCCCTCTGGATCGGACCTGTTCTGGGAGGCAGCAATGGCGGAATGCGTAGCCGCGATCTGAAACAGAACTGAAGCCTTCTCATACGCAATAGCCGTCTGCGTAGTCAACTTATTCGTGAAAGCATCATTCCACGGGAAGTTGACGCGGATCTCGGGGAAGCGCATCTCTAGGATCTCGAGTTGCCCAAAGTACTTGTAGAGTAGATCACGACCTGGGAAGCAAAGTTGTGAGTACCCTAAGATTGTGATTGGTTGAACGACGAACCTGTCATATCGCTGCCTGCTCCCTTTACAGCGTCTTGCCTGCAGCGTTGCAAAGCTTGGCATTCCTGTGCATAATTGTCTGGGTTCTCGCCGAAGGACTTGGCAATGAGATTGCGTATGGGGCCTGTCCAATCAACATCCCCGGTCGTCTTCTTGGGGATCGCTATCATGGGCGACTGGTGCGCCATGTCTGAAAACTATACCTTGGTATTTGTCTAGATGTACACTCAGAACCTCCTGCAGCCCGCGGATCGTGTTAAGTAACTCCAGTAGGCTATGAAACTGCGCATATGACTTGCGGGATCCGGAAGTAGTTTCCGAATTCATGCAATAATGGATTGTTGGCCCCCACGAGAGGGGTTGCTTCCTTGCCGTTTCCGTCCGTCGTGGCAAGCTCGGGACCGTCATCTCATACCAAAGCCATGTCGTCTGAAAAAGCGTCATCAAGCGAGAACATTGTTAGCCAGAAGGTGTGTTTTTATAGTCAAACACAATGTTCGAAACTAATCGTTTTTCAAGTATGATAGGTGTCGTATGTGCTTTAACTATCTGAGTTGGAAGAGTCAACTGACCATGACCGCAAGTGGCCGATCTCTTGGTGAAGGCGTGAGTCTTGCCTCGTATTTGTAGCTGGTATGAATATCTGAGAATTGCGCAGTGGTGTAGGATTCAGCGTCGGGGTTGTTGCATCCGTCATTATTTTCCGAAGTTCGTGTCTTGCTTTATTTTCTCCACATATTCTAACCCGATACGTTACAGGACGAACATGGCCTATTGCCCTTTCAACAGGCTTCGGTATGGGTGCAGCATACGCAGACTGCGATCGCTCATTCAACCCCGCACGCGTCTCTGGAACACGTATAATATCTCAGACAGACGAGAGCAAATGATGTCGCTTGACACATTACTTGGTAGTATCGCGGAGGGCACTGCACTGAGGCAACAATATGATCGCGAGCCTCGAGGACTTGGCATTATTTTACATAGAGCGCCTTCGCACACCCTCCCACTTTCCATAGATCACCACGCAAATGTTCATTCTCCTTTTGACCAGCGTTCACTCCCGGCCTGGGAGTTTTCGGGTAGTAATTCATTGGTTGTAGAAGGGGGTTGTGGTGTCTCCCTCGGCAATGTTCTTCGAGGTTTTCCGAGCACAAGACGCTCGTAAAGCACGTCTGCGGTCAATTAAAGATGACATGAGTGACTGGAATGTTTGTAATATTGAAGAACGACGAACACGCTGTTGCTGCCATAATGGGAACCGTGACGATGACGGTGCGGAGCCTGCGAGCTTGAGGAGGCAGCTTCTGTGCCATTGTTCAACCCTCAGAATGTAGTAGTACCGCTTCAGTAGTTACGAAACTTGAGCACTTATTGAGCACCCAGTTTCTACTTGTCCACAAGGAAATGGTAACGTGAAGTCGTTCCACGAGGAGATCTCCGGGGTCCTCACCATTTGAACAGGGTGTCCAGAGTCCCTAGACATGCTAACCCTCTGTCGTTGGCAGTGGATACCACGTCCATTCTACGCTTTTCTACGTGAGCATTATGGCTTATGTCGCTGTCGACGCGGACGACGTGAGTGGCATGGTTCTTCTGCTTTAGTGTTAAATAAGAGTTAATGGTTCATAGCGTCTCGAAGAAGGACCAGAGGGTCTCGAGTTCAAATGTGAGCGCGTTTGCCTTGAAGTGCGTGATTAAACATTCAGCCCAAGCAGCTTTCCTTGGAGCAGACGCAAGAGCAGATCAACGAACCCAATCCGGGGCTTCAAACCTTGACCGAGGTACATCGAGAACCCCGCCGTATCTCCTCCCCTAACGTGTACCCAATTACAGGATATCTTACAGATCACACCACGCACAAAGGTCCATCTGGGTTCTGGACAGTCGAATACTATCAGCCATACTTTGACGTTGACACCTCAACCGTCTTAAAGCGATGCTATACGACCCTCCTCCCCACTTCACCCTCGTACCTGACGATTCTTACACCCAGCGCTGACCTATATGGCCCTTTCTGGATCCCAACCACGCTTATACTGGCGTTATTCCTATCTTCGTCCCTCGCAGCAAGCATCTCGTCTTACCTCTCTGATGCAGGAGCTGCGTATGAATATGACTTTGGCCTCCTTGGTCTGGCAACAACGATCGTGTATATATACACGTTTGCAGTACCGGTTCTTCTGTGGCTCACACTACGTTACATCGGGGTTGGTGAATGGGGCGTAGCGGAAGCACTTGGGGTCTGGGGTTACTCATTATTTGTCTGGATACCGGTTTCGGTGAGTACACGAATGTCTCAACTTACATGCACCGTTTTTGAGTAATTGTTGTCTTGTAGATACTATGCGTCATACCCGTCTCTATTTTACGTTGGGTTCTGGTGGGCATCGCGTTCTGCTTATCAGGGTACTTCCTGGTAACGAACGTGTACCCAATATTGGCGATGGTATGGTCATATCCCTCACCTAATCCTAATTATTAACAACTCTCTTAGGCCGATGCAAAAGCCACTCGCCTACTGATAGTCGTAGTCGGCGCACTACATGCTGGGTTAGCGCTAACATTCAAGGTGTTGTTCTTCAGCTACTACGTTGTGCACGATATTGGGCCTGGAGCAGACCCCGTACGGAGGTTTCTATAAAATGCAGTTGCACTGGTCTTTGATCGGATTAGTTTCACAATGCATAGTTTTCAGTTTCACAAATGTCGTGAAACGACAAAAAGCAGACCACAATGACAACGGCCGTCACGATTCGATATTCGATGTATTCAGTGCCAACTCCGCCACGCATTCACGAAAGAATACATTCACCAGGAAATGGAGAACGCATTGTAAACGGCATCGATAACATTGACGTCATACAAGCGTATAAGCATTTGAGGGGGTTTTAAGGTTTGCGGAATAGTTAGCTCGCGGGGTTTGCAATTTCAGAGAGGTAGATTCCATCGAGCTTGCCCCAGATACATTTTCCTGTGTTCCACGAATAGCGATTTCACCTCAAGCTATGGGTATCTCCAAGTAAGAGTTTGAATATCCGGGGCGTCAACATACATCATCCAATATATAGGAGCGTGTAGAAAATCATGAACGCATCATAATGTCGGCAGGGGTGACATGTGGGAAATGACAACGATCCAACGTCGAGATTTTAAGTGGTATGACGTGCTGCCGCCTCCTGCGCCGCTTCCGCCCAATCCCCCTCGCGTACACCGAATTCAACCGCCAGTACAGTCTTGTTGAAGTGCATCATAGTCAGTCCATAGGGTTCACGAATGCGTGACTCCCAGCCTTCTGGGATACGCTCGTGGAGAACAATACTGCGCAGGTCATCCACACGACCTCCAAAGATTGTGAGCAGTGTCGAGGAACTGATGTAAACGTTGAGTGTTTGCTTGAAAATGGATGATATAATGACACATACTTGGAACTACCGAAGATTTTGTGGAAGAAGCTGAGGGAAAACTCCTTGTTTACTGCACGCGCTACTGCGCGACGCTTGCCGAGAATCCTGGAGAGATCTCTGGAGGTAAGGATATTATTGTCATTCTTGTCCTTGCCGGTCGACGACGCGAGTAACTCCTCGATAAAGGGTATGTGTTTCATCGATTGGTTTGCTTCAAGGGCAGTGTCAAGACCTAAAGACAATTTATTCGACATGCGAAAGCCAGACAAGTATGGTAAATCACTCACGGAAGAGGGATGCATCATGTTCGATACCGTTGTGCAGGTCGAGTTCTTCCAAGTCAAAGGTATCTTTACTGTAGCTTCTCTTGAGCATGCGAGCGGCAAAATGGGGCACATAAGAGCAGAAGGAAGGACCGAAATTGTAAGTTGCCCGGATCTGGTGGTTAAGGTCGACAAATGAGATATCGCGGCCGCTCCGCGAGAGGATGCCTGCGTTTCAAGGTAAGAAATTTATGAACCTTAAAACGTGTGGGATCAAGACTAACCGTGATTGGCCATCGCATTGAGTGCTGGGCATGAGCAACGGGAGTCACCTTCCTGAGGAGGCCTAAACTCGGGCCAGAGCCCTCCATAGCCTGGGTGGCCCTCAGGCGTAACGTGCCCGATACGGCGCTTCCTCCTCACGAGATTGAGGAGTGTGAGGAGCACATCCCAAGACAAGATACCAGCATCGAAGAAAACGTGAGACACGCTGGAGAAGAAGCCCATTTTGCTCTACTTGCACCAAGGACACAGATCTGAGCTCGGGTGGAATCGATATCCAGCTTCTTTGCTAGCAGGACGCCCAAGCGCCATGACAGTGGTCTTATAACCATGGTCTGACAAGGTTACGTACTATGAGTCGAAGAGGTGGTGCCTCAAGGTAAGCTTCTTGGCACCGCTATTATGTCCTTTTTACCCACTCCCGGAGGATCACACAGGGTAATATTATCACAATGCGCCTACATTTGGTCTCTCTGATAAGGCCTCGAGGCCCGTGATCGATCTAATGGAAGAAATCCGAGCGCTTAACAGGCCCGATATATCAATAATCCATACAGCGGTACAACAGCGGGGGGCTATTCGGCAGGAGGCTTACCGTCCTCGCCTCTTTACATAGCCGGTGAAAGAAGTAAAGTAACAAAAGCTGCTCACTATCGAACCTTCATTTCTGCGAACCGAAGAACTTCGGGTAACACGAAACGCGGCCGCCGGGATGTCACTCTTTCGCAAAGGCAGGCGCCTGCACAGTCGGCACTCATGCACATGTCCCATCCATGGAAAAGTTTAGTTAATAGGCTATATATATCGTAGTCACGAGACGGACCCAAACTATTAGCTATCCATAAGTAGACTAGCAAGCTGTTACTTTGCGCGCTCTTTCTTCCCTGTAAGCCCAGGATACCTTTTGTTCACTCATCCCGACTCCCACGATAGTGGACGGCATGTGGCTTCAAGCTCCAAGCGTTGATTCCCAATCTGCAATACTCTTGTTCAAGCTGCCGCAGAAACTCATCACATGTCACCATCCAGTAATCCACCCAGTGAAGTTCAAATCCTCTATATATGGAGACCCATCCCAGGACGGCACTTGGCACGGGTTAACCTTAAGCTTACTTAACATATTGCTTGTCCTTATATATATATGAGGTGTGTTCTTGATCTGAGATGCGACACATACTATGATCCTCCCAATAACTGATGCATGTGTGTTCATGTAAGAACTTTGTTAATATGCCCACTTGCATGTAAGTATGGGGAACAGAGTTGCTTGAGTGGAGTTTGGAGCATGTCCATCACATGAAGCTCCAAATGCAACTCAGGCCTTCTGTGATACTTGACGGCAGGGATGTTCTGTCACACAGCAATGCCAAAGTGTGAAAGATCCGAAATTTCGAGGTTTCTGCTTCCCCCCGGGAGACACATATGCATCGTGTGATAGGCCAAACCAGAAGCACAGCACGCACAGCTCAGGATTTAGAACCATGTAGAATGAAATTCACGGTATTTACCAGACAGTGTCTGCTTACCACACGAACTAGAAGTCCGGAGATAGGAGTTCGTCGTGTTGTAATGTTTGAGGTTTCGGTTTGATCCGGCTTACTTGCCAACCATTCGTATGTTCAAGCAGGTTCAGGTCCCCGAGCCTCATTGTTGAGGCAGATTGTAATGCTGTGGTGGCGATCTAAACGGCTATCGTAGCACATCCGGGTCCGATAAGTAGTGCCTTGAGCTCCGCAAGGAGTACACCAATGACGTATCCAAAGTTGACCGATCACCACTCGCCATGAAGGAAAGCGGCCACGGATGGTATAGTACAAAGTCTAACCCCCTGTCACTCAACCCTGGAAGGCGTGCATTAGACACGGAGGCAGGAGCTCACAAGTATCCTAGATATTAGCCAATTAGCCGAGAACGCTGACGTGCTCGAGGTAGGCCGCAGCACACAGGAGAACTTCGACTTCACCTTCAAGCTCTTCGTGTTGATATGCACAACAAGTTTCCATTCGGAACGGTGATTAGTGAGTCATGATTGCTCGGACCTCGAGTCGAAGTGACACAATATTGGGGAACCGAGGAATTTAAGAGGGGTAGCATATTCCTTTTCAGTGCATATTTGCACGTTCTCGTTGAATCGTCTTCTCGAACGCCCGTAAGTTATGAATGACGACCGGAAAACTTTCCGAGGAAAAGCTGAAGTCATCACCAGGCGTGAAGAAGAATTCATTTTCATGAACAGACTATCACATAACAGGAGGCTTCGGCAATGAATAGACCTGGTTAAGATGACCCCCGAGGATCTATACACCACAAAAATGTTGTCAACAGGTTTCGAACCGACTCCAAGAAACAGATTTTGATTCTGTTGTGGCAACCGCTAGGGAACCACTCAATTAAGATCAATTAGACGGACCTCCGAGGAAACCATCCATGAGTCAATGTCAAGGTGTGTTCCGATGGGAAAAAAAACCTGTCGTTCGGCAGGTTTTGGGCCTGCATAGTCCAGGAGAAACAGATTTTGATTCCGTTGCGGTAGTACCACTTGGCTAAGACCAGTTAAGATGAACCTGCAAGGAAATCATCCATGAATGAATTTTCAAGGAGCGTTCCGATAGAAGAAAAACCTTGTCGTCGACAGGTTTTGAACCTGCACTGGCACAGTCCGAGAGACAGATTTAGATTCTGTTGTCGGGACGACTTTGGCCAGGATGGAGTTGACATGAACCTCCGAGGGGCGCCGAGAAACCATCCATGAACGAATCTTTAAGGCGTTTTCCGATAGAAAAAAAACCTGTCGTTCGGCAAGTTTCGAACCTGCACAGTCCCACAGAAACAGATTTCGATTCTGTTGTGGTACCACTTGGCTAAGACCAGTTAGATGAACTGTCGACGAAACCATCCATGAGCGAATCTTTGGAAGGTGCTGCATAGCCTAGGAGAAACAGATTTTGATTCCGTTGCGGTAGTACCACCTGTTATAAGACCAGTTAAGATGGGCCTCCAAGGAAACCATCCATGAGTGAATTTTCAGGGAGTGTTCCGATAGAAAAAAAAAACCTTATCGTCAGCAGGTTTCGAACCTGCACTAGCACAGTCCAAGAGACAGATTTAGATTCTGTTGTTGGGACCACTTTGGAGTTGACATAAGCCTCCGAAGAAATCAACCATGAACGAATCTTTAAGGCGGGTTCCGATAGAAAAAAAGCATGTCATTCGGCGAGTTTCGAACCTGCACATTCCCACAGAAACAGATTTTGATTCTGTTGTGGTACCACTTGACTAAGACCAATTAGATGAACCTTTGACGAAACCATCCACGAGCGAATGTCAAGGTGTGTTCCGAGAGAGAAAAAACCTTGTCGTCGGCAGGTTTCGAACCTACCCTGCGGGCCCTACCAGGACAAACAGATTTCGATTCTGTTGCGGTAATCACTTCGGCCAGGACGTTTCGTGCAAGTTGCAATCAACCTCCCAAGAACTGTCCATGAGTGAATATCAAGGTATGATAAGACATTTGTCGGCAGGTTTTGATCCCGCACCACCCAAGATTTCTGTTCTGGTGCCGGTTGGCTGGACTACTTAGGATAGACCTCGAATTCGAAGGATCCACCCATGAGTGAATGTTCAAGCTTCAAGGCGTGGTAAAAGGAAAAGATTGTTGAGCAGGCTGTAACACATTACAGCTGATTCCGAAACTATGCGGAATCGCAAAATCAAAACTTGAGCGTCGAAAACGGCCGAACAAGGACCCCGTAAGCATACTGTGAGATTTGCGCTGCGCAGCGTCTGTGTCGTTCATTAATGCCGCCACGCACTGTTTCGAACGATCTAAAGGCTCGAATCCCTGTTCTCCGTCGACATGGGTACTCCGTTAAACATATCTGCCATCTGCTTGGAGTAAAAAAGACTCTTGTGTACAAGGTTTTACAGCTCTGTCCCTTGACTTGGAGTTTACAGCACTCTTGTATCCACAGCAAGCATACAGGCTGGCGTCACACCCTCACCATTGATGACATTGCCTTCATCACTGCCATTCTTCATCACCACCCTACTATTTATCTCGATGAGCTACAGCATGAATTGCACTCTTGCCGTGGTGTGCTTGTGTCTCTGCAAACACTTCTTTGCACATTTTTGTGGTTGCATTTCAAGCGCAAATGCATTTCCGCTTATGCTCTCAAACAGAACGAAGAAAAACGTGCTATTTTTATGAATAGTATTGCTAACATTGCACCTGACCCTGAAATGTTGATGTTCAGTGATGAGGCTGCGAAAGATGAGAGAACCCTCATTCAATGCTATGGCAGATCAAGGATTGGAATGAGGTATGTCAAATTTTACTGTGATTGACATGCAATGACCAGTCTAAATCAGATGCATCCAAAGGAAGTGTTTTGTACAAGGCAAATGCTACTTGATCTTGCCAATACTGACTCTTGATGGAATCATTACTTATGATATCATTGAGGGACCAGTGATGAGTGAGTGATTTATACAATTCTTGTGCAAGCATGTGGTAAGGTTTCGTTTATATGACTTGGATCAGAATTTGACTTGTCGTTTGCAGCTGCCTTTAACCAACCCATATCTAGGGCCATGTAGTGTCTTGGTTTTAGACAATTGCCACATTCACCATAGTGACAAGGTCTGTTGTCTCATTGAGGAAGAAGCTCTATGCAGGCTCGTATTTCTGCCTCCATATTCACCTGACTACAATCCTATTGAGCAAGCCTTTTCTGCTATCAAAGCATATTTATGACGTCATTTTGATGACAAGGGTTTAACAAGCATGGTATGAGCATGTCAAGCCATCACACCTGATAAGGCAGAAGGTTATTTTCGAGCTTCAGGGTATATTGCCTAGCTATTCTACTGATTCATAGTGCTACTTCTAAATAAAAGGATCTTCTGCATTTGCATAATCACCCTCTGACTCGAAGGTGAACCCAGGAAGAAAGATAACCCAACTTTTCCTGTTTTTGCAGAAGTAGTAAAGGTCATAGTCCAAAATTGTTCACTCCGCTAATGACTTGTCAGCATACACAATGATTGGGATATAGCCACACACCTGGTGGACACTCATCAGGCTTCATACAACTTCCACTGATGCAAGCTCATCCCCCATCATGGTATCTCTTCTCATACTGGAATTTCTTGTACTTGGGAATGTCTGACTCAGTTGTATCACTCCATTGATGCTTCGCACTACTCTTTGCAAGAGGCCCATTCCACCATGTAACACTGCCTTTCTTCAGCTGAATAATGTCACCTGCACTAAGACCAACTCAAGCAAGATCTTGGCCAGCCATGTCCACAAGTATATCTGGACCTGCACCAATGCCATGCAGAGAGGCTTCATATGTTGAGGCAAATGCAACACTGAGGTGGTCTTTAGCATGCTTCAAAAAATGAGTGAGTGTCAAGGGTGTTGGAGCAACAGGTGACATGACAGGGAGTGATGTCACAGTTTGAACAGGAACTGGTGTCAAAGGGGTAGCCTCGCATGTGAGATCTCACACAGTTCATAACAAGAGCATAGATGTGAGTGAACTGATGTCAGTTGTACTAACTGGTGTAGCTGCAGGTGTTGCAGTAGGAGCAGTCGCAAAACGTCACATTGGATGCAAAGCAGGCTTACACTTCATGGGATCAAAGGATGGGATATTGGGTGGTACTGTGGTGGTAGCCTCTCCATCGTACTTGATTTTCAGTATTAGTAATCATTATAATTTTCAGATGTCAATCAGAAACATACCATTGCACAAGCCCAGTCCTTGATCATTGCTGGTGTACATGGGATTTCCATGCCACTTTGGTGGATGTATGTGACTGAATTATCATACTCGTTACCCCATTTCTTGATGATAAGCCTATGAAAACAAGCAATTTCTCAGTTGAGCTCTGTAGCACCATCCACAACTGCAATTTCGTCATTATCTGATGCTCCACTGCCATCTTGGCTTGCAGTGTCACCCACAGTCTGTCCTCATCAGCCACAACAATAACACAATCAATTCTCGCTGCAACATACCTCATTTCGAGTCAAAGCTGGAAGTTTCTCCACATTTTTCATGTCAACAAATATTTTCACCTTTGGAGGCTCTTCGGAGATGAGTTTCTTTGCCATTTCTGCATAATCAGCTTGGTTGTCGACATTCATTGCTTCAGCATGTCTATAAACAACCACTGTGAGATAAGTTTAATTTCTATGAATAATACAAAGATCACTCGCCCACGAGAGTTGCCAAGGAGGTACTTGAAAGTGTATTTTTTCCTCTCAGTGATCCTATAGTGTGATTTGTTGTGCTTCATGAGAATTGTTGTCAGAAATTTGATGTAGTTGGACTCAGAGACTTGAAAGACCAGTTCCTTGACTTTTGTAGATTTCACTTCCTTGGTTTTTGCTTTGCCATTATTTTCAGTAGTAGTCTTGGTGTATGTATCAAGGTAAATAATGAATGTTGCTGTGAATCCAGGTGTCTCTGGGGAGGAATCTGATGGCGATGACATCGTCTTTCAGCAAATTGCATATACTACACTAGCGCTACTACAAATCTCGCAGTCATGTGCTTACGGGGTCCTTGTTCGGCCATTTCCGACGCTCAAGTTTTGATTTTGCGATTCCGCATAGTTTCGGAATCAGCTGTAATATGTCCTGTCACGCTTACCACTTGGCTTAGCTTGCTAAGACTGGTCAAGATGGACGTCTGTAGTACGACTCCCGAATCGAAAAATTGACGGTAAAATCACATAAGATTAGCAGTCATTTGCCAACGCAAAATGAAATAAAAGACTAGTTTCAATGGACACAAGACATGCCAGGAATAAGCAAGTCGGGGGTTGACGCCGGCGCCATCATGATATTCAAGTTGCCATTAATTATTAATTCTCACGGGGTCAAAACGCACAGCCACAATTATGAACTTTGTGGTACAAGGTAATAGGTTGAACGTATGAAAAGGAGTGGCAATGCTTGGAATTCAGCAAAAATGATTACAGTAAACTGTATATTCGACTGGTATTCTTCTAATGGTCATATCGATCATGCCGAATTTGATCAGTCTACGAGAACAGTTTCTTGTACGACTTCTTCTCCCTCTCTCTTTTTCCTTCTTCTTCTGCCTCACTTTCGCGAGCTCCCCCAGGATCGCTGGGTCTTCAGGTGCAAGCTGACTAGCAGCAACAAGATCCGCTTCAGCTTCGTCTTCCTGCTTCAGAATTACATGTGCTGACGCCCTACGATAAAGGGCCTTGGCTTTATCTGGGCTGCTCAGCTGCAGACGGTCCAAAGCTCGCGTGGTATTCTTTACCGCAGTTTCGGTGGCTGCTGGTTGCGTGCGTAGCGCAGCAAGTGCCGAGTTCAATAAAAGGGGTGCAAGAAGCGATTCATAAGAGTCCTTAAGCTCCGGTGGAGAGTTTTCCGGTAATACGGGATGCACATCTAGGTACCTTATCGATTCTGACATTTTGTTAATAACGTTGGCGAGAAATGTTTGTAGGATTACTCACTGAGGTACGTTTTGAGTGCAAGTTCAATTTGCCCATCCTTGAAGAGCTTGTTACCGAGCTCGCGGATTTTACGTGCAATATCCAGCGCAACCTCGGGATTCTGCACATCGGAATCGTCGTCTTCGGGGTAGTCCTCGTAGTCGTCACCAACAGTTGTCTCGGAAGCCACCAGGGAAGGGTCATCCGGTGAGAGAACGCCACAAGCAGATACAACGATGGGGGAAGTGGGAACATCTCCAGACGCAGTAGGGAAGTTTTCGATTGTACGGACTATGCATAGCATGGTAAGCAAATCATGGAAAAAAAGGAAGACAGGCGCTTGGGCAATATATCATACCTATTGACTTGCCCTTGATTACTTCACCGAAAACTACGTGCTTGTCATCAAGATGGGGTGTTTGGCTCACGGTGATAAAGAATTGCGAGCCATTAGTGTCTTTTCCTGCATTTGCCTGAGAAGTCGATTAAAATCACTCTCCTAAATGAAAACTGAGGGGGAATTCTACCATAGACAGTAAGAAAGGTTTCGTGTGTTTCACGGGGAACGCCTCATCTTCAAATCTTTCCCCGTAAATTGATTCCCCTCCGGTGCCTATGTAGACAATGAGTTTGTAATATCCAGACGTAGTTCTAGGACTCACCGTTGCCCGCCGTGAAGTCACCGCCTTGACACATGAACCTAATTCATTGTATTAGTCTTCATTGTGACCTGAGGTGAAGGCTCCTACCCCTTGATTACGCGGTGAAAGCCAGATCCAGCGAAGCAAAGAGGTTTGCCAGACTTTCCGACACCCTTTTCACCCGTACACAATGCACCTGGAAACATTAAAACTCTGACGCGATTGACCAAGCATCTGAGAACTCACGAAAGTTTTCAGCTGTCTTGGGTACCAAGTCCGCATATAGCGAGAATACGATACGCCCAGTGGGCTTACCGCCGATGGTGATATCAAAATAAGCGATGGGGCGCTCTGCAGGTGCTTTAGACATGTCGCGCTTAATGGCAAACAAACGAATTCAAGAACAGTCAGTAGGGATTCAACAGCGCTTGTAAGTCACGAGTTATAACAGATCGGATGCTGTAAGAGTGACGAACAGTTGTTTCTGGCAGTTTCGAGAACCATCATGATATCGATGCGGCCGATATGATCACGACCCATCAATTTATAATTTTTGCTAGTGAAGCAAGTCCAAAAGCTAGCTGCATTCTACGGATGACTTCTAGTAGATGCCATTCGACCTACGAGCGCAGTTCAACTCGCATATTTTCTACGTTCAGTGGTTCGAGATCAGATTATAATCCCGTCGAGAATCCAATCAGTGTGTCACGGTGCAGTGACAATGAACCAGAGTGACGCACGTGCGTCAACTTACTAACCTGAAGTTGACCGACTCTTTGAAATTTCATGCACATGCCATCACAGTATAGAGGCTGGCGATGCTACAGACCTTGTGCGAGAGTTTAAGCAATACAGTGCGTGTCATCCCGCTTATAAGTTATACTTATCTTCGACTCTTCAAATTTCACACTTTACATGCACAGTTCACAACTTGAATCCGACTTATTTCCAAAATGCAGAGCTGAAACCTAGCTTGCTTTTGCATAGATCTTGAATGCAGTCCGTCCTTCAAACCTCATTGGTTCCTTGCGCATACTGGAAGGTCCTCGGAATGAGGACAGTGTTTTACTTGATGCATGTCCACAAGGGACAGGTATGGACAGGTCAACTGATCAGGTCGATGCCTAAAAATATGCTTTACTATAAAGTTCGTGACTTAAGACTGGCGTGGTTCGCATGCTTCAAAGGGTTTCAGCTCCCAGGCACTAGCAATACAGACTCTTATCTTCCGCAACAGCGAACTTTTGCTTCTACTTGAATTTGATGACTTTCAAGGCGTCCAGTGTCACTTTGCCTGATCTTTACGAGGCCTCAATTGTAGAACTTCAAGATGGTCTGGTCAAAGGACACTTCACTAGTGTTCAACTTGTCAAGGTAGACCCCTGCTCCATACACATCTGATGCAGTGTCTAATCAGCCACAGGCTTACTTTGGCAGGATCGAAGAAGTCAACTTGAAGGGTCCTGCATTACATGCAGTCATCGAGACCAATCCAATAGCCTTATCACAAGCTGCAGCCCTCGACAGTGAACGGAAAGACAAAGGCGGCCGCGGGCCATTACACGGAATACCATTATTGTTGAAAGATAACATTGCTACGCTGCACGAAGAAGGTGAGATTCTCTGCATTACATGTGTACATGCTATACTTGTGTTATACCAATAAATTGATGTCCGGATGAGGAATGAACACGACCGCAGGTACATTCTATGCTATTGTCTGCCATTTTGCAGATCACAGCTTTTGGATGTATCCTAGGCTCCTGCGCACTACTGGGTTCTGTCGTTCCTCGAGACGCGTTTGCTGCTGCAAAATTACGTGAAGCTGGGGCTATATTCGTAGGAAAAGCGAACCTCTCCGAGTGGTCTGGTATGAGGGGCGAGTGGGGTCATTTAAAGGGACAGGTTCCCAATGGCTTGTCGGAACGTGGGGGACAAACTCTTTCCCCCTACTACCCGAATGCACATCCATCTTCTTCGAGCTCCGGAAGTGGCGTTGCAATGGCTGTTGGTCTAGCAGCCGGGTCCCTTGGCTCTATCGTCTATCCAAGTAGCAGGAATAATGTTGTGGGCATCAAGCCCACTATCGGGCTGGTATCTCGCTCAGGCGGTAAGGTTTCTAGCGATGGCTTTTCCGATTCCCTATCTGATGATGAACGCCAGTAATACCAATCTCATCTCATCAAGATACTGTTGGCCCGATGTGTCGCTCTGTCACTGACGCTGCCCTATTGTTGAATTTCATCGCTGGGCCTGATCCTCGAGATGAAGTTACTTTACACCAGCCAGGGATAGTCCCAGACTATATGAAAGCACTCGACAAAAATGCCCTTAAAGGCGCTCGTCTTGGAGTGCCTCGTTCCTTCATCCGCAATATCAAGATAATTGAAGAGGCGTTTAACTCATCTCTTGACGTCTTCCGAGCTTTGGGCGCGGAAATCGTCGACCCTGCAGACTTCCCGGATACAAAAGAGCTACTGACATCGAAGGCAGAGAAGCGGGTACTGGACGTAGACTTCAGAGTTGATCTTAACAAGTACCTATCAGAACTTGTCGACGTTCCGACAGGCGTCAAGACTCTCGCTGCTCTGATAGAGTACAACAAGAAACGCGCAGACCTAGGTCTTCCACCACCATTCTATAAAGATCAATCGCAGTATGTCGGCTCATATCTCATACGCGATATGCTTTTTAACAGGATATCTAGATTTATCCAATCGGAAGCTGCACAAGTTGATGATGCCTACTTTTCAGCACTAGCCGAAGATTTCGACTTGGGACGCACGAGAGGAATTGACGCCACTCTGGCCCAGTTTAATCTCGATGCTATACTTCTACCGACCGATGGACATGCACCGGGACCTGCAGCAATTGCAGGGTATCCGTTGATTTCAGGCTAGTACTTCTGACTGCGATCTTAACGCTACTTAATGTTATTCGGTATTTAGTGCCCCTCGGATTTCAGCCAGATGACGTTGAATTACTGCCTACGATGGCATCCTCAGTTTATACGCAAGCCCCAGGACTTCCGTTTGGAATTGTCTTTATGGGAACCGCGTATAGCGAGTTTAAGCTCATCGGCTATGCGTATGCGTTTGAGCAGGCTACCCACGTGAGACTTCAGAGAAGGGCCTATGACGACGCGATTCCTAGAACCCAATTAACGGACGTTATGTCCCAGCTGTGAACGTGGCTTTAATATCGCACACTTCCATATGCATCAAATAAGCGAGCTACCTTGGATGGATGGATTCTGGACATCGATGCACAATCCATGTTTTACTAGAAATATTAGTTTCACTGTCTACTTAGTGTCTGAAGCACTGGCTTAGGCGCAGCGACTTTGAAAAGAACCGCCATTTCCTCGCTCCTTCCCAACTTTTTATTACGTTTCGCTGATCACCACCCACCACTCCCAAGTGAGCAAGCACCTCAATATATCCTTGCAACACATGCTGACCACACACGCCAGAACAATGCTGGTGAGAAGATCTTGCGCATGTAAATGGCAACTTGAAAACTTAAAGCATTCAAACCAGTGCTCGTATACCTCGAACGTCGGATCCATACGTGGTGTCGATAGCTCTTATTCCGTGACTCGCAAAAGCAGCTTTGTGTTTTCACTGATTCCCCATGTGCCATTACAGCCTGGGGATATTATTGGCCATGGACCAGAGATATGTATGTGGGACTCGAAACTGTGCCTCAATATACCTCAAGGCTCTTGCTTCTGCATTGGCTGCTGGCACTTTCCTGCGATGAAGACCGTTCTGGATCTCTCTACTCTGCCAACTCTTGATTCCCTGGCGTCACCAAAGCCATTGTCGAGGTAGCTTCTCCTATAGAAGAGGCCAACAAATGGTTCGGTGCCTTTGGTGAGGCTGTTCGCACGAGTGACATAGCTTCAACTGTCGACTTTTTCCACGAAACGGGATCCTCGAGAGAAGTTGTCCTTACATGAAATTTTCGCAGGCGAAGAGGCAATAATGATTTCAGTTTTTTTACGCACGGCTCGAGGCGACTGGCCTCACAATTCTCCAATTGAGTAAGGAGACGCGCAAAGCGCCTGCTCATGTCATACCACTTCTAGACCTATCGTTTAATTCACCTTCGAGACGCTTCATGGGAAAGGTAGCAGGTAATCCCAAGCGGCTTGGGTCCCGAAGTGACCTGGAAGGGCACATGCTCTATAAATACACTGAAAGCACTCCCGGCCCGGGTACTGGTTCAAACGTATTGCTCCTTGTATGCATGCCTGTTGATATACGTTGATATTCTTTCAAGGCCGGCATCTTTCGCAGTTGTACGATTTTCAACAGGACCTGGGAAGAGAAACGAAGAAATAAGTTAAATCTTCCTAGCGGTGATCCGGAGATACTGATTATTGGAACTACTCGGTGCGGCTTGCAAGCCGTATGTCTACCTTTGTGATCGAACATAATACGCGGGTGGGAGACAATGTATGTTTATTTATTTACTCTCGATCTCATTCAACCTAATTTTAATCAGACGTCTTATTTGAGGCAATATTCTAAGTCTTTCGCTAACTCATCCTTACTCATTTTACACGCAGACTCCCCTTCACCTCAGCCTTGCGTTGAAAGTAAATCCCCCAGCAAGCTTCATCAAAGTTCATTCATTCAACTTGATGACTGGTTTGAAGGCTACGCTCATTTCTTGGACCTGAACGTCTGGCCATTGTCTAGTGTCGTGGAAACAATCTGGGATGACGCCACAAAATCTTGGAATGTGGTCATTGATCGTGGAGCAATGTCACATCACTCGAAGATCAAGCACATTGTCCTGGCCACGGCGACAGCATCCTCCGATCTTGATCTTGATAGGAAGACACTTGACGAGTCTATCGAAGAATAAATCATTGTCAAACGAAACATTACACAGAACTGCTATTCCGATGGGGTATTTCATGTCGGAATGCAAGTTTGGCTCTGGCTATGTTGTTGTAGGTGCATGCAACTCAAGTAGAATTTCGATGACATCGCGGGGCGCATAAATAAATAATTCTATATGATGACCCCATTTTCAGCGCATGATATCATGCTGGATCTATATATGCAACCATGACGTTGATGTAACCATGTCAATTTGGGAAAACTTCCAGTATATCCTCACATTCACCCCAAGCAGTATACAAAGATCTTCCACATCTGTTGTGTCGTATCATGCGTTGGCAGCTGGACATGCAGGCGAGCATCATTTACATTCTCAGCTCACCACAATTGTTTACTACAAGTATAGTCAATTACAATGATGAATTCCCGGTGAGCTTGCTCACTCGGGTCCTTGTTGCCTTGTTCAATGCAAAAGTCGATGACACAACGGTATCCGGGACAATCAGTGACAGGCGAGTCATACTTCGTCCGTCGGAAACATTGCGAGCTTCCACGATATCTGATATAATAAAGGGCTTTGCTCGAGGGACTCAAGCGCATTGGATTCCAAACGAATCTGTCTCCTGAAGGAGTTAGTCCTGGTGCCTTGGTTTACGAACGCGGGGGAGGTTTCTATATCAGTACGCTCTCGCGTACCTAGAGCGGCAGCATATTTCCCCAGACATTGCCAGTGGTGCAAGTGATAGACCCATAGATAGTAGCATCAAGCTAATTAGGTTGGACGCTTCACCACATATGGCTTGATATTAAATGGTGGAATGGAGCTCCAAGCCGACGTAGTAACAGGGTATGTGCGCGGTTCTACCGGAGGCGGAAGTTCCTGAGGGTGATTTGCAGCTTTGGCGACATGCATGATAGCGTGAGGTTGGTGTGCAACAATGAAATTGCCCAGAAAGTCGGGCCCTTATTTTGGTTGGCGATGACGGCGAATAACGTGGTGTCTGGAAGCATAGTAGACACGAGGTTTTTTGGGTTGTGGCCGGTACACGACCTCATTAATAAGGAAACGATCTTGCATGCTTACGGGCACCAGGAGGCCTATCACAAGCACGCGTTCGAAGCATGCACCTAGCCTTACATGAGTCACACTCTGAGCGTTATATGACTTCTCGCTCACGATCTAAAAGAGATTAAAGTGCGCTTGAGGTGCTTGTTCAGGCGCGAAGAACTCAACTTTTAAGTTAGGTTCGTGGGGTGATCGTCATCGGACAAGCGCATTTTGGGGCAATACCCAACCCCCAAACCCTGTAATATTTTCTCATCTCAAGTTGACATTGCTCCACGTTGAATGTCGCCTCGTATCTGTTCGTGATTCATCGTGTCCATTCCGTATTTCAAAATTCTCGTGAGCAGGGCACGAACTAGGTCGCGGATTAGTATGAATGTTCTAATTTCCCATCCAGACACTACTACTAAAAATGACCATTCTCCATGATGATGTAGCGGCGGCACTAGTAGCGGATGAAAGGGGAGCTAGACGTCAGGGCTCCATCGTAATCTATAAACGTGTCGCGGCGGCAACATGATAAGGGCTGATAAGACCCTAGTGTTGCAACATCCTTCATAACGAGTCTTAACATATCCTTGAGAATTCGTGTTCTGCGAGCGTTGATGTCCATTGTCGATCGACGGAAAGGTGGACGTACTGAGGAAGCGAACAAGATGTCGTGGGAATAAAAAATGCAATCTATATTTCCGAAATGAATTACGTCCGCCCAAAAAGTAAATTAGGAAATATTATTATAAGAAACTGGGATTTCCATGTTCAATTTGAGCTGTGCTCGTTTCTGTTAGCCAGTTAGCCAGCCAGGTAGTGCCTTGCCTAGCACGTCCTTTTCTTTCTCTTTCTTCGTGGTCTCAATTTCCGTGCTTCTCCTTTAACAAGTAGGGTGTACTCCCTTGACTGCTTTTCGTCATGAGCGTCCTTGTACCCACCAAGTTTCCCAGCGTCGCCGCTGTCATGCTTGCCTGCGCTGTATCTTTCGTTTGCCTGTTGCTTGCACGCATATTGTATTCCTTTATGCGCCTCTGGTCTTGTCATTCTCTATCAACAGCATCCAACGAGAAGACCCCTGCTTGGTCCTCTTTGTTGTCGCTAACCAACACATGGAGTCGGTCTTTGCAGCATGCTCTCCCAGCATCACTGCCCTTTTCTTTGACCATCCCGGAGAAACCATCGCCTGAAGTTGGCACAGGAGCAGGCGTAGGACTTTCGCACAAACGTTTGGAATATCTTCCTGGCAATTGGCGATTGTGTCGACCAGTTCCTCAATTCCAGCCACCACGTGAGCCACGAATTTCTATCGGTTTCTGTGTTGCAATACTAACTTATTGCATTATAGCACCGGCCGTGTATCAAAATCCTGCGCCTCTCTCCATGGCAAAGCTGATCATGTCACGACACGTATGTAGTGCTTTTTCATCTAGTAGTTACGATCACTGACGCCTTGCGCAATTTAGACCTTCCGCCGCCCCAATCCAAACCGCCCACGGAAATTGTCTACCGCATCCTCATCCCGCCCGCCACAGCCCACCTCCCACCTGTTCCATTCCATAGCATAAACATAAATAATACTTCATTCCCGCGCCAAGATAACACCGCATTTTAGGGTGTGTGGATGGGCTGCACACTCTGGCCGGAAATAACTTATACCTCACCCACGCTAATTCACGAACAAATCTCAATGGATTGGTCACTCATAGTCCACTGGCATGAGCTCTGACGATATACCACGGTATCTACGTGTTTATTTATGATTGGACTTACGTAACTCAAGGCAGAGAAGACACTGACAAACGGTTTTTCACTTCTATGTACACACTGGACGCACTTTCGAACTTTGCTTTGCTTATACTTTTTTATACTTTCGATCCTTTTATCTTTTACTATCTTTTAGTCCTTGTTCCATGAACATACCGTTATCATCCTATAGACGGCTTGCCGTTTGTCGAGGACTCGTAGCTCATGCCAAGCAAAATAAGATGTTTTCGCGTTTTCCGAGCTGCACTGAGTCAGATATTCTATACCTTTGATCTTCCGATTCATTAGCATGTCGGACCCGGGCAGATACATGCTAGACGACACGCGCTCAACCTGCCGCGGCAGTCACGGACCACGGTGGCAGTGTCGCCAACGTCCTCAAGTTCAAGTTGCACATTAAAATGTGGATTAAATCGTCATCCCGATGTTCACGCAAGCCGGATACTAAACATATCGATGGTGTTCGACCGTGCTTGTGCGGCGTGCCAGGCCAAACAAAGGTTCAGCATTGCTGCAGTCGCCCTACTGGTCTCTAGATCAGTCAAATATATCAGTCCTGGAAGTGACTGGCATAAGAAAGGGCATGAAGACTCAACTCCCAGCAATAAAGTTCATACCCTTTCTTATGAAACTTCTGGTCTCGGCGCTGGGCGCCGCATCGAAGCACATCGAAGCACTCGTGACTCCAGGAGTCAAATTTATCTCTAGTCCCACACCCAGGGTCTCTATAGTACGATAGAGAGTCGGAAGTCCGAGTCGTTGTATCAATGGAAAATAGTTCAAAGAACCGCGACTGTGTGTCTGACCCCAACCCATTCGTTACCTCTCTAGATCTTTTGGTGCCCGCTGTGCACAACGCCTAGAGATATGCCCAATCGCGATGTTTTCTCGGAGAATGCGTTCCCTGATTTATATGAATCCGGAATTCCTGACCTTCAGAAGGGTCTTGAGCTGAGGCACTTTACGAGCGTTGATCTCGTCAAGGTAACTTACTATTAACTAATTGGTTTATTTTATTACGATTCACACAAATACAGGCTTATCTCGCAAGGATTGATGAAGTCAATCTGAAGGGCGCAGCTCTCCATGCAGTCATCGAGACGAATCCGAATGCTTTATCTCAGGCCGCAAGACTTGATTTCGAGCGCGAGTCTAAAGGGAGCAGAGGCCCACTGCACGGCATCCCTTTACTACTGAAAGACAACATTGCTACACAACATGGAGAAGGTACGCAACTATCGATGATGCGTGTTCGGTATGCTGATACTCCTGAAGGGATGAATACTACCGCTGGTACGATATCCAAGAACGTTTAGTTCTGGGTTAAATATTTAGCGAGATTAGGCTCCTATGCTCTCCTGGGTTCCGTCGTTCCGAGAGATGCATTCGTCGCTGCAAAGCTCCGCGCTGCTGGCGCTATCCTTCTCGGAAAGGCGAACCTTTCTGAATGGGCAAACTATCGCGGCAAGGTTCCAAACGGCTTCTCAGGTCGTGGAGGTCAGACTCTTTGTCCCTATTACCCGAATGGGGATGCATCTGGATCGAGCTCTGGGAGTGGGGTTGCGATGGCCGTCGGTCTTGCTGCTGGCTCTCTAGGCTCAGAAACGGATGGTTCCATTGTTTCGCCGAGCAGCAAGAACAATGTGGTAGGCATTAAGCCAACAGTAGGGCTTGTTTCTCGGGCTGGAGGTATTTACTCTTTCAATCCTGCTTTGACAGTTGGTTGAGTCTCTTTAGTGATACCTATCTCATCGCATCAAGATACAACTGGGCCTATGTGTCGGTCAGTTACAGATGCAGCCATTTTGCTCTCCGTTATAGCAGGACCAGATCCTCGAGACGCTGCCACGTTGCAGCAACCTGGTGTTCTTCCTGACTACATGAAAGCGCTCGATCTGAATGCTCTGGCAGGCAAACGACTGGGAGTGCCGCGGATGTTCCTGCGCGACGGTGAAGCATTTGAAGCAATTCTGGAAACTTTCAATGCTTCTTTAGATACCTTCCGGGCTCTCGGCGCGGAGATAGTAGATTCGGCTGATTTTCCCTGTGCCGAGGAGATGAAGCAGTCGCAAGCAGAAACACTCGTGCTGCAGACAGACTTCAAGGTTGATCTGACCGAGTATATTTCGGGGTTACTTGAGGTTCCTACTGGCGTAAAGAACCTCGCAGATTTGATCGAGTTTAACAATACCCACGCGGATTTAGAGCTTATACCACCATACCATGACGATCAATCTAGGTGGGTTCACAATCTGGCAGTGCTAAGGAGTTGCTCACTCTGATACAAGGTTCATTGCTGCCGAAGCCACGGAAAAGAATGACGCGTATTATGCAGCTTTAGCTGAGGATTTCGATTTAGGCCGGAGGCGAGGCATTGATGCAACTCTCCAAAAATTCAATTTGGACGCAATCATTCTTCCTACTGATGGTACGTCGATTATATACTTGCGTCAATTCCGGGATCTCAAATTTCCTCAGGGATCGCCTCAAAACCTGCAGCGATTTCTGGATACCCTATAATCTCAGGTGCGAACCCCCATTTTCACGACAGTTCATTTGACTAAATCAAATGCTTAGTTCCGCTGGGCTTCCAGCCAGATAACGTTGAGGTATTGCCAGTTCCCGCTGCACCACTGCACACGCAAGCTCCAGGCCTTCCGTTCGGGATAGCCTTTATAGGGACCGCATACAGCGAATTCAATCTTATTGGCTTCGCTTATGCGTTTGAGCAGGCTACGCAGGTCCGTTTGAAGAGAAGGGCCTATGCTGAAGCAATTCCTACGACGCAGCTGAATGATGTGCTTTCTATTTGAACAAAGACGGAGTATATGACTGGCACATACAACAACTATGTATTTTTTTTCCAACCATGCCTGGGTTCATCGTGATATTGTTCCAGATGTTGGGTATATATACAATCAAATGAGCACAAGCCATAACATCAGTGGTAATCCGTCGAACAGATTTCAAGTCAGGGGTAAACACCATGAATCACAGGATTCATCCGAGTCCTGTGCTATCTGAATCTATATTGATATTGTACATGGGGAGATATCGTGACGGGGCCCGTAAAGGACTTCGACGAAACTCGCGGATGCGATTCATGATCGAAGACTTCTTTGGCTTCCAAATCACCATATTTTGAATTATCACCGGGGATCAGTGGCGTCACTTGAACTCGGCCGAATCTAGGCCATACTGAATCGTTGGCACGGATCGAGCAGCCGATTGCGCCTTTTACATATATCAGGAGCATAAAAACGAAGAGAAAATATCAAATTTTAGGATAGTTACGACTAGCAATTCACTAGCGCTAGCCTGACGAGTCGTGGTAAGCAATGGCAACCAGCTCGAAGGCCACACTTACAATTTGATTCATGCATGGCGGTCTGAGTATTTCATTTCCAAATGGCCCTAGCGGAGCACAGTTGTAGTCAGCTGCGCAGCACACCAGAAAAGCTGCTTCATTTCCACATGGGTGAGAACGAAACCTGATTGTCGTTTAGCGGTCGCTATCGCGCTGTCAAAGAGGTACTCAGTGATACCCCTACTTTGATGGCGTGGGCTTGGGCTCCTCGTGTCACTCCTCATACAGGAGGAACGAACGTCACTTATTGAAGTTGACTACGGGAGACTACGTGTCACCTAATGTATGTCATACCCAACAAGATGGAACCGAAAATTACCATATCCTAGTGTTTTTCCGCCAATAGAATATCAGGGACTGAGCGAGTTAAATCTGGGGTCTATTGGCAACCAGCTGGCATTGTAAATGACATCTGTTTGAAGGGGTATTTCAAAGCGAATAAGTTCTGCACAGAACACTGAGTATCCAAGACATAAAAGCAAGCGGCCGTCATCCTACCTTCCCCCTCAGATGTATTTTCGAGATTCTAAGCCACATCTCACAAATGATGCGTTTCTCCATCGTCCTCGCTGTTCAATTTGTTGCTCTGGCAGCGTCAAAGTCTCTCAGTGCTGACCATTGACTGTGCCATTTTTGCGGCTCAACTGCAGATTGCTGTAGGGGCAGTGTATGCGAGAAAGTATGCGACTACCAATATGAAGGTGGTGTAAGTATCACTAGTTCTCATTCAGAATTTGACACCATGACTCACTGGCATGATAGTCTGTATACGTGTTTATGTGCGTGGTCCAGTGAGCTACAGTGAGTTATGTTTCTACTTTTGCATCGGTGCAGTATGGTTAATGTTGATGATAAAACACGTTCATTGCAGGATTACTTCTGAATGAATTTCACTGCTGCTCGAGCAATGAAGAACTTGGCATAGAGGATCGTCTCAAACACTTGAATGCATCACATATGACTGAAGTACTTACCACTCATTACTTTACGTCTCGGTGTAAGCTTATAGAATATAAAAGCCTCATGATGCACAGTCGGACTGAACAAACCCCCGGAAATGATTGGAGTTGCAAACGGTCCCTAGAACCCAAATAACAAATGTCATATTCCAGTGAGATTGGTTTGTACACTATACGCACTTTTACGCAGTGAAGGAATAAGCGAGTTGCTGATACGGCCCCCCATTTTCTGGCGGATGGCCTGGCCAGCCTGTGTGATCGGTTTTGTATTTGCGTGCAGGGTTATACACGTGGCCAAGCGAAACAAGCACTTGGGCTACCAATAATCAATTGGTATAGGTTTCGAGACGCGTCCGAAGCGTGCGCAGTGCCCCAGCTACGTGTAAAATAACAATTCGATATTGGAAGAAACACCTAATAAAGGTTTGAGCGATAACATCATTTTTCCTGCATCGTTTAGCGGCAGCCTATATCCGAATCATCGTGGTAAGAGCTCATAGTGGTCAAAAGTGGTCCCGGTCAAACCTACAACACCGAACTTGGCATGAATCGAAGAGTGCGTACAAGGCTGTGTAAGCACGTGAGCTCAGTTGGTACCGAGCGAACCCCAATCAATGACAAGGGATTCTCGTCCCCTGAATCCCTGACCCAACCCTTTTTCACGCTTACATTTTGGTTGCAACGTCGTCCCACCTGGATATCCAAATCGTGACATCGCGTTCAGTGACATTTCCCTTGGGCTCAAAAGTCGATATCATAACTTGCATGTATAGTACCAGCGAGGATCTCAACGAGGCCATCAATCTGTAGCGTGATTTTTTTCGGTTAAAGCACCGCTCGACCATCCAGAGCGCCGTGTAACTCTTTTCAACTTGAGTACAGCACTCTGCACTCGTTTCACACAAACTCAGACATTGAAGAGTTCATTGGTCTCTGTCAAGATTCATAGGTGGCTTTGCCTCCACTGCACCCAAGCAGATTTTTTAACTACATCGCGATGATGCCCCAGGAGACCCATCTGTTTCGTTATCAGACGCGGTACAACTCTACCGGTTTGTCACTCGCAGTGGAGAACTTTATACGAGCGTCAAAATTCCATACTCAAGGCTTTCCAGAATGCATCATAGAGGTTATTGACTGAGCTCGCCAAGCCGAACACTATCAACATGACTCTGCCCTCGAAGCATACCAGATGTGCTTGGAGCTTTTCGACGATCATGTGTTCACAATCTTCGATTACCTGAATGCTGCATCCTCTTTTCGTGGTGCTAGCTCACCAACTTTCGGAGCTCAGCAAGTGCCTCTCTGAGTTTCGGGGTTCAGTAGGCACAGACCAAGCTGCAATTGATCGGGCAGCAACCTCATGGAGCAGTGGGAGGTTGCTGTGGCTGAATTCCACAATCTTCAAAGTTTCATCGCTTCCTGCTCATTCCGTCTTACGAAGACTTGCAAGCGGCAGCGCGCCATGGCGGAGTCAGCATCCTCATTGCGAACATATACTCGTGCAACGCCGTCATTGTCCCAACATCAGGGGAGCCTCATCATGCTCCCTTTCTGTCTCTTACTCTCGCAGGTCTCAAGACACTCAAAGAAAACGTCGTTAGGGAGATACGGCACGTATCTCTTATGGGCCCAACGGAGCCGAGGATGGAGTTGTGGGTCCTCTTGCGAACGGTATGGGTCGAGACTATGCTGCCTATTGTCAAGGTCCTCTGACATGATCTCAAATTTCGGCGTCGCTCCCGGATTTGGCTGCGTCCAATGGCAGCCTTCATGTCCCTTCCTGTACAAGTCAGCTGATAAACTCTATGGTCACCAGGCTCGCGCAATCAAATGTATAAAAATACGACTTATCAGAATCCTAGACAGCGAACTGGTGACCATAGACGGAGGAGTTCACGTCCACGAAAGGGTCTTAGCTCCCACTTGCATTGCAGACTCTTATCAGTGACCGTCTTCTCGTAACAAACCTGGGCATAACTCTTATCTCCAAGTCCTGCAATCATGACTTCCAACGCTTTCAGTAGTGCTTTGCCTGATCTTTACGAAGCTTCAATTGCAGAACTCCAAGATGGTCTAGTACAGGGACTGTTCAGTAGCGTTCAGCTTGTGAAAGTAAGTTGCTACATGAGCACATACCCGATGCCGGCTTTACTACTGAGTGATTACAGGCCTACCTTAGTAGAATTGAAGAAGTTAACATCGGAGGTCCTGCATTGCATGCAGTCATAGAGACCAATCCGAAAGCCTTAACACAAGCTGCAGCCCTTGACGCTGAACGAAAAGAAAAAGGCAGCCGTGGGCCATTGCATGGAATACCATTATTGTTGAAAGACAACATTGCTACGTTGTACGAAGAAGGTGAAGTACTCTGTTACATACATGCAACACCAGTAGATTGAGACCCAGATGAGGAATGAATACTACTGCAGGTACATCCTGCGCTACTGGCTGCATCTAGTAAATCTTAAATCTTTGTGGCTCCGTTCTAGGTTCCTATGCGCTGCTGGGCTCTGTTGTTCCTCGAGACGCATTTGCAGCAGCAAAATTACGTGAGGCTGGAGCTATATTCATAGGCAAAACGAACTTGTCCGAATGGGCTGGTGCGAGGTCTATTACACTTCCTCGTGGATTCTCAGGGCGTGGGGGGCAGACTCGTTGTCCGTACTATCCGAACGCTGACCCATTTGCTTCGAGTTCCGGAAGTGGTGTTGCGATGGCTGTCGGTCTGGCAGCTGGGTCTCTTGGCACAGAAACTCATGCCTCTATTGTAGCCCCAAGTAGCAGGAATAATATTGTGGGTATCAAGCCTACTGTCGGGCTGGTATCTCGTTCAGGTGGTAAGTCTTCCAGTCATGGTTATCAGTCGCCCCTCTGACAACGGCGAATGCTAGTGGTGCCTTACTCATCTAATCAGGATACTCCTGGTCCGATGTGTCGCTCTGTCACCGACGCCGCCCTGTTGTTGGCTTTCATCGCCGGGCCTGATCCTCGGGATGAAGCTACTTTGCGCCAGCCTGGAATAGTCCCAGACTACATGAAAGCACTCAACAAGAATGCCCTTAAGGGCACTCGCCTTGGAGTGCCTCGTGCCTTTATTCGCAATATAAAGGCTATCGAGGAGACGTTCAACTCCTCTCTTGACGTCTTTCGAGCTTTGGGCGCGGAAATCGTTGACCCTGCAGATTTTCCGAATGGAGAGGAACTACTGGCATCGCAAGCAGAGAAGCTGGTGATGACTGTGGACTTCAAAGTTGGTATCAGCAAGTATATATCGGAATTAGTCGAAGTCCCTACAGGCGTCAAGACTCTCGCTGATCTGATAGAATTTAACAAGATCAATGCAGACCTAGAACTTCCAGGGCCATTTTACACAGATCAGTCTCGGTATGTCAGCTCGAATCACTACAATATGCTGTCACAGAAAATATGCAGATTTATGGACGCGGAAGGTACACAGGTTGATGACGCATATTTTGCAGCACTGGTTCGAAATTTCGACTTGGGACGCACGAGGGGAATTGACGCCACCCTGGCCAAGTTTAATCTTGATGCCATAATTCTACCTACCGATGTACTGGAGCCCAAACCCACAGCGATTGCGGGATATCCGTTGATTTCAGGCGAGTACTTCATATGGTAATGCTTATGCCACTTACACCATCTAACCGTTTAATATCAGTGCCTCTTGGCTTTCAGCCAGATGGGGTTGAAGTACTGCCTGCGACGCCATCTCCACTTCACAGTCAAGCTCCGGGAATTCCTTTTGGAATCGCTTTTATGGGAACTGCGTATAGCGAGTTCAAGCTCATCAGCTATGCTTATGCATTTGAGCAGGCTACCCACGTGAGACTTCAGAGAAAGGCATACAACGATGCGATTCCGAGAACGCAGTTAGCGGGTGTTATGTGAAAGGAGGGTTGAAAGAATAACCAACAGAGGGGGCAATGTAACCTATGCAAGTGATAGGTAGAAAGCGTTTTAAAGTCTGAAGGTACCTCCTCACTCGATTGGAGAGTTGTGAGGACAGTCGCCTCGAGTCGTGCGTCAAGAATGCGCTTGATATCATCATTTTTGCCTCCAAGCGTGCGAAACAATAGTGGTATGGCCCGCAGCCGCCTTAGTCTTTCCATTCATCGTCAAGGGCTACAGCTTGTGATAAGGCTATTGGATTACTCTCGATGACCGCATGGGCAAGAGGAGGATACTGAGAACGCCAACCCCGCTCTTTCTGGGCGCTATCCCGCGTCATGGTCGTGCGGCACTCATCCGATCATTTGGTCATCCCTCACAAGCACGCTTCACCGTACATGTTTTCCTTTTTCAAGCGCACCCGACCAACAAACTAAAATTTCGTATGCAGTTGTTTAGACCGGGGCCGCATGCGAAACATTACGTTCTCAAAGCTCTGTGATCATGTTCGTACTATAAACTTTGTGGCCAAGTAAGTACCAAAGCTAACAGATGAGCTTACCGGGGCCTACATTCCATCATCATCCCAATCATTGAAAGCTACATCACTTTTTCAGCGATCGTCCGCGCAATCATTGCAGAAGACACATAAGTAATGCAAATGCAGGCGAATGGTATGGCACTCCCACCCGGACCGCATTTTGTACGAAATGCGCTGCAGCTCGTCCATGGCCAACTTATACCAGGTGGGGAAAGCAATATGGTTATGGTTAGTTAGTCAGTCCCGCCTTGGTCATTCTCTGCAACTCAGTCTCGAATTCCAGGTGATATTGCAAGTACACTTGCGCCTCTTTGGTCAGCACTTCATCGTAACCTCCGAGAAAGTTTCCGGGACCGTTGTGGACAAAAGCTCGACGATAAGTATATTCTGATCGTCCTTCCATTGCTACAAACGAGCGGTAAATTAGGATTAGGTCTATCAATCACGTGACTGAGTGCGAACAGATCCTTACGGATGGAATTTGCAGGCCTCGTGTTCCACTGGCGGTACTTCTTTACCTGGAAGTCTAGAGTCATGCTAGAGCAGCAATCGACGCAGTATGCGAACACGACGAAATTCCAACTTTCAATATAGAAAGTGACTGCCGTGTTGTTAATTCTGCCTCCTAGGTTCCTACACCCGTTCTGTAATCCTCGAGACGCGTTTGTAGCAGTCGTGTAGTTGGAGCTGAATTCATAGACTAAGCGAATTTCTCCAATGTGTAAGGTACTTGAGAAAGACATTCGACTCCTTTCTTGACGTCATACACCAACGCCAAAATACAATCTCACCTGGCCAGACCAACTGAAGGAAGATGGTGTTCCTTCCATCACGTACATTGTGTCTAGTACCACGTCTGTACTCGTTGTGAAAAATTTGCATCTTGATGGAAAACCAATGTCGGAGTCTATCTTTGTTTCTTGATGATGCTACATAGTGTGCATTAACAACATCATACCTGGGGAGTGCACTCTCTTTTGGAATTTGGATCTCCAAAGCCTCAACTGCCAGTACCTGCTTTCGCATTCCCCCATGCGTGATGAGACTCTGAAGTTCTCTCATTATCCACGAGACGCCTGAATTCGGCCTCTGCTAGGATCCTTGCGTGTCACCTGGTAACGTGGGCCCAACGGTTCGGAATTGCACGTCACCATCATGTCCTAAAATTCTTCTCTGTTCTTTTGCCTTGCAATAAGATACCGGGGATAGCGCAAGTTAAATTCAAGGTCTGTTGGCAATCTGCTGGCATTACAGATGATATCTGTTTGAAGGTGGGATTCAGGTGAGCAGTGTCTGCACAGAATGCGTAAAAGCAAGCAATCTTTTTACCGTTCCCTTTCAGATTTACTTCCGAGATCCCATAGCACATCTCACAACCAATGCGTCACGCTTTCCGAGTTGTCCTCTCCGTTGTTGCTGCTTTAACAATGTCTATTGCTGTTAATGCTGACAGTGAATGCCAAGCACCTGGCGACTTTTGCGACTCAACTACGAATGATTGCTGCCCTGACTATAAATGCACGATAGAGTTCATCGACCAACACGTGAGTATGAGTAGTTTCATCCAGGATTTATTAACTTACCGGCATGGTAGTTTGACTTCGTATATATATGCGTGTGAGATTAGATGAGCTACAGTGAGTCGTATCTCTGCTTCCCCATTAGTGCCGCAGTGTGGTTGATGACACCATCGTGATTCGTGACACGTCAGTAGTAGGTCGTTGCACAATGCGGAGTGCTTCTTAACGAATCCTACTGCTGCTTGAGCAACGAAGACCTTGGAGCAGAGAAACTCAGAAGGTAGATGATCCGGCGGAGTGGGGGGTTGGCGGCGAGCCCGATATTGAAGGATTAGCGAAGGGACACGTACCGTATTACTCGTAACAATCTCGTATGAGGTAGCTAGGGCTACTCGTCCGTGGTTATATAAGCCAGGCTGGTATCGAGCTTAGTAGCTAGCCACATCCAACACAGTGACTGATTATGACCCCCGCTCCGGCAACAGTCGGCAACTCGGTCCGTCAATTTGAGTCAGGTTGAACTGTTCAATAGAATCGATCAAGAGTAGATTCAAATTTCAGACGAGTCTCCCACCCGCCGGGGGCCTTGTGGATCATTCAACCCAAGTTCCTTTAAAGTTTGCTGTCCACGTCTCTCAACAGGGAGGTGTGTGCTCTCCGAGTGTTTGCTGACCAGGACTGATCGAATCGGAGCAGCAACAGGTGTACTTTAATGTAACTGTGTTTATAGTTATAACTTGTTACCAACTGGCTGCACGAAGCATCAATGCGTCAAATAACCAATGCGTTACCAGGGCAGCCCACCTTGAGTTTATCAACTCGCAAAGTATACTAGGTGAACTGATATCGACTCTGGTACAAGGCCAGCGCAAATTAACGTCTAAAAATATGTTTATCTGCGTGGTGGACTTAGAATTCGGATGTACGACATGGTTTAAGATACCACTAGGGATGCAGACTCTTATCTTTGACCGTATCCCCGCGACGACAAACTTGGACCTAGTTCTTACCTTGTGTCTACTGGGATATACCGCATGATTTGCAAGACTTCCAGTCGCGCTTTGCCTGATCTTTACGAGGCTTCAATCGCAGAACTCCAAGATGGCCTAGTAGAAGGATACTTCAATAGTGTTCAGCTCGTGAAGGTAAGTTGCTGCCTCGGCGGATGCCTCATATAGCCCTTACTCGAGTTATCGCAGGCCTACCTGCGCAGAATTGTGGAAGTTAATTTGGAAGGCCCTGCATTACATGCGATCATCGAGACCAATCTAAAAGCCTTATCACAAGCTGCGGCCCTTGATGATGAACGGAAAGTCAAAGGTAGCCGTGGGCCTTTGCATGGGATACCTTTGTTGTTGAAAGATAACATTGCTACACTGCATGAAGAAGGTGAGATTCCCTGTGTCATATACCTATAATACCAGTAAATTGAGCTGGGTTTAGGAATGGATACGACTGCAGGTACGGACACATTGCACGACTGCTTGCCATCTTGCATATCATAATATTTACTCTACCCTAGGTTCCTACGCACTGCTAGGTTCTGTTGTCCCGCGAGACTCGTTTGTTGCAGCAAAATTACGTGAAGCTGGAGCTATATTCATAGGCAAAGCAAACCTCTCCGAGTGGGCTGGTATGAGGGGACAAGTTCCCTCTGGATTCTCGGGGCGTGGAGGGCAAACACTTTGTCCCTGCTACCCGAATGCTGACCCACTCGGTTCAAGCTCCGGAAGTGGTGTTGCGATGGCTATTGGTCTAGCAGCCGGGTCTCTTGGTACAGAAACTGATGGTTCTATTGTTGACCCGAGCAGCAGGAACAATGTCGTGGGTATCAAGCCAACCGTCGGGCTGGTATCCCGTTCAGGCGGTAAGATTTCTAGTGATAAACATTGAGTGATTCTCTGACAACGGATACTAGTGATACCAATCTCTTCCCATCAAGATACTGCTGGCCCGATGTGTCGCTCTGTCGCTGATGCCACCCTGCTATTAAACTGCATTGCTGGGCCCGATCCTCGAGATGAAGCTAGTTTGCATCAGCCCGGAGTGATCCCAAACTACATGAGAGCGCTCGATAAAAATGCCCTTAAAGGCGCTCGTCTTGGGGTGCCTCGTTCCTTCATCCGCAATGTCAAGGCAATTGAAGAGACATTCAACTCCTCTCTTGACATTTTTCGAGCTTTAGGCGCGGAAATCATCGACCCTGCGGATTTCCCAGCCACAGAAGAACTATTAACATCGAAAGCGGAGCAGTTGGTCTCGGCCGTGGATTTCAAGATTGATATCAACAAGTACATATCAGAATTGGTCGAAGTCCCGACAGGCGTGAAGGCGCTCGCAGATCTGATAGAATTCAACAAGACTCATGTAGATCAAGAACTTCCAGCGCCGTTTTATACAGATCAATCCCAGTATGTCAGCTCGCATCTTTAATGCACGTTAACAAATATATATATAGATTCATCGAATCGGAAGCTGCACAGGTTGATGACGCCTATTTTGCGGCGCTGGCGAAGGACTTCGAGTTGGGGCGCACGAGAGGAATTGACGGTACCCTGGCCCAGTTCAATCTCGATGCCATAATTCTACCAACCGATGCCCTAGCGCCCCTACCCGCAGCAATTGCAGGGTATCCGTTGATCTCAGGTTAGTACTTCGTACTGCAATCTTAACGTCCCTTATGCTTTTCAACACTCAGTGCCCCTCGGCTTTCAGTCAGATGACGTCAAAGTGCTTCCTGAGACGCCATCACCACTTCACACTCAAGCTCCGGGACTTCCTTTTGGAATCTCTTTTATGGGTACTGCGTATAGCGAGTTCAAGCTCATCGGCTACGCCTATGCGTTTGAGCAGGCTACCCACGTGAGGCTTCAGAGAAGGGCATATGCCGATGCGATTCCTAGGACTCAGTTAACTGATGTCGTGTTTCAGTGAAGGTGGTTTGTAAATCACGTACAGGGAATAAGCTATTTTGCACATATGACACCTTGAATCGAGTGAAATATTTCGCAATGCATGAAACCCGCATTCAAATCCTCATGCCCCAGCACTCCATCTTTTGAACATTGTCCCTTGCGGTGTCAAGACTTGTCGTATTCCAAACCTCATACGTCCATGTATAGCGGAACGCCGCAGCGGGTGATGATGGCGTGATACACGACGAAGACTGTTTCTCCTCCTTCCCCCAATTCCGGCTCACGCCCAGGGATCATCAACGCCGGACAGCGTGGAAACGGCCAGGTTTGTTTCTGCTTCTAACTGATTTTGAACTTGTTCCCTAGTATCTCGTTATTGTAACTGTTGCTCGTTGCATGTGTTGTCCTCCCTATATTCATTGTCACTACACCCCCAAAGTGCTCGAGATATATCAATAGTCCCGATGGTCAATCCTGTCCATCGAAGATCACGAAAGTTTTGTTTTACAGCAAACCACACTATAAAGAGCGCGAGGGCTTCTGAAGACATACTGTCGTGCGTAGATCAGCCAACAAAATGAAGCAAAAACTTCCGCTTTCCGATTGGAGACACGGAGGCATGAAGCCCCGTCGAGTCGTCCCGCAGTAATACTGGTGCAAATACAGTCGCTACAGACTTTATTGAGCAGATGTTTCAATGAACTCTGCATAATGTATGATAGACGCACCCAGCCTTTCTGCCATATCTGCTTGATCTGGCGATGATTGTGACGGCAGTTTTTGCAAGGATATATAATGGAGGAATGCAGTAAGCGAGATCCATACCTGAGAAGAGTTAATGAGAGGCGTGTGCACCATGTGTAGAATCTTACATTGACTGATTCAGGAGGAAATTCATCCAGTAGCTAGGACTTGCATGAAGACTATCCAGGACGCTGGAATTTTGTTGACGCACCTCGAATGCTTCGTCTCTACTTGTCATTTGCAAACACCGTGCATGGAGGTACGGGGGCACGACAGGATCTACTAACGAGTCCAATAGCTGTACCAGTGTAGATGCAATGGCAGTCGCAAGTGGATTGTGCTCTTCTCCAGATTGGGGTGATGGAAATTGATCTCCTGTGTCAAGACACTATGAACAATGATTAACATATGCATGAATGTCGAAGATGACTCGCAAACACCTCTCTTATGTTCATGCATATGCTCTCATCAAGAGGACTGTTGAATAAATCATTCTAGAGTGTCGTTAGGGCATGCCGTCAGAATCTTTGTGGCACGAACTGGATTAGTGACATGGGTCATCAACCAGTTGATCAACGTCATGATCTCCCTCGGGGCGTTCACTGGCTGCCGTGCAGGCATCCAATCATTCGGGGACTTCATACTTCGCACGGGACCGGGAAGTCGTGTAAGTCTGGTAAGCTTGTTTGCGAAGCAAGTATATTCTGTGTTCATCATCTCCAGTGAGGACATCAGGCCGGACAGGAATGAACGTACGATATTCGCCAGTGACCGAGATGAAGTGATCTTTTCCTAGAGCAGTGTGCAATATGAGGGTAAAATCCAAGCGGGGCGGTGCAAGATTCAGCCGTGACGCAGACGAGCTGTCGACAAACACTGTAACAGTGGTGGTTGAAAATTCACCCGGACGAAGTAGGACCTGCATAGAAAGAAATTTGCAGGTTAGCCCCAGCGTGACAGCATGAAGATGCCTCGCACCACCACGGGATCAATCTTAAGCCATTGCGGACCTTCGATACAACACATCAGTTGGTGATATGAAAGCTAATGTATTGCTTACAGATCGGCTGTTCAGCATCTGCAGCGACGAATCGGTAAACGCAGGGGATCTGGAAATCATAATTACCAAAGGCTGTAAAAGTTACTGAGTCAACTTGCCTGTCCAACATTCTGAATGGACAACGTTTGTCGGGTTAGACGCTTATAGCTTTGATACAAACTTCAGCCAACACCAACTAGGAGGTGCAAGAACCTACTAGACTTTTCCAAGGTCCAATGTCAATGGCTGTAGCTTGATTTTCGGTGTCTTTGAGGATTGTTCCACGCCCCATAACTCCCGGTACAGCTTAGAGGCGGCGATCTCACGTCTTTCCTTGTCAACAATTGATATCTGACGAACATCGAGTATGAATGGATCAACATAACATTTGTCAACAAAAAACACACATTCAAATCAAAATCAGCTGACACTGGACGGTGATCACTCATCGTTATTTGCGGATGGCTGCAATATGAACGTTGGGTGACTGGAACACTGGGAGCTGACATATGTATTATGCGGTCCGTCCATGCGGGTTTGCGCCTAGCAAGATAGGAGAATTGTTCCAATAGTAAGCCAAATGCGAACACCGCTCACTTTCGGTCATATCCCAGAGAATCCTCTGACGTATTTGATGCATATCTGTACGAACTGCCACGCCCAGCGATTCAGTATATGTAATTATTCGGGAGGAAACTGCGCACGGCATATGTGTGATTGCATGCTCCGAAAAATCAGCAAATGCTTTCCCGCTTGCGATAGCCGTCTTCAACTAAATACTCGATACAGTCAGCACAGTGATCAATTATGTCAGTCATCATCTGACCTGATCATACTTTAGCAAAAGTGGGATGTTACTCGTGCCTAGAGAAGATGATAGTAGTTCTCTCACGTCCCCGTCCGCAAGATCTATCCTGTAATTCAAATCTGTGATGGCCGAATGAGTCATTCATCTCGTCGGGTGATAATCAACCAACCTCCCTAAAGTTCCAAAAGTGTAAGTGAGGTAATAGAGGGGGCAAGTTACAGCGCACCATCCAGAATAATACGTCACTTTCAAACAATCCAGCAGTTCTTCTCGAAGTCTCCAGTGCAGCATTCGCATAAGAATCAGAATCAAGCTCGTCAGTCTGATCAAAGACCAGGCGCCTGGAAAGATCGTGGAAGTCAAAGTTTCGCCTCTCTACCATTTCATCAAATGCTGCGAGATGTGCGTTGACGAAAGTGAGCACTGTGGGACTCGGCGAAATGTCTTGGGCTAAAGGTGTGTATGACATCCGTATCGCCGTTGCACCTTTATTTCCCTGCAGGACAAATTTGATTAAATACCATGAGAATTGTGTTCACGACCGTACCATGATACCCATGATTCCTGCACCAGCGACGCTAATTCTGATGTCACCAAAGCATGACAGACGCGATTTCTTCGCAATTGCAACAATTAGCATGCCGACCAGCTGTTTGGAAGCAAGCTGACAGACATCACACATCGAATTGCAATAGATAAATGGGTGAAACACGATACCTTCTCATAGAGAATGCCTCTCTCACCTAACCCAGCCAAGATGGCTTCCACCCACGCATCTTCTTTGACGGTACTGGTGGCATACAAGAGGGCTTCGGTTGAAAGGTCCAGTTCTTGGAAGCCTAGTACAAGAAGATCTGGATCGGAGACGTTTGCATCGTTGTTCAAACTTGCATGAGCTAATGTGGCAGAAGAGGCTCCTAGGCTGCTGGTCACCTCTAAATCAAGAAGTGGGGTGCAATCAATGACAAATTGACATAGTGGCCAAACGCCACTGACGTTCGTCAATTGGGTTTGACAGTATATCGAGTGGTGAAATGGATTTCAAAGGTGATATCCATCCAGATTTTTCTGAATCGCGCTTCGCTGGTCTGAGCCAGGGAGACAGGTCCTGCGACGGCAACTTTCCATTGACATTGAATGTCCCTGTGCGGATGCTGTTCATGAGTGAAGTTGCCCATTAAAATATTTCAAGAGCAATATTAGCAAGCATACAGCAGGCGCGCCGATGATCCAGTAGAAGCCTCCTCGATAGCCTTGTTGTATATCCAATTTTCGCGGACAATGCTGATATCGACTGCATCGTCTCCTGGAAGCCCCGCACTGGCCGGCGAAAGTCGCGTGTGCAACGGTAGTTTGACCGTGCGCAAATCTATAGGAGATGAAAATGCTGGTATCAAGTCAGCTCGTGTATCTACATTTACGTGATGGAAGGTATCGTACATTTCAAAGAGCTCTCTTGTGTGTAAAGTAATAGCCAAGAGAAATCAGCATCAAATTCATTTCTAGCTACAATTAGTAGATGCACTGGTAAGTCGATATGGGGGACGTAAAAGAAGAACGGCTGACTGAATATGTCCTTCAAACGTCTGCATTCTGAGGTGAAGGACTGCAATTTCCGCGTATCTCGTGTGATAAAAGTATGGCTTCGTATTTCATTAGCCAGCTCATACTTTATAGTCAAAATGAGTTCTGTTGATGTGGTGAGAGTGCGACTTATGGCATCAGCCGCATTTACATACCTGATCTCGACTGACCCAGCGTAGCGCCAGTATCTCCCACAGATGCGCGAAGGTCCGAAGTTGTTCGCCTTGCTTGTGCAACAGAGAACGAAAAACTTCCAGAGATCGGGTATGCAACTTCAATACTCAAGTCCTGGATGAAGTGATCCGGCGTGCGCTTAAGAATCAGAACACTTCTCAGAGTCAGTATAAAGTTAAACGAGCGGAGCTTAGTAGAAGCATCTGTACGCCAGGAAAAGGTTCCTGACACAGGTAGCAGGCTACATACCTGCCTTCTTCGTCTCCCACGTAATCACTTCTGTGCGACAGCACGGCCAGAATGCGTCTGAATCGGTCATCTGTGGAAGAACTTGAAAGGTCACCGCGTTCTTGAAGTTGTGTGACCTCGACTTCGAGTGCCGCCTTGAGATCCTCAGATGATCGCAGAAGGGATTGAACTGCGGCTTCCATTATCCCATTCATAGGTGGTAGTCTAGACGACTTCCTAAGGAACTCTTTGCCCGTTGTCAGAGGGTTAGACAAGGACTGTGTTTCCGCGGTGCCATTAATGGTCACGTGTGTCTTAATGATGTTCTCACGTTTCCCCACAAAGTTCTTTCTTTGTGGGGGGAGCCTCATGAGCGTCAGCCTGAGATCGTCAGACGACATCAAAGTCTGTCAGAAGCAGTGGGGTTAGTACGAACAGCCGCAGCACTAGTGAAACAAGAAAGGTACAACTTATTCGATTGACGTGCGTGCCCTGGATGGAACAAAAAAAGCTGTTGTTCTGATCACGAGTCGTAGAATTGTCTCGAATATTTACCTTTGTAAGTCATAGTCACAGGTGGCGTGGCGGCAAAGCTGCAGGTTATAAAAGCAAACCACTACGCCTTCCAATTTCTTATATCCAATTCTATTTTCCCAACACACAACCACTTTGATCCCTACCAGACCTCATCACTACTTGACAGACTCATTATGACTCGCACAGAGCGCGCTGTCTTTCCTCGTGCCTTACTACGGGATCGCTCTAATTCTAAGTCTGGTCTCGACAAGTCCGTTCGCAAGAACGGCAGTGGCCAACACAATTGGGGCAGTATCAATGATGAACGCTACCTTGAGGCTGCTGCACTCGCAGACAAGGAAGAGGAAGAGTTTGAGGAAGACACCACAGACCAGCAACGCAACAATTGTACGTATCGACTCCATTGTCATGCTCCACCTTCATAACACCATGGTGCTCTAGCCGTTCACAAAAAGCCTGAACCCGAGAAGCGGGCCAACTCCTTCACAGAGGAAGAAAGGGAGAGTGCTAGGCAGATCAGGAAGAACGCACTCAAGGCACCAGGTCAGTCACTGTTTGGAATGTGACACGTGCAACAGCCAATTGTTATCTTGTCTATAGACATCGATTTGTCTATGATTGCGCGCACCTCTTCTGCTGCGTCTACATCTCCGTCCACCAGGTCGCCTCCGGTCTCCATTACTGGCAGTGCGGAGGTATGTTGTTTCCTTGACGCGAGACAGAGGGCCTAACATCTTTTTGCCAGACTGTCAGCATAAGGTCAGCATGAAGCGGGTGCAGAAATTATCTGCTTGACATTTTACGTCCAAATTAGCTCAAAACAACATACATAACACGCTTGTTCCTGTAATTGTATAACTGTACTGTCACTGTTAAATTGTATTATGTCAAATACACTCCCCTCAGATCTTTTGCATGCTGCGCACCGCTCCGCGTTACGTATTTCAAGCACCTGAAACCTCTCCATTTCCCCAAATACGTCAGCGACGATGTCCGTCATAAATTCTTCATATCCTAGTGGCTGCCTAGCGTCTTGGAAATCTTTCAGAGTACCAGGGTCCCTCACGGCTTCTCTGCCCATCGCTATCAGTACCATGGTCTCCAGCCCAAGTTCTACTGCCTCTAGCACATTCAAGGGCTGTCGCCTTAAACAAAGCGCTACGTAAGAGGGCAACAGCCACTCTTGCACGTCGTGCTTCCGCGCCAGGGTAATCTTCTGGATGGGATCAAGCGGTGGGAGATACTCTAGTTCATGCAACGCTCTCGCGCGGATACGCTCCATTCCATAGCGGGTTGCGATAGACAGTAATCTGACCCATTCTTCTGCTGTTGAGAAAGGAGATGGCGAGGTACCCCTGAGAGGCAGTTAGTTGATGCGAGGTACGCTGATGTTTGTAGGAGGCATACCCATCGTATAGGAACTTGAGCAAGCCCTCAAACTCAGCAACTGTGACTTCAGGCAGGACGATTGGCTTGTCATCACTGAGTCCATCAGGACCGTCTTGCGTTGGAGGACACACAAACATAGTGCGGAAAACATCAGACTCGCGCTGCAAAAAAAAGCGATGTACACGGAATAACACCCCGTCTACCTATGAATGCACAACATTCTTTAATGTAAAATTTTGGAAATGTAGAGATTTGGACCACCTACCAGGAAGACAGATAGTTCATCCTGCAAGTAAAACTCGGAGTGTCTCGGCGGAGAAGAAGCGGACCGCAGCTTTGTAAAGAACGAGGCAATACTTTTTGCAGACTCGACTGGACTTGCGACAACAGATGCCTGGGCGAGGAGTCCAGGAAGTCTTGCGTTCGCTGATGGCGACCGTGAAGACCGGGAAACAGGTGAGCTAAACGATAGCTGAGAGCCCGAGAGAGCGCTCATCGGACGTGAGGCAAAGCCTTCTGATGACGGGACGCGATACGGGACTGTCAATACTGGGTGAGAGAGTTCTGGAGTACTGTCGAGACTCCTCCAGCTCATGTTGATGTTTTATGTTGTTGGGTTGGTTAACTTCAAGTTGAAGTAAGAGTAGTCGAGCGACTTGCTTATACCCTCGAGCTGCGCACCATGTTGTGACGAGGCATGCTTTAACCGCGTGCTTGTCATTGAATGTGTAGCATGCAGCCTCAGTGAGGCATGCCAATATAGGACCGGGTTCATCAATACACCATTGGAGGATGTCGCGGCATTCAAGTTCTCAGAAGCAAACTTGAAAGTAGCACAGAAGATGTTCGATCACGATGTGAATACTACACGTGTCACAGCTCTGGCGCGGACATGACCATCAACCCAGCGTTAACCTCTGACTGTCCTGGCGTTTGGCCATGAAAATGAAGGCTTTAACTGGGAGAAGGATACAATTGAACGACAAGGTGTCGCTAACCTTGTCGCTAGATAAAATCATAATTGCTACCCATTGGTCCAGGCAACAAGATGATAACCATGTCGACGCCTTACCGAAGCTATGTCATATATATCATACCATGAATTTCAGGAAGATCATAACGCGGTTTAGGATGTCTTCGCAGGATTGGCCAGAGATTGGCCAGACAGAGTCGCGGTCGAGGCGCGGACTTACAAATTTAGCACGTACGTAGTCACGTGTTATTTGAACCTCATAACCCGTCCTTCAAGTTAACGTTCACTCCTTCACAATATCAATGGCAACTTGAACCCCCCTAATATTCGTGTAGGCTCCCCCTATAACTTTACAGAAAGCATTCTTGCTCGTCATCGATTTTCCAGAATGTCCCAGTGTCCTTTCAGTTACACGAACCATTTCAGTCAATATTAATGCTTTTAACACGCCCCTACTCTTCACCCGGGTGCGCCGCCGATGGCGAGTTGCTGCCAGCTCAATAACAGGCATCTGGTCCTGTATCAAGATTATGCTTCCAGGGCAACTCACCGAAGCACTTAAACCATTCCTTCCATCTCTACTGCAGGTCCGGCTCGTCCAGCTTAGCAGTCGGCCTCTCCCTCCACATTGATCGCTCTTCCCACCGAAGCCGTTTTGAAATAGAATGCCGCGTTACAACCAGACAAGTGTCGCGTTTCGCACAGGCTAATCCTCGCCTGATCGGGATCCTTCTGCTGAGAGGAGGCGCTGGGAAACGGTAGTTGGTTTGTCAAGTGTATACGGATGGGATAAGTTAGATACACCTTGATTGAGGACTTTGAATGTTACCAGTCAACTCTCCCGAAATTCAATGGGCTAAATCTCCGTTGCCTACACACCGTCAATCAATTTTGATGGACTGGCCTTCTTCCACTCTACGCCATCTGCACCTCCAGAGCACTTCCCCCCGGATCGTGTGCTCCATTTCAGCAAATTTCCTGCATCTGGAAACTATCGTAGGGGATGTATTTGCACCACATTCTGGCAATAGAAGTCGTTTGGTCACATCCTTGCTTTAAATCGATGACCCTCCCCCTCCATGTTTCCTGGCTTCCTTGTGATCAGTGTAAAAAACTGACATACTTGATTGAGCTTATGGAGGAACCAAGAAGGGTGGAGACTATGGTGGCGCTTGCAGCTACTGCATATTGCAATTTGCGAGCGGTAGGCTTTTGGACGGCCACACCACTGGAGTGAATATCATCCAACCGTTGTTCTCAGTAGTGCTGGAAGTTATTGTCCGCGGAGAAGTGATAATGAACTACTCACAAGTTGGAACGTACGAGGAAATAAATACATCAAAACTACAAGTTCGTCATGCGTTTCGTTACTCATCAAGTCTGTGCAGAGGTATCTGTCAGTTCAAATATTGTGGTCTCATATTGCGATGTGGTTGAATTATTCTATTACACTACGGCACGGTGCTAGGCTCACCGTTTACAAATCGCCAAAAAAATAATGTTCAGATCGTGCTGAGTGATTATAAGACATGTTCAAACAAAGACACAGTTAGGTGACAAGGTATACACCCCTAAACGAAGGCCGTCAAGTACGCCTGTATCTATGCTCTCCGAAATGTGGTCGAGGTCAAGATGCGGGAAGATGGACTTGTTTAGTTCCATACAGCCCGTGATTGTAGGGGGTAACGTGTGTTGCATGGCCACGGGGGTCACGACGAATGTTCTGTCGTAATCACTAGCACTGAGGGACGCAGCGAAGTTATCTTGGGACGCCCCAGCGAGATCGACGAAAGAAATTAAGCCAGATTGAGACATCTGAGTGATACTACGTCAGTTGAGCCTGCTTGCATGGAAAAAATGGAAGCAACCTCGTTCTCTAACGCCAAGGAAGTGGAGCGGTGGTGTGTACGTCTTCCAGTAGATTATATTTGTCCGTGTACCGAGGGAAGCGTCAGCAATTACAGAATGGAGGTGGAATAGGGAAGGCACTACGCCTCCTTGATGCAGAATTCCAAATAGAACTGCGAGCACAAAATTGAAGATGGAGCAGGATACCTACAAAGTCGTTAACAGCCTCACCAACTAACTTCAATGTGTTAACATACCCAAAACGCCTTACCGACATGGGCCAATCGTCCGGTGTTTGCTATCAAGACAATAATAGGCAACAAAAGAGGCACCAAGAAACGAGGTTCTTGGTGAGGTTGCACAGAGAGGACAGTCAATGACAAAATGATCATTTGTATGATTGCTGCAAGTGACCAAAATGTGAGTGGTTGCGAGTGCTGTAAATACAAGGCCTTACTCGGACGAAGAACATAGACTTCAAATGATTTGTCATTTTTCTTGTCAAATATTGTGGCACTATCCATAATCGCGCGCACCGCCAGCCAAGTTACCCAGGGGCCGAACAACATCGGAAGGTTCACGAAAAGGTGGAGCCAACGCGGATGGAGACCATGTTCTGCCAGATTTTGGGGTGCAAAATTATACATGAGAAAATTAAAAGGTGTCACCACGATATCATTAAGGGTGCCTCGAAAATAGAGGGTGTCCGCTACAAAAAATGCGGTACATGTCCCTGCTGCAGTGAATAACGGCGGGACAACAAGCCGCAGCCGCTGGTTGCAGTTCTGGCATGTGTAAACGTTCTAAGTGCGACCTGATATGCGATGGGCGCTCCGAATATCAAGAAGGTTGGGCGAGTGAATATACCAGTCACGAAGGTTGCGGCTAGTAAGTGGAGAAGATAACTCTGCCAATAGATTAGGCTCGGGAACCTCGAGAAGCCGTGAACAGCCAAAACTGACCTTATCCAGCGTCTTAACTGAGCTTATCTTACGCAAGAACAAAAGACTCAAAGCAACGAGGACTGCCTCGATAGAATTCGAGAAGGGCCGGACTTGGAACGTGTTCATAACATGAGACGACGCCAGAAGCAGAAGACCAAGGTGTCGGGCACCCGGCGTGGGCACCAAACTCATAAAACTGTAATCTAATGCTTTGAGCTTCATGAGTTGTAGTGATGGCATTACAACGATTTACCAATCAGCCCAGATAGAACCAAAAAGGCGGACCGTTCTAGTCGAAAGATTAACATTGGATGTATTCCCTGTGTCAAGCGTGTATCTAAACAGGCTGTGTGAGACATACATCATAATTCTAGCATAAATCTTCTCACTGCTGAAGAACTTAGCAAACCAGACGGGGATTCCAGTTGTCGCAAATGCTGGTACTATGGAGCGGACGGGAAGTGCAGCGGACCATTCCCAAGTACGGATGGTATGGTATGGTATGAGATCGCCTTAAAGGATTTAGATTCTAGAATTAGAGTAGCAAGATAAACACGAGACTCAGACTCGCCTGAGGTCACTTCTCCATTTTGCATGTGTTCATCTGGGTGAATGTACCCAGTTCCAAGAAACGCAAAGCATACCCGAGACATCCATAGACCCGCATAGATCCATTTGAACGTACGTATAGCTGACACCACGTTTCAATAATCAAAGCTCATGAAGAACTGGTCGAGCACCTAACAGATCATAAACAAATAGCCAAGTATTGCACTTGGACTTGACAATTTTGAGTTTTGATGGATCAAAGTGGGCACGACACGGTGTCGGAGATTGAAATTCATCTTGCCTTGACTCAGGCTAACACTCAGCTCAACACTTGCGATGGTCTGTTTTTAATCTCTTGTGCTGCAATTTACCGCTAATGCTTCTATCTGCCCCCATGTATCTGTGCTGTATTTACATAACCATTCTCATACTCTGGTCGCCCTTGGCACCTGCAGGCATCACTCCACTTCTGCTCAGAGTGTAATAATTTGCTTTACCCAAAGGCTGACACTGGGCGTCGTATTATGGTTTACGCCTGCAGAATATGTAGCGAAGAGGAGATCGGCGAGAACAAGTGTGTCTATAGGAATGATTTACTAACGGTTACCAAGTAAGTATTTCGAGCTGAAATATTTTTGTGTCATCTTTCTGACCTCAAATCAACAGGGAACAAGTGGGAATTACTACCGACCTCGGATCAGATCCCACATTGGTCCGTTTCACCCTTCAGCGTCATGTTATATTATCCTAACTGATTCCGATATCTGATAGGCACACTCAAATATAACATGTCCGCATTGTGGCCAAGACGAGTGCGCGATGTCGACACAGTTCAGCTCACCCTCACTAACGATACCTTCTGCTCCACTCTAGCGCCGTTTTCTACCAGGATCAGTCAAAACGAAAGGAGACCCGCATGATTCTGTTCTTCGTGTGTACCAAGTGCAACCACAGTTTTACAGACCCTTCGCTCCCGCAAGACAATCGACCTGACACCTCCTGACACTTGAAGCTTAATCGTTATCAGTTGCATACATTTCGCACAATCTGTAATCTACCTCCCTTGATAATCGGTTCCTCTCTAGCATCATCGAGCATTGTGACGCCATACATAACATAAGAACAGGGGTCAGGCCAGTCCAGAGGTAAATCAAATGTCGTACTGCTTCCATGGTGTGCCTTGGCTGGTTTCCAAAAAATGTACCTTGACTATCTTGACACTCCAAAGCCCAAACAATTGCCGAGAGATGCGGGCCCATGCGGCTGTCACGCGCTCGGAACTTTGAAACAGGCAGCCCCGACTGGCTGCCGCGGCATCTTCTGTCAACGGCTTATTTCCGTCCCGCAACACCGATTGACTCATCTGCCTCAGCTAGCAAGCTTGCTCGACCACTCAGCCATTTCTTGTACTTGTAGGAGTGCTCTATCATCCAGCGAAGAGACTAGCTTGCAATCGATTTGAAGGCGTATTCACGGAGTTACCGATCTGAGGTTCGGAATTGCTTGCCCGTTTCATATCAGAAAATATTAATGAGATAACACCGTCCTTGAGGCTTGTAAAAAGCCTTTCATGGCAACCGAAAAACATTATATAGCTACAGTCGACACGAGGGCGTACGCCGTATTCGCTCGTTGCTCGTTAACTCTTTATATGAGCTAAAAGATAACACTGTCCTCGAGGCTCGTAAGTACCTTCTTTCGTGAAGGGAAGAGAATGGCCCACGCTCAACGTGAGGGGGTATTCGTTGATTTGCTACACTTGAATGAGGTCTATTTTCCCTCGTTTCGTGTCAACTGGCAAAGGTGTAAATGAGATAACACAGTCTTCGAGGCCCTCCACGAAGTCACGATGGGCATGATTTAATGTCCCAGTCGTCAACCAGTGAGATAGCGCCCACCTTCGATCGTCACGCGGTGCGATCTGCATATGGAGTCAGCGCTAAGCACCTCATCGAAGAAATGTTACGTGTCCTTTCTTCAAGTTTCGACTTCTTTCATTTCCCCCGCCAACCTCGTTGACGCCCTGTATACAAACATTGTTCGCGATAACCATGACCCTGACCTGGTGACATCTTACGTACCCGAGCTGCTAAAGTTGACTCCTGACCGTTAGTTGCGGCATCCATGACTCGCAAAAGTGCTAGTGGGCTGTGAACCTGATAGATGTCACAAAAGGGCTGTGAACTGCAAAGGAAAGCGGCTTGGCTGACAAGGGGACGCCGATACCGACAGGGGATAATAGACCAATTATAGGACAGATAAGGCTTCACGCCATCAAGGTATGTGGCACCAGGTGCCCTTGTGCGCCCCTCCATTGAATGATTGACATCCCGTCCACCACAACACTTTGACATGCATTAGGTTGGGTAAGCAATCGTCTATTTCGGACGTATGCTCAATCCATGTTGGGAATAATGTTACCTCAAACAATGAACGCAACAGGGCAAAGTGCTTAAAAACCGAAGCTCCCTGCCTTGAGTCCATCGTCAAGGGAAGCAGTAGCCTGTAAGGTCCAGGATTATAATAGTACTGCGACCTAGACGGGGACCTAGAATCCCGTGGCCCACAGTCTAGAAACGCGAAGGCCCGCTCCTAACAACCCGATGGGCACTTGATCAATTCATACGACAAACTCAGATCAGATTGACCTGACCAGATCAGCAACGTGTGTAATGTGCATGCAGAACTTCGTGCGTCTGCCGCATCCTCCATAACGTATCACAAGAATAGATAATTGCCGAATATCCGCCAACCCCTCGAGATTACAAATCGGTGCAAGTGCGCTACGGACCTTACCGCTGGCCAGAGTCAGGACTCAGGACTCACAAAAGTTCTATCCTTCCAGTGACTCATCGGATAGACACGCCACTGAGGGGTATCCCTAGACTCCATTTGAGTACGAAGGAGGTCATCTCAGCTCGTTACGGCACAATATCACAAAATCCCTGAAAAATTCGAAAGGAGATAGAACGTTGTCCAAGTAAATTATCGGGTAATTATTCAAACAAAAATTGATTTTCAATATATATACTTACTGAATACCATCGTCGGGTAGAACAGTGCTGGAGAGGGCTTGTGGTCCTTGCATTCACCGTTTTGCCATTGGTTTGCTGTTATCTTGCACACAAGGATCACATGAAAGATGGGGGAGATTTTTGGTTATTGGAGATAAGTCTGTGTAACCCAAGTATAACCTAATATATAGAGTGATCGGAGACTCAAATCTGGTAGTGCTGGATTCAGTAACCGATGGTTCCTTTCATACATTATAATTCGACTCAGTTGACCGCCTATAAAACTCTCTTATCCTCAAACCAACCAGTCCTTCCCCAACTTTCCTTAAGTTCCTTTATCTTCTTTCTAGATTCCTCCTCCCCCCAAGATACAAAGAACATAATGAAGTTCGCGTCTGTCCTTGCTCTCGCCGTGACTGCTGCTGTCGTAAGCGCGGAGACTAATGCCGACAGAATGGCGCGCGGTCTACCCCCATTGGCGCCCGCTCGTCGAGGTACACCCGTTGCACGTAAGTATGCTATCTTATTCGGTTTGACGCGTTCTGACTCTTTCCTAAGGTGCCAAGCGCACCGCTCCCTCAGGTGGGAGCGGCCAGTGCAACACTGGCACTATCCAGTGTTGCGACTCTGTTACGAATTCTGGCCATGGCAGTTCCCTCGATGAGTTGTTGTCGCTCTTGAAAATTGACACCCCTGTCGATACCCCTTGTGGTGTCAGCTGCTCCCCCATCAGCGCTATCGGGGGTAGTAGCGGCGCTAACTGGTAAATTTTTGCAATACACGTTTCATTGTGCTAGAATTAACATTTTTTTAACCACTAGCAACCAAGAACCCGTTTGCTGCGAGAACAACTCTTACAATGGCCTCGTGAACATCGGTTGCTCGCCCAGTGCGTTTGTTCCCTATCACTCTTGTATCCATACGCTCATACCCGCGACAATCAGTCAACATCTGGTGAAAAAATCACCTCATTCAGTATTTGGTTCAATGCCTGTACACGTTCCGCTCTTTTTTTCCCGTTTGATACACATAAAAGTCGCCTATTCTACCTTGTCCGCGGCTTTGGACTTTTCACCTTCACCAGGCATAGCCTTCGTTATTGTTTTGTTGCGTTTTTGTTCCCTCATGCAGTGATCGTTTATGGCTATACTTTTCCTGTAATGAGCTGGTACATTGGCTAGTTTCAAACGTCAACTGGTGTGGTAAAGGACACTACAAATATTATTTCTTCCGCTATTTTGCTGATTGACGGCGATCGTGATCCACGATCATGACAGGTGCCAGTTGAAATGTCGGGAGAAATTGCCAGTCGATCATACTAAATTGCGAAGCGTTGTAACAGTATCACGGTGTGCCCAGATCCTGGGTGTCGCGGATCCAAACAGTACTTGATGGCACGACACTCACTAGCATTCTTTCATGCTCGAACTTGTGTACATGCGGGTTAGCGCGAGAATCACCGAGTCATACCCAGGGCGGTACACCATATTTTAACCCGTCAAGTTAGCTGCTCATTTTATATTTATTATTTAGATACGACGATGATTGACAACGAAAAGAGGACTGAAAGACTCACTTGATGGTTGAGTGGGACGTAATACTGTTGATGGAGTGGTACATGTGCAGTATAGTGCTACCAACAATATTTAAATGTCATAAATGGTGGGATCACCCAATACATCAAGCAATATGCTAAGGTGGCCTCAGGCCCTGAGCTGTAGCCAATGGAAGGATACTGAATTTACGTAGTAACAGGTGCGCATGTTTATGAGAATAATAATCATGACAACGTAGTCCATATTGAGAACAGGAACCCTGTGTATCTATAGCCACTGACATGCACTGACAGCGTGTCATTGCTGCGAGGAGGTCAGCACCATCAAACCGCGTGTTTCAATTCTGAGAATCCTCGGTTAGTGGCATGCAGGATACGGGTCGCCAAACTTGAAATAAGGACGCCTCGGGCATGCCATCCCGAGCGGTCGCATGAAGTGACAATAGCCCCACTCAATTTGCAGTTTATTTCTTCAATGTAAGAACTCCTACGAAGCTGTCAAAACGCTTTCTAGGCCGGAGTTTGAAACAGAAAACATGCCGAGTCCGTGCCGCTGCCCTTAACGTTCGAGTCTCGTCTCTATTGTACCGGCAAACAAAGTTCCTTTCATGCACGCTTGGCTTTGAAGTTTTCGCTATTAGTCAGCTTGCATCTGCTGAGGACACCTTGCAATTGTTGCACCGACGGAGATGGTATTACTGGTGTTGTATAATTAAATTGGCATTTTTCGTGGTGATTGATTAGGAAGCCGCTCGTCGGTAATGTTGTAGCTTTACGTGTTTTCAGCAGGAAATGACCAGTTTGGTACGTACGTAGGACAGCTGTGCATTAGACTGAGGCCAACGTCATCGAAGGGGACCGGCGGCTGTTCGGCACTATATGAGCTCCGCGACGCCCGTTTATGTAATGAACTGCGAAAACAAACTCAGGTACTCAATTAATTTCACGTCAGCTTATTTTGCTATCAAAACACATATGTAACAAATAAACTGTAATACTATCCGGGCATTCCAGTCTGCCCGTTGCACTGGCCGCTACTGGCTGTCGGGCTACCATGACCGCATCTAACAGCCCATCATTGCAATCTACCAGTGATTGTTGTTAGATGTCGTGCTCACTATGTATCACCAAAACAACCGTGTCGGACAGATTAGCCCGCATCAGATCGACGACCAATGCAAAAAATTGCTGCTCTAATTACATAAGCAGTCTCCCGTTATATGCAAACCGTGATGAGGCCCATCCTTGGCTTCCCTTCGACGCTGAGCGCGAACGTTGAACCCCATTATGGTGTACAACCATATCAACACCAAAATGTTTACGTGCCTTTGTGTCCTCTAAGCAGCGTGACAAGAGTGATGAAGATCGCGCATTTTCTTAATATCTAGCGAGACCGGCTAAAGTCAGTGCAGGAGAGCACTGGAAAACCATCAATGTTTTACAACATGGTGAGCTAGAGATCATGGATAGTGTTATATATTCACCGGATTAATTACAGATTTATAATGTATCTCTTGACCATGCAAACGCCGATGCCATCAACTGCATGATGGACTCTAGTGCTGTCCGTTTTGCATCAGTCTTGCATCAGAGTTGTACAGCCCATACGTGCTCCTCTGTATCCTGCTCAGCAATGGGATGAGGCGATAGGAACACAGATAGAACATACACGCTACCGTGCATGGTGCACGCATGTTACTTATGCGGCTCTTCGTATATAGTCCAATTCTCCCATTCGCACACAGTCTACCTCAATGCTTCAATTTGACATAAGTTTAGGTCACAGGGAATCCCGCTCTTTCGAAGCCGAACCGAGGCCGCTCGATGAAATTATACAAAGGAGAAACGCATTGTTTGTGAGGATGTGATATGGGATCAAATAAATCTGAAAGTGACAGTAGGAATGCGCCTTTCTTTTATGTGCCGAGCATTGTTCTTCTTGGCAATGTAGTAAAAGTTTATCCACCTGAAATCTCATTTCGAACAGAATGACGTCTGCAATGCCAGCAGATTGCCACCTAAGGTCAGCCCCATGAAGCGAAGTCTATTGGCAATCTTGCGTGGAGTGAGATATCACCTTGTAAAGCAAGGCCAGCATTTGCCAGCTCACAAGTGCTGATCAACTGCTTAGAGCAGGACCTGAACCCCCTTGATTGAAATTGTTACCACAGGCTAGATTGGTTGAACTTCGAGACAATCGATTGTGTGTCATAGATAAAATCTTATTGGTTGCAAAAATTCTGGGGGTAGCTGCTTTGATGCAGGCTTGCCACCCTGAACGCGCCCATGACGCGTTCTGACGTGGAATTTTCAGCCCCGTCAAGCTTGTTCGCAACCAAAGATGATTCTTTGCACTTACAGTATACAGTCACAGTGGGCCCACGGCTACATTCCATACTGCTCTTCCCGTCGACATGTGGCTTTATACAAATTATGAGGCGCTAAAGACATGTTTAATCAGATTCAGTGTATTGCAATAGGTTTTCTGATATAAGACATGCATCAGAATCAACAACTCAACCAAAGCTTAAGACCATGCAATCCGATTAGTATACTGGAATGATTGACGCGGCACTCTAGTACTGACGACAGCATGGGTGAGGCCTTATCCTTGCTGTGAGTCCATGCACGACAAGCATCTCATTGAGGATAAGATTCCAGTGGTTTGAGCAATGAACGTTGCATGTCATAGAAAGGAGTGTTTTCTAGTGGTGTCGCGTCATTTTCACCTGGCCTAACAACCCTACATGATGTAAAGCCCGCCGCACATCCATAGTAACATCCTACCGCGGGCTGAATACATCATGTGGATGTTTGTGAATACGAAATATGTCCAGGTCATTGTGAGGCGCGAGGCGCTTGAACAGGGACTGAATCGCCAGTGTCGCAGAATATGTATTGCCTAGAGGTCCGATATTGATGTATGCTGGCCGCAGAGGGTGGCATACCGCTCACTGGGACTACACCCAGCCGTCTTCGTTCGCCGTGCACGGGAGGCCTTTAATGGCCTGGCACGCCAACCCGATGAGGTGATTCATCTCGTACGTTGCAGCAATGGGTTCTTCCCGATTTTGTGATAGCATTGGCGTAATTTTACAACCTGATTGATGACTCGGTGCCACGTGGAAATATGCTGCAAAGGCTGGTTACCGGGACTGTAGACGGAGGAAGACCATTGTTCGTTCTATACTATGGGGGAGCATTAGACAACGTTGCCAAGGCCGTGAAGATGTTGCGCAAGAAGATTCTGGAAAGTATCGTATCAATCCACATATGCGGCTAAGTTTGAAACCTATTTGCAATGCCAAATTGAGTTGAAACGCGCTTATGTCAATACTAGAAACTACACTGGCAAATAATAATGGATGTCATATGCGTACAAAGAACTGCCCACTCAAAAAATTCAAAACTTCCCAAATATTTTATCTGCTTTCTTGTCAGTATTAATAAATGCGAGCGATCGGATAACTAACAAATTTATCCTGCGCCACCTGAATTGATGGGGAAAGTGCGGGACAACTGTTCTGTTTGTTTGTTGAGCATGTCCGACATCTCTACAATCGTCTGATGGATTTCGCGGATGTCCTTCCCGGCTTGCCTCAAGCGCCACAACGCCTCCATTGTGGGAGCCGAGGCATCTTCCATCTCTTTGAAATCATCCCTCGCCTTTTGCACTGCTTTTAGTGCGTTCACCATGCTTTCATTTGCTTGGTTCAACGAAACATGCTGGAACACACTAATCAGGAATGAGGCCTGGGAACGATCTGAAGAGATAAGTTTACAGGTGGTGGTGCGCATGATGGTGCGCGTTTTGCAGGATCTTCCTTGCGCAGCAGCATACATCCTACGAGGGTTGACCAAACAAGAAGTGTGCAGATGGTCATGATGATATCGATGATGATGTTTCGCCCCATCGTTGGGTGGTACGTTGTAGCATCGATGGCACAGGTCAAAATTGACCTCAAAGGGGAGATAAGAATCCATAGATGGCCAAGGGAGTAGGCGAGCGCGTGATAAAGCATGCAGAGCGTCACGAGCATGATTGATACTACGCAGTACTGCAAGGGTACAAGATCAATCTCGTCAAGTTGAAATTCCAACGTTTGCGCATGTTATAAATACATCTTGAATGCTATATCAATTGCGGAAGGCGCAACCGCGAATGGTGTTGGAATTTGGCAGTAAGGAGAAACAAAAGACAATACTTATCTATTAATCAAATTCCAGTGAGACCGGAACCTTAAATTGGAACTATATAGTAGCATTCGGATATCTCCGGATGGCTTGCCTCGCCTAAATCTATTCAGCAAAGTCAATCCTCACCGCGCCGCCCAACGTCAAGATGCCCAAAGGTTGGAATGCATATCGTTTATAAGAGTCCAAGGCTGACCGTTCATACTAGTTTACAAGCCCGGAAAAGTGCTTTCATCATACGCGATGTCACTCTGGTTCTAACCTTGTTGTCTAGGTCGCCATCGTCCTACAGGGCCGTCAGGCAGGCAAGAAGGTTGTCGTTATTAAACAACTCGATGAGGGAACCAAGGAGCGACCATACCCCCACGCCATCGTTGCCGGCATCGAACGCTACCCGCGAAAAGTTACGCGGACTATGGGTGCCAAGAAATTGCAGCGGAGAAGCCGCGTTAAGCCTTTCATTAAGGTAAGTACACATGGACCGCGACATGGAGATGCGAACTGACATGTGTCATATGTCTTAGGTGATTAACTACTCGCATCTATTCCCCACGCGTTACGCTTTGGAGTTGGAGAGCTTGAAGAACTCAGTATCAGCTGACCACTTCAAGGAGCCATCACAACGGGAGGATGCACGGAAGAACATCAAAAAGTTGTTCGAGGAGCGCTACCAGACCGGAAAGAACAAGTGGTTCTTCCAGGCCCTTCGCGTATGTCTATTCGTGATGCCTGCTGCGTTTAGAGCTGACTGTCTGCGATATAGTTCTGATCGCTTCTTTTTATATCTGTGGTGCTTGGGAGACGACTTAGCAAAACTACATGTACACCACATGTCCCTACATGACGCATGCTTTTTATGCACCATTGCATGATATTTCTACGTGGACGTGATGCTTGCCTGTATATCGGTGTGATTACTGTAACTCGCAGGCGCAAGTCATGCAAGTCGCTATTTATTTAACCAGGCGGTCCGCCCGCCTAGCAGCTTTTGTATCATAGATGCATTTCAGGATTTGTGAACAGATCGTTGTCCGTCATCAACTCAGTGTAGCAATATGACATCAGTCATCCGAGAGTCTTAAGTTCCCTTGTACAAAGTTACGAAATCACCCTAGCTCAATTGACGATTGAACGTTGAGTCAAACGGATCTCAAGTTAGTACTTTGTGTGCTCCTGCCACTTTTATTGCACTTGTCTCAGCATCTTGATTCTCCTTCATAAGACAAGCGACTGTTTTCCTTCTGATACCTACGGGTATTCTATATTAATTCTCAGTCTTCATCTTTGTTTCAAACCGTGTACCATTGTTTCGCTCTGCCAAGGTCAGGATCGTGGGTTTGATCGAGTTGCATCTTGTATCAGGAGCAAGGTGAGTCCGCATCGGCTCCGATCTCTCAATACTCAGGCTCGAACTACTTCCTGCTTTATAGCTCATAAAAAGGTTGCAAAAATGTCACTTTTTGGTGGTACCACAACGCAACCCCCAACAAATATCTTCGGTACCACGAACTCCCAGCAACAGCCTGGGCAGACAACGAGTACCACAAGCACCCAGCAGCCGTCGGGGCAGACACTCGGTGCCCAAACCCCAAGCATCTTCGGCAATACAAACACCCAACAGCAGCCTGGACAGGCAACGGGCGGCAGCATCTTCGGTAATACCTCCACACAGCCATCTACGTCCGGTACAACTTTCTTCGGAACGCCTAGTACGGCGACGAGCACCACTGCAGGTGCGGGTGGCGGGAGCTTGTTTGGGAATACCACAACGTTACAACAGCCTGCAGGGACTGGTTTGTCTGGGAATACCAGCACTCAGCAACAACAGCAACCTGCAGCTGGTTCATCTGGGAATACCAACAATCAGCAACAACAGCAGCCTGCAGCTGGTGGTTTGTTTGGTAATACTACAGCCAGTACAACCCAGCAGCCTACTACGGGTGGTCTGTTTGGGAGTACGAACTTGAACACGCAGGCACAGACGCAGACGCAACCTACAGGAACAAGTCTGTTCGGGAACACGTTGACTCAACCTGCTGGGAACTTGTTTGGGACCGCAGGTACCCAGCAGCAGCAGCAACCACAGCCACAGCAAGGCGGGAGTCTCTTCGGAAGTACCACTACCCAGCAGCAGCAACCACAGAGTGGTGGTCTCTTTGGAGGTACTACGACCCAACAGCTCGCTACCGGTACTGGCGGGCTGTTTGGAACGTCGACTACTCAGCCAAGCACCGGCGGGAGTCTTTTTGGTGGTACCAGTTCCCAAGCGCCGACATCAGGAGGGAGTACTCAGCAGCAACAGCAACCTGCAACCGGTAGTCTATTTGGTAACACAACAACTACACAACAGCCCGCCACGGGTAATGTCTTTGGGAGTACGACCACTCAGACACAACCTGCAGGAACAAGTCTGTTTGGTAATGCGACAACTCAACCTCAACCTGCTGGGAACTTGTTTGGGAATGCGGGTGCCCAACAACAGCAGCAGGCTGGGGGTCTCTTTGGAGGCACCGCGGCCCAGCAGCAGCAGCAACCACAGAGTGCTAGTCTCTTCGGAAGTACCACGACCCCGCAGCCTGCTACCGGTACTGGTGGGCTGTTTGGAACATCAACAACCCAGCCAAGCACCGGCGGGAGTCTTTTTGGTGGTACCAGTACGCAAGCACCAACATCGGGAGGGCTTTTTGGTAGCACGACAGCCCAAGCTCCAGCTACTGGAGGAGGTCTCTTTGGCAGTACGACAACGATCTCAAACCCGTTGTTTGGGAATAAAAATCCAGCGAGTATTTTTGGTACTGCGCCGCCCCCCTCCTCGACCACTCCAACTCTATTTGGTCAATCCCAATCCGCGCAACCTATTGTTGCCCCCTCGCTATTTGGCCAGTCCCAGCAGCAGAAACCAGCTGGCTCCCTGTTTGGCTCAGTGAATCAGCCTGCGCCGAATACAACCACTGGAGGGCTTTTTGGCAATACGCTAGGTCTTCCACTACCCAATTCACTTCTCGCATCGCGAAGCACTGCACCTGCACAACAACAGGATCCTCAGTCACAATATGCGGCGCTTGAGCAGAGAATCCAAGCAATTGTACAGGCCTGGGATCCTTCTTCGCCAGCATGTCGCTTTCAGGTCGGTCGCATGCAGTTTATAGTTTACCGTGAACTTATCTATCGGATAGCATTATTTCTATAATCTCGTTCCACCGTCTCACGTGAGCGCTTTCGGCAGGCCTGCAAATGCCACGAACGAGGCGCTTTGGCAACGCGCGGTGCACGATAACCCTGACCCTAGTTGGTGAGCTCAATGACTCGTCTACCACTCACTGTGCTCATGTTATCTCTTCAGTATGGTACCTGTTCTTGCAGTTGGCTTTGACGATCTGCGTCAGCGCGTGGACGGACAAATGAGGCAAGCCACGGATCAGCAGAAAACTTTGATGGTTTGTAGCTATTTCTTACATTGTAGAAAACTTCCTTACTCAGGCGTGTTTCAGGAGCTAAAAAAGCGACTGGAATCGTTGTCCGCGAGACATAACGATAGTAACGCATCACGTTTGCAGCGCGCAAAGTCGATCCAATCACAAACTCAGCACCGCCTATTGTGCCTGATCCAGCACATGCATCTAATGCTACCTACTGTCCGGTCTACGGCGATACGTCCCGAAGAAGAGGCTCTACGTCTAGCGCTCGAGGAGATCGAAGAAGAAATAAGAAGACCAGGTGGGATGAGTAAGATGCGAGGAAAGCTGAATGAGCTGTGGGCACTCGTAGGGGCTATCAACGCTGCCCGCGAGAGAGGCAGAAGAGTGGGGCTTGACGGTACATCTGAATGGACGGTCGTCGATGAGGAGGGCCTCAAGCAGATCGCTCAGGTAGGGGTTTCATTTGTGAACTCAGGACTTCGACTCTGACATGCTCATTGCAGATCTTGTCCAATCAGCAAGCCGGTTTACAGCATTTGACGAAGGTGTTGCAACGCGATCTGAGGGATCTGGAAGTGATATATGGAAGAGAGAGCTAATCGGAAACTCCGTAATTCGCTCGAGCACGCTGCTTTGTTATTGTGATCATGAGCTCCACATTATTTTTGTAATTGAATACATAGAATTGTAGGTAGACAACAATCGATCATGAGCGTGCGAGTCGGCCACCTGGGTCTGTTTTGTACATAAGGAGCCTTTGATTCCGATCCGTATTACTGTCAGTTCGTGAACAAATGTTCCTCCTCCTGTAGCGCTCAGGATCCTTCATTCTACTACCATAATCCCTCTCTGCGCTCAGTAGTACATTCAAAAATGCGTTATCGCACCCTCGAGATTCGATGGCATGATTCCAAGCCCATATCCACTTGCGACTTTCAACCTGTTCCGTTCAAAAAAGCGCGTCCAACGCAGGAGAAGAATTTTGCTGCGCAGTCCTATAGGCTGGCCACGGGAGGCGAGGACAACCACGTCAGAGTGAGTGAGCCTTCAATGGTACATCCAGTGCGCTGACCAACCGGGCTCGAAAAGATATGGATGGTGCATCCGAACATCCTCCCGTTGTCTCTTGCAGAGGGTGCAGGTGATGCTGCACCACGCCCTGCCCGGGTCGAATATCTTGCAACGCTTAGCAGACACTCGGCTGCTGTGAACGTTGTTCGATTCTCCCCTAACGGTACGCGTTTTGCGCACGCGCCTTGTCAGCCTTGACCACTTTATTAACGCGACTTTAGGGGAGTTCATCGCCTCCGCTGGAGACGGTATGAATCTTAAATATTTGGCTGATCCTATTTGACGCGAGTTCATTGAAAGACGGCATGATTATCATTTGGGCACCTTCAAGCACGCCGCAGACCGCCACGTATGGCAGTGATCTGACTGCGGACGAATTGCAATACGAAAAGGAGTACTGGAAGCCGCGTACGACGTTCAGGTAAGATAACTTTCATGCGCAGTTTCAGATCGAGGTAAAATGAAATATGGGACAGGTGCACGACGATGCAGGTGTATGACCTGGCGTGGAGTCCAACTGGGGAATACATTTTAGCCGGCAGTACGGACAACTGTGCCAGGGTGTTCTCCCCTAGTGATGGTGGGTTTTGCGTTATTATTGTGGGGAATACAAGCTCATTGGATTAGGTAAATGCGTATGTGAAATCGCTGAACACAACCACTATGTCCAAGGCGTAGCATGGGATCCGCTCAACGAATACATCGCCACACAGAGCAGTGACCGTTCGATGCACGTGTATCGGATCTCGACCAAGCAGGGCACGTTCGAAGCCCATGCTGTGGGCAAGAACACACGAATGTCTTACACCCACAATCACAGCCGCACCCCTAGCTCGCACAGCCGTTCCAGGTCCTACAGACATGAGTCTGCTGCTAGTGACGTAGAGTCTACTGTCAGCGACCAGCACAAAGATGATGTTCTTTTCTCTGGCAACTACGCTCCTCCGACGCCGACCGCGTCAGTAGTCAGCACACCATCCACATCGATGTTCCCTCCTCCGCCGGTTGAGAGACCTTCTTCGAGACGGTCTTCATTCAGTGGATCTAATGCCCCCGGCTCTCCTGGGCAATATGCACGATATGGGAGATCTCCTTCTCCTATGCCACCCCTTCCCGCGATCCGCGCGCTTCCTTCGCCCGCATGGTCGACTATTAAACTCTATGGAGATGAAAGTTTCTCGAACTTCTTCCGCCGCTTAACGTTCAGCCCAGATGGAGGTCTCTTGCTAACCCCTGCAGGGCAATTTGAGGATCCCAGCATCATTACTAACAAGCCCAAGGCCGAAGAAACTCCCACTCGTGGACGTAAATCCAAACTCGCGATTACCACGAGCGAAACCAACCCTTCATCGGCATCGTCAGTGTTCATCTACTCAAGGGCGAACTTTGCCCGTCCTCCTATAGCTCAGTTACCAGGGCATAAGAAAGCAAGCGTGGCTGTCAAGTTTTCCCCTGTGCTTTATGAATTGAGGCAAGATGTTATTGGCGCAGAGGGGTATAACGAACCTAAGACAGGAACTCTGGAAAAGGGCAGGGACGGGTCGATTTCTGTTGATATTGCTGGACCTTCTGCCACACCTGCAACTCACAAGGACATATTTGCACATTCTCTAAAGGTGGAAAAGAATTTACTCCTTCATGTCGAAGCGCCTACGCCTCATGTTGTGGCTCCCGAATTAGTTATGCCTTCATCATCGCTGAAACCTTCTACGCCATCGCCATCAAAGCCCTCTACCCCGGCGATCGCTCCACCCAATACTGGCTCCGTGTTTGCGCTGCCTTATCGCATGCTTTACGCTGTTCTGACCATGGATGCCGTTGCCATCTATGATACCCAACAATCTGGACCTGTTTGCATGCTCACAAAGCTGCACTATGATGAATTTACGGATGCGTCGTGGTATGTGATGGCTGTTTCCGGCTGCTGGTATCTATATTGAGCTATTTAATAGGTCTTCTGACGGACAGTGCCTTATCCTCTCATCGCGAGATGGATACTGTACGATCGTGATCTTTGATGAAATTTTACCTGCGCATCACACTCAACAATATGCATTACAACTTCAGTCCATCGCGCAACACAACTTCGTGCCCCTCACCTACACGATGACGCCCTCGTCTTCCTCAGTCCCATTAGCTGCTATTACGACGCCTACTGTTCCTGCGAAGAGGACCGAGCCGCCACCCACGCCTGCTACTAGTATTGATGACAATGCCCCTGCAGGCAAGAGTGCACCAGAAGTCACACCTGCGAAGTTGGCACAGCCCCCAAGGAAAAAACGCCGTCTAGTGTTGACGAAGGTTGGGGATATCGATTCATGAAGGATGGTTTGCGTCCCTCGATGTTGCGTCATGTTTCAATGAGTCCATGATACATTATGATTTTTTTTAGTTATTTCTTGTCTTTCTTGTTCACCATGTCCACCTCACTTGGAATGTTCACCTCATGCTTCTACAATCAGACCATATATTGAGGGTTCGATGTGCGTGATGATGATGAATGTAGCGATGAACATAGCAAACAGCTTCCTGATAATACAACAACGGCTCATTGCGCAGTTGCCTTTCTCCTGCCAACCTGGGCCTGGAAACCACTCTTGATGGCGTTAACGGACCGACGTGAGCCGCAGGACTCGCAGGACATGAAGAAAATACGGTTCTCCTTTGTGAGGAGCGTATCAGGTGATTTACATGTTTTGCATGTCACATACTCGACTTTGACAATATTAGCGCTAAGCATGAAAAGCGTAGATTTAAGCTTACCGATATAACGACGCAAAACATTCTCGACTTGTTTAGGTTGGAAACGACCTTTGATAACCAAACGTCCTGAACCATCCACTGAACCAGTGGTACCCATTTCAGCAAAGAGGAATTGAATGACATGCTCTGGCTGTCTGTGCATCCTCTTGCAGATATCTGCAACGTTCGCGAAGATCGATTTGCGGACACCTTCACGGAGAATTTGTGGAGGTGCGATCGTGTATCGTTTACCGGTGGAAGTGAGTAATGATGGATTTGCGGCATGAAGGGAGGCGTAAAATCGTGTTAGGAGCTGATGATGTAGGTTAATATGGGTCAGGAAAAGGTATCACCGCAAGTGCACATGCCTCTGGGTAAGTGTAATCTCGGTCGCTCCCAAGCCATGGTTCCGTGCCAGAGTCAATGCCTGCGGGTGCTTCATTGCGTGCAAATGGGTCATCCCCAAGATCTGCTTCATCTAGTTCATTAAGATGCTCTCCATCGTCGGCTTCAGCCTCTTCAGCTTCATCTTTTGCCTTTGCCTCATTAAGCTCCTTCTCGAAGTCCTCCATTGCTTTTTTCTTTGTTGACTTCTTTTTCTTCTTGATGTCGGAGAAGTCGAGATCCTCCGTAGCGGCAGGTACAGCAGCTGCAGCCGATGCTCCTGAGCCATCTTCGCCCTGATAACATACGCATGTAAAATCGCAAAACATAAGCTTAACATGATATACCCACAAGGTCCATAGGGATGTCCTTTTTCTTCTTTTTCTTCTTGAGACCATCTGGAAACATGGCCTTGAAATCGTCATCTTCCTTCGCTTCATCAACAGCATCAACACTATCTGGTGCCCCATTAAGACTTCGCTTCATCTGCTCATGGGCGGTGGCAGGACCGAGATCAACAACATCTCCGTTGGTAGTTGTGTTCTCGATAGTGGTTGGTGCAGGCGTAGTAGGGTCTGCATCAGGACCTAACGGGTCCTCAGTGAAAGCCACAGCTTTCTTCTTGCGCTTCTTGAGCGAAGGATCGAACAATGGCTGTTCTGCTGCCATGATGGTTGACGCGTAAGATGGACTTGCTCGCTGATGAGTATGTTAAGCAAGATTAGATGACTCCATCGATGCCGAGATTCGGCAACACGATTCGAGCTCAGATCGGATATCGCCGGAAGTCGGTGAAGTGTCTTGGCTGCTCGGAATTCGGTCGTGCACCAGGTTTGACCACTTTTCAATGTTAGCAAGGCGTTCACTTGCCCGCATCGCGACCCAGCCCTCTCCGTTGGGAGCTGCTCCCAAAAATGCCCGCAACATGGCTACGTTGCGCGAAATCGAGCTACGGTTGAAGTCGGTCAAGAATATCGAGAAAATTACCAAGGTGCGCCGATGTCTTGTTTTCGTATTATTTTTGGGCGTTGACCGCGGATACTTCTTGTGATGTGCAGTCTATGAAGATGATTGCTTCCACTAAGCTTGCAAAGGCGCAGCGTGCCATGCAGAGCGGCAAGCAGTATGGTCTTGCTAACTCCGGTGCGTCCCGTAGACTATATATCCGCTTCCCTATTCTTAAAACAGCCCAGAGATATTCCAGCATGCTCCTTCGGAAACTCCTGCAAAGCGCAAGCTTTTCATTGTTGTCTCCTCCGACAAAGGTCTCTGCGGTGGTATCCATTCTTCCGTGACCAAGGCCACCCGTCGTGCCATTGCTAACACTGAGAAGCCCGTCGAATCCGACTCTCCCATCATGGTCATCGGTGACAAGTCCAAAGTGCAACTGTCGCGTGTACTTGGCAAGAACTTGGCCATGTCCTTCAATCAAATTGGTCGTGACATCCCCACCTTCGCTGACGCTGCTGGCGTTGCAGACTTGATTGTGAAGAGCGACGCCAAGTACGACGGCATTTCTATCGTTTACAACAAATTTATCTCTGCTGTCTCTTATGAGCCTGATATCGTTGAAGTTGTGGGCGAGAATGCATTGAAGGAGTCTGGTACGATAACATGTAGTCAAGTCTTGGTTTTGCGACTCATGCACTTCTAGCTGGATTCCGGGCATACGAAATGGAGGATGACGTTACGAAGGACCTCGCTGAGTTCTCGCTTGCAAACGCCATCTATGCTGCTCTTGTCGAGGCCCATGCATGCGAGCAGAGTGCCCGGTACGTTCATAAGGCAAACTTTTACATTCTATCACTCAACATTTTTGGGTACAGTCGCAATGCCATGGACAATGCATCAAAGAATGCAAAAGACATGATTGACCGACTGACGATGCAATATAACCGTGGTCGTCAAGCCGCCATTACCAACGAGTTGGTCGACATTATTACCGGTATGCTGAATTTCGTCCTTAATACCACGCATTTACTTACGATGAATGTACAGGTGCCAGTGCACTGTAAGCAGGTGCCGTGGTTATTTTATACATACCAAGTCATTACCCCTGTCTACATCGATAGTGAGACAAGCTTGGATTTTTCTGCTCTGACGCTGCGTGTACTTGGTCAATGTAAGATGCACAACAAATACAAGGAGGGCAAAAGTATTGTGACGAATGGGTTTGTTCCTAAACATATGAATTCCTGGGTCTTGAGACAGGAATTTGAGCCACATCTCGGCTTGGTGCCTACTCTGTTGTCGCCATATATCTGAGGCAAATAATGTCTATCTTCAGGTAACCTGTGAGTACACATTCGGGTATTCGCCAACAAGTTTGAGATTTAGTGCATTGCCAGGTGTTACCGGAGATAACGCCTAAGACATGAAAACATGATCGCGCTATATTCACAATGGAATGGGTACAGTCAAGAGAAAATACAACAGTGTCAACGACGACCCTGTATCGTAAAACACAATAGATCGTAAGAATCATTTAATGTTTTGACTTATCTATCCTGTCTGGATACAACTATTCGTTCGGCATTAGCACCAAACTCTTGAAACGTGACCGATCTAGCTCACCTTCCGGGGTTGAACAAACCCAGCGGATCCAAGGTCTTCTTCACGGATCGCATTAACTCCACCGTTCCCTCACCGAGTTCTTTGTACAGATATTCTCGCTTCCCAATCCCAACACCGTGTTCGCCAGTGCCTGTAGACGTAAGACCATCACTCTCGCGCATATAGCAGTGAAGACGTACAAGTGCCTTCAAGGTTTATCGCACGCTCCACCATCCTATGCACAGCTTCGCGAACACCTTCGAGCTCCTTGTCATTACGGAAAAGAAGCAGGGTGTGGAAATTGCCTGGGTGATATGTTTGATGAAAAATATGATACGGTGCGAAGCGTGTGGGTACTGACCGTCACCGACATGACCTATAACTATTGATACAAGGCCTGATTGTTGCAAGTCTTTCTTGGTTTCATACACAAGCTGCGGTAGTTTCGAAACTGGCACGCTGCAGTCGGAAAGTATAAGACACGCCCGGACCTGTAGTAGTTTGGTCTTACCAAACATCAGTGCTCCATCCCCGACTCCCTTCCAGGAGGGCCAAACCAGAAAAAAGAGCATTTTTCCTGTCTTCCCATAGGTCACGCGCTTCCTGCTCAGAGCGCGCCAATTCAAACCCAGTGCCGCCGTACTTCTGCACAATTTCCTTTACGATCTTAGCGGTCTCTGCGATGGAAGCAGAGGTTGGACCTTGGAATTTGAAGAACAGGGAGTCCTGTTCAGGGTATTTGCGCTGAGATGCACCAAACAAATTTATAGAACGCATGAACTCAGAGTCGCAGAGTTCAACGCATTCTAGATCCTGGGGGTGAGCGTGTTGCTTGATGGGGAAGGGATAACCTACGGATGCCAACGCCGCGGTTCATCACGTCAGTGACGGCCTCCGTTGCGCGCTTCACATCAGGGAAGTGTACGACGGCGACCGATGTTGGGAGGACAGGAGCTAAGCGGATAGTGACTAAAAGAAGTGTCAACAGCGATCGTCAAGAGCAAAATACGTGATATCACCTTCCGTGATGATACCAAGAGTGCCCTCGGCACCGATGAACAACTTCGTAGTATCGAACCCAGCTGCAGATTTCCGAGCACGTTGGCGAGTTTTGATGACTTCCCCAGAAGGAAGAACAACCGTCTATGGGGATACCCAATTAACCAACTCAATATAATGTTGTCAAGGGAATCAATGCATACCGCATTCAAGAACCATTCGCCTTTCGCAGTACCATACCGAACGGCATTCGCTGCCAAGGTCAACACGTCAATAATCGTACCGCCGATTTATGACTACCGATACGTACTGCCTGAGCAACCAGTGCTCATCATGCCACCGATAGTTGCGCCCGGGCCGGGATCCAACTAAGTAAAAACTGTCAGGTAACAATACAGCGCCAATGTCCAAACGTACGGGAAAGAATAATGGTATGCCTTCCAAGGATGTAAGTAACGCAATAAAATTTACGTTGCAGTCTCACCTTTCTTCTGCAAAGTCTCATTAATTTCCATCCATCCGACACCGGGCTGACAAACGAGGTCGGAGTCCGCCTCTGTTTTGGATGATTCAGTACTGTTCAAAGAAAAGTGCATGACACACTGACCATGAATTTCGATAATCTTATTCATGCCGGACATATCAACACAAATGCCACCGACAGGGGTCTGGAGGGCCACCGTCATCAGCATGAATAGCTTTGGAGATAAATAAACTTACGCTACGATAGCTCCCCTCTAAGCAGGTACCACCAGAGAAAGGGGTGATGGGCATACGGTACTTGACGGCAGTCTTGACAATTTTGACTACATCTTCTGTGTTCCTTGGGTATACGATGACAGTATGCGGTACACCTGGAAGACTAACATGAGCGGGGGAAAGTGAAGCTAGACTGAATGGAAGCCCTCACTTGGGTGGTAATCATTCTCCGAATATCCGTGAATACGAAGGTCTTCTGGATCAGTTGAGACAACATCGTCTGAATTAAACAAAGCCCGAAGTTCCTTGATGGCCTGTTCAAAATCCTTTGGAGTGCCATACTTTGGTTCTGTCTCCTCCAGAGCCTCGGAATTTAGAGAAGGCTTCCCAAACGCGCTGAGGGAATATCCGATAAGCCCGCTAGCGATAGAGCCAATGATAATTGGGGACCAGGAACGTGGACTCTTAAAGGGCACGCTCGAGCTCTGTCGACGAGACAAGGTCAGTGCATGCTGTTTGATGAATCTGGAACGAGCCAAGTTCGTCCACGGGATGGTGGACGGCCGCAACCGCTGGAAGCAGCTGGTTGGGAACATTTGAAAGTAAGTATATACAGTGGTGGCCTATGAGCTACAAAGATCGTTAGATCTTTAAAAGTCGTGAAGAACAACGTTGGAAGGGTGGAAAAAATCAGAACTGCTTTGACTAGCACATAAGACGGGGATTAGACAACTATTATTAGGCAATTCGGTGGGTTGCATCTTTGATTGCCTGGGAAGAGCAGGCGCCTGATTAGCACGCTGATATCAATCATGCCTCGCTAAGAGAACAAGGCTAAGGTGGTCTGCATTCGGGAAGACGTAAATCTCCCCAGTTACAAAAATAGACTTACATAGCAGTACGCTCAATACCCTTCGGTAGTGTGGATAATGTCTGGATAGTTGAAAATCAGAAGTGTGAAAGTAGTAGTTGCGTCCTCCGACACTCAATGGAATAACGAACGGCGACGGCGTTGGGCCGGAGACTAACCACAGACAAGTCGAGCGACATAGCCGTAACCCTTCTCTTAAGGAATACTTAAGTAGTCTAGAGTGACCATGAGTCTCTAGTTGTCGCCAAAAGTTTGGCAATACAAGCTATTTAATCTCCGACAGAGGCTCAGCCGTTCCAATTGAGGGTATGAACATTCGAGCAGAGTTGTTTATTGTCCGCGTAAATTCAGTCGGTTGAGTAGGAGCATGAGACACAAAACTTACGCCGTGACTCCGCTCGTGATGATGTATCATGTTAAGCCCTTCACCTTCGACTCGATTTCCAAGTTCCATTATCTCCTCGTGATCATAGACTAATGAACCTGGGAGTCAATGAAGGTAGTTCTTATACTGACGGCTTTCTTGTCGTGAGACACGGGGATATGGCGGTGAGGACAGTGACTAGCTTAGCGCGTGTCCTAGGACACGGTGGCCGTGCAACCCCGGGGTTCGGGATAGCACGCGTTCATTGTGTGTGTCGACGAGCAGAGGCTGATGGACGGGGAGGAAGCTGGCGGGAACGTTAGCGTCGATGATGACACGTAGTACTAGTACAAGGCGTGAGGCACTAACCCTAACTCTAACCCTGAAAATACGGAAAGCTAGACAGAACCAGCAGATTGAACCCACAATCGATCGAATATACTGCCTGCGAGGCACATGCCGTAAGCATGCCTTGTAAGACAGTCAACTCGCTCGCTTGACAGTCCTAGCCAATTTCACGGCATCTGTACTGGCAATGTGCTCGCCTCGCCGCCACTTATCGTGCCTAACCTGGCAGTCACTCCTGCTTATTCTGACTACAACAGAGACTTCTACCTGTAGTAGATACTCAACGGATACATTTTTCGCCATCGCTTTGGACTGCAAACCTCACCCATATTGGACCGTCAACCTTTCACACGAGGAAGGACTGATCCCGCGACAAATTACTTGCGTGTGATGTTCAACTCAACCAACCACACTGCGCCGATGAGAAAGCAGAAACATGACTCACTGTAGCTCCCGCAGATTACCAACGGACCTGGCCTCAGATTTCGGAGTTGACCTAGTTTGTTCCAGATATTCTATCGTATTATTTACTTTCTGGGTTCCGCTCCTTTCCTCCGCTCCAAGGTCATTGCCCAAGCTCAAGTAGTAGTAAAACTTGTTAAGAAGTAAGCACTCTGCATTGCGCAACGAACTACTCATGTGTCAGGATGGTGTCATCAACCACACTGCGCCAATGAGGAAGCAGAAACGCAGCTCACTGTAGCTCATCCGGTCTCAGGGCCCCGGCTCACATACCCATCCGAAGTCAGACTACCACGCCGCTGAGTCAATAAATCCTGGATGAAACTTCTTATACTCACATATACGTCAATTTCTCCCAGGTAGCATCCACCCAAACAGCAATCTGCATCTGAGTTGCAAAAGCTGCCATATGTTAGGCATCCACCGTCCTGAGCACTGACAGCCATAGACACCGTCAAAGCAGCAACAACGGCGAGGACGACTCGGAAGGTGAGACGCATTATTTGTTAGATGCGATATGGGATCTCGGAAATAAATCTGAAAGGGAATAGTAGGAAGACAGCTTGCTTTAATGTGTTCTGTGTAGACGATGACGGGTCATAAACAGATGTCATTTGCAATGCCAACAGATTGCCAGCAGGCCTCAAACTTGACTCGCACAGTCCCTGGTAATTTATGACAGGCAGAATAACCATAGGACGCGACGGTGACGCGCAATTTCATCACTGAAAGTCATCGACCATTTTATACGCATTATAGCTGAGCACTGTAGCTCATCCGATCTCAAGGCTGTGACTCGCATAGGGTGGGCGTTACCCGGATACTCACCCAGGTTGGGACGAATGGTAAGGCAAACATCCAAATTCAACTACATTTTGAGACGCCATTTTGCACAACTTATTGTATTTTCCTCATCCACTTTCCAGACATTCTTTTGCACCAATCTGTTCCTAAAACCTCTCTGGATAGATTGACGGTCTCAAATGTTCTCAAAACCAAGATTTGAGAGACTTTTTTCCACTTTTTTCTATTTGTTGTATTTCATCCCCAAATACGTTTCTGACACTAGGAAATATTTGCCCTGTAGATTTGGCCGCATCACGCGACCCGCACGAGGTACAGGTTGGAGGGCTCGCCAAAGTTAGGTATCCACGGGTAGTTACCACAAATAGTCGGCCGAGCCAAACTTACTACTTGTTGACCGAACTCCCACCCGACATTAAAATCAAAGCCAAGTTGCGGAGGTATAAACTGGCACACATCTCACCCAGCTGGCAGCAGTACTGTATCATGATGCTCACCTTATAAACCATGTTTCAGATCAATACTTGTCGTTGTCAGAGCCTATCAAAAGTATATATTACTTCTGAGTCTTCGATGTTTAAAGCTCGATGTGCAGTCCGACTCGGATGTATAAAATCTATCTTCTCACCTATCTTTCCATACTCCTTAATCGGATTCGTCTCAATGGCGAGGAAGTGTTTTATTTTACTATTGGTACATCCTCGGCACCCGGGTCACCAGCTACACACCCACTCCATCGTAAACGAACAGCGTCTCCGATTCCTATTCTACAGTCCCAAAAAGAAGCGACGAACCAAAGTGAAAAAATCTCTCGATATTTGGGACAAGGGCGACAATGACATCATTGGTATTCCATTGTGTAGTCTTAATGGTGTAGATCCATGAGCTCGTTGTCATTTCAGTGGCATCGAAAGCACGCTAGAGTTCAGCAATCTGTGCTCGCTATGATACGTTGCTCGATCGTGGATATTGTGTACTACGGTACTGCCCATGTCCCCACAAGTTATGTCTACAATTTCGCACAATGATAATTTGTCACCCGCGGGTGACCCACTCGTGATACTCTGACCCGTACGGGTGCGGGTAGGCATTCCAAGTTCCATCTACTCGCGGACTGGGTACGGGTGCCACCCGGGCCCACCTATGTCACACAATAGGGATAGGCTCACAAACCGATACGTAGGTAGACTGCCACGCCAGTGAGTCAATAAATCCTGGATGAAACTACTCATACTCACACCGACAACTTGTTCTTTCGCGCATTTATAGGTAGGGCAGCAATCCGTACTTGAGTTGCAAAAGTCGCCAGCTGATTGGCATCCACTGACAGTCATAGACACTGTCAAAGCGGCAACAACGGCAAGGGCGACTCGGAAAATGAGACGCATTATTTGTGAGATGTGATATGGGATCTCGGAGATAAATCTGAAGGGTGATAGTAGGGAGACAGCTTGCTTTTATGCATTCCATGTGCGGACCCACACCACCTAAAATCCACCTTCCAACTAGTGCAGGGGGCAGAACTACTTGGATGTAGTTCTGCCGGTTACTATGACCGGCAAAACTGGCAAAACTCTAAGCGCACAGCTAGGCTATGTGTATCATGTGTACGACATTCCTAACGATGATATCAATGTTGCCCCGTCCCATCCGTCACCCTCGCATTTTCAACTCTTCGAGAGATGCAAATTTAGCAGTGGTGTTGTCAGGTGAGATACTCTCTGGACCAGCAAGATCATCTAAGGCTCAATTGAGAGCGCAGGTGCCCACGTGAAGGGTGCTTCGAGATCCTGTGCAGTCTCGACAGCAATGCCAACCTCTTCACGAGTGTGCATGTGAGTATGTCGACCGTTGGCGGGTGGACTTCCTAGCCTCCGCGGCTTTTACACCGCTGTGGTGTTGAAGCCCAAGGTTTGAACGAAAATTTCCGACTGTTTTCAAATGTGTTAAATGAGGGAATGCCCTACAATTGATCAAGAAGATTGTTACAGCAAAGAACTTGAGTGGATGGATTTCGGATCCTCACGACCCTGGACTTGAGCACCTGATGTTCGATGAGTTATCAGTGTCGCCGCAATGTTCTCATTCCAGGCATTCAAAATTATCTTTGATCAGTGATGCGAGGGGGCGCCCTCCAGCATGCACCACCTTACTTCAGGGACATCGATCTTCACGCTCTCTTGGATTCAACTGTGTTGTCAGAGATCTAAATTACATCCCCACGTCTCGGATAACCTCAGGGAGTTCTGCCACCCTCCTTTCGTGTGAGTTCGGACGTGGACCAAGCACAACCATTTTTACCAACAACACTACTTCCAACATTGACTTTGTGCTCCTTTATCTTCTGTGTCCGATCATTTTCTTATTGCCTGTCTACTTGCCCAAGTCCGCGTACGGTATATACGCTTGCACTGTGAGGTATTTACCTAAATTTCTCCTCCGCCCTCAGTCCAATTCCTGTACCAGCACTGGCCCCCTGTGTCATTCGTTCACACTGTACATTGTCGTTTTTTCCTTTCATGATCAAACAGTTTGGAGGGGCACCGGCGCATGAGACGTTTGTAAAATCTTGAAGGATGGCCTCGATGCTAGGGTCTTTGATTCAAGTCTGATATGGGCCACAGCCCAGGCCGCGTGCAACGTCACAGCGACGAAGGACTATAGCAACTAGTTCAGATAGGTTTTCTCTATAAATGTGGTCGAGAATATGAGAGCTAAGCAGAATCACGCTGAAGCTTGGTGAGGAGACTACACTCCGTGGTCAGGTGTCTCGACAGCCTTGATAGCGTCTAAACACGTTGCAATGGACGTAACAAGGACATTTGAAGTGAGAACGAGCAAAAGGCATTAACGTCCCACTAACACAAATGTTGATATTCGCACCGTCAAAAGTCATTGAGTTCACACGATTATCTGAGCCATATTTCAAACATGACTCGACGTGGTCAATGAGCGCTCATCGAATAAGCACTTGTTGAACACGTCAAGTCGATCGATGAGCACACGTACAAAATCCAAGGGCTGTAGCGAACACAGCGGGATGAGCCTCAGGATGATACAACGGGTCATAATACAACACATACTCGGCAACGTCATGCAAAACACTGAAAGGAAGTTGATCATTGATATCAAGCGCACGAGGTTTCATCAAGGGAGATATATACATAAATGCTGCTATTTGTAGGGAGGACTCGGGGCATGGAACCTGTGGCTGACATCAGAAACACAGTAGCCATGAAGCGGGACACAGCGCATAATAACCAGACACGCTAAGAGACTGCGAAAGAACGAAAAATGCGAAGGAAAGAGGAAACAAAACAGATTGCAGGAAAAGACCAACGAAACAAAGTAAAATCACATACGAGAAACGAAATGTCGCTGTACATGCGAAAGCGACATGCAGGTAGCAATGGAACAATCTATCGAAACTTGTAGAAAGCCGTGCAAGAAAAGAAATAACTTCCCAGTTTGTAAATTGAGATGCAGGTAGGTCAAAGGCCAATAGTGGTTTTACTTTTATATAAGGCGAGTATCTAATATACGTCTATCAAACAACCTTGACGGAAATCAGCTAACTTCTCTTCATTAACGTGTTGCGGAGCTACATACCTTTGGTGCTAAGCTAACAATCTTCCCCCAGCCTTTCATGCGCAAGTCAGCACTCACAACGCCACCTATACGCGTCCCTAGCATCTCTCTCTTGTTATTCAAAAGGACCGCCGCATTATCATCGAACCTGATGAAACGCCCGTCTGGTCTTCGAACTGACTTCTTGGTTCGCACGATGACTGCTCGACGAACATCTCCGCGTCGGACTTTGACCGCAGTGGTAGATGCCTGAGTTGCTGCCGACACTGGGCGCGCGCGTTTGACGACACAGACTATTTCATCACCAACAGAGCCCCAGCCGTTATTGACTTTCTGCTTGAGGACATTGACGCACTCAATGAGTAGTGCGCCGGAGTTGTCTATTACCTGCATAAATTTTGTAAGCTATGAGGACATAAAATGCATACAAAACTTCACCAACATTAAGTGTAGACTTGAGCCCAATCATCGTCCTCAAATGACAGACGAAAAAAGCGTTTGAATAAAGTGTGGGACTGGCAGCGACTTGTCGTGGAGTGGGTGGGAATTTATATATATATTCGATAGCCCTCAGGTATAGGCGATTTTTATATTGTCATAATGTTTCTCAGCTGTGTATTGTAACCCGTAAGCTAGTCGATAGCCTTTGGAAATCGGCGTTTACAAGGTCATCAATATTAATGCCAGTTGTGTAAGGCTTCATCGCGTTAGCGTTCGGCATTTCGTGAACCAAAGTTGATTTGGTTAGAGGGCCATACCGTACGTTTATGGAGATGTATTTTCCACGCGTAGCAGGTACCGATGAAGGACTGCCATGGTCGTGAACTCAATCTCCACCGCTGTCTCTCTTTCTCCCTCCACCATCTCTCCACATAATACGTCAGTTTCCGATCAAGAATGCCTGCCTCGCGTCGCGGAAGTGGTAGCTTCACGCTAACTACAGGTCAGACAATCGCCATCCATACCCGGACGCAAGATGAGGAAGACCTCCCGCATGCAACTAAAAAGTACGCAAAGTTGCGCAATAATACTTGACACAACGGCCTTACCTTTATTATCTTGTGAATCGCAGGACGATGGCCGACCATTTGAGAAAATACGAGAGTTTGTCAGTCACCCTATCAGGGGCTCCAACAATGGATCTACTGAATCCTCATTGCACAGGTTCACACTCACACCGCAGAGGATGCGGATGATTGTCGAGGCCTTTACTGAGACACTGGAACTTGGCTTGAACAAGCCCAACCAGATTGTAGTGCGTATGTACTCCATACGTCCATACCGAATGGGATCACCTTCTTGCATTTGTTGTTTCAAACTCAATTGCTTTTTGCAGTTGGTCATGAGATGAGACGATTCAATTTATCTTTCGATGCTCCTGATTCTTCATGCTCTTCACATTTATTCTATGAGGGATTTCCGACCGTGTGCTGAATTAGTACTTGTAGCCTATGATTCCGACGTACGTGTTTGGATGGCCAACAGGTCAGGAGAAAGGAGATTTCCTCGCTCTTGATCTCGGTGAGTGGTTTGTTGTTTATGTCATTTTCCCAGGCTCTAAATATACTCGTGCGAATTATAGGTGGAACGAATTTGCGTGTCTGTCTTGTGACCCTTCAGGGAGAGGGAAAATTCGAGATTTCCCAAACCAAATATCGTTTGTCTGAGGAGCAAAAACAAGATGATGGCCAGAAATTGTTCGATTTCTGTGCTGAATGTTTGCATACCTTTGTCGAAACCAATACGGGCGAGGGCGCGGGCCAACTGAAGCCTGGTCAATCCCTACCTCTTGGCTTTACCGTATGTCATTAGCTGTCCTAACGTCATCCTTCTGACTATGTAGTATTCAGTTCTCCTATCCTTGCTCGTAAGTGCGCATGATACAATTGTTAGTTCAGTGCATGCAAGGTCGACTTGTTTTCGGTATCTAGGCAGGAACGCATTGACCACGGCGAGCTCATCCGCTGGACCAAAGGTTTTGGAGCTGGAAACACGGAGGGCAGGGACGTTGCCGAGATGTTCAAGAAGTCCCTCGAAAAATACGTACGTTCCACCTATCTCAAGTTTCTATTCAATACTGACTCGCATACGAACAGCAATTGCCCATCAAACTGACCGCTCTTATCAATGATACGACTGGAACGTTAATCGCATCACACTATGTGAATCCTAAGACGAAGATCGCGGTTATCTTCGGAACTGGTTGTAACGCGGCTTATATGGAGCGCGTCAAGGATATTGCCAAAATAGAGCATTTGGGTATCGATCATGGAGCTGAGATGGCGATCAATTGTGAATGGGTCCGTAGGGTTTGATCCCGATCTTAACACTATATAATTGACGAACTTGGCAGGGCGCGTTTGATTCATTCGAACATGAGCATCTGCCTCGCACGAAATACGACACGATCGTTGATGATACTTCAAATAAGCCTGGTGAACAGGCGTTCGAAGTGAGTTACTATATGTGCCGTGCAACATCATTATCGTGACATCAACTGTCCAGAAACTCATTTCTGGCCGGTACTTGGGCGAGATTCTGCGACTAGTTCTTTGTGAGCTCATCGACGAAGGTGTTCTTTTCCTGGGACAGAACACTTACAAACTCGAGAAACCATACTGTTTCGACACCGCGTTTTTGTCTCTTATGGAGAGGTACCCCATTACCCATTCGATGTGAAAATGTGCAGACGCTCATCGTCGTGTTCTCAGTGACCCAACGGACGAACTTCTCATGGTTATCGGAATCTTCACACACTTCTTCGCCCTCGAGACGACGCTCGCGGAACGGCAGTTCTTCCGGGCTCTTGCGAAGCTCATTGGAAGACGTGCGGCTCGTTTGAGCTCCTGTGGTATTGCTGCAATCGTCAACAAGATGGGTTATCTCGAGGAAGGCTGTTCGGTCGGGGCCGATGGCTCCTTGTACAACGTAAAAGCCCTATTTTCTGTACTTGCCGCAGGATGTTTACGCCTCTACAGAAATACCCTGGGTTTGCCGATCGTGTGCACGAAGGTTTGCAGGACATTTTCGGCGATAAGGGACGGTGAGCAGTTCTTGTTTGACATGCCCTTTCCCTCCTGATCTGAGCGCCGTGGAATTACAGCAACATCGTCACGCATCACGCCGAGGATGGTAGCGGTGTAGGCAGTGCGATTATTGCAGGTCAGTGTCGTGATCTATCGTCGTCAGTTTTTCGGCGAGCTTATGCTCGTATCATGTTAGCCATGACGAAGCACAGGAAGGATGCCGGGTTGTACCTTAATGTCTGATCATATATTTGCGTGCATAAGAGGGGAATACGGAATACGGAAGTCTTTGCGTTTATGTACTTTGCTATATCTGTCGTGACCCTTAGAATTGATTTTCATATCCTAAGGGCGAAGGCTGGTTCTCCTTACGTTGGCAGCCATTTCTTGGTATGTGAAATTCTTCTATTGTGTCGAAGATGCCCTGTGGATGAAAATGGGTATATACAGCATGCTAACCGTTTTTGTCAACTCCAAGGTAACTACATAGATCTCGTGAAGGCATTGCAACGAAATCATTGCCACATAACGTAGCTGCACATAAAATCTGAATCACCCCCACGAGTCTCATATCGCTCTACCAAAGACTTCGGTAGATTCCATCGGGTATGATAACTTGGGAGAGTGTATTGATTCGTCGCGGGTGATTTCCTGGTGAAAGGAAATCTCAACATTCAGTGGAGCGGCTGGGGGCTTTGGTAAGTCCGACTGCCGCTGCAACGGGATGGAGTTTTCGTCCATGAGGGTGTTGGAGCGAGCCATCCAGGCCTTGCCTACTGCGATGCGGTAGAGAATAAGGAGTGGGGCAATGACCTAGAGTACAAATGTAAATCACAATTCGTTCCGAGCAGTATGGGGACACTTACCTGCGCCTCACCTAGTAATTGCATGAATGCATATGAGATCGGGCTGTTGAGGGCATACGGTACGAGGTAAAGGAGCGAACATATCGAGTAAATGGCGGCAGATTCGATAATGATGGCTGCGAAACTGGCGTACATCGCGCCGTGGCCTAAACCAAGGACCTTGGATATTCGGTGGCGGTGGTATAGAAGGCGCATGACAGTGAGGAGACTGATGAAGATATTGATGGCGAGGGAGAAGCAGAGGTATGGGAAGAGCAAGGAGAAGGACATCCAACCGCTTACAGATTGTACTGGTGTTGAGACAATGACAAGCCAGAGCGTTCCTGTGACTTGTGAAGGGTCAGGATGGAATGCGAAGACACATGTAGGTCTGGCACATACTGAGAGTTCCAAGGAACAGAAGAGATCCAAGTCCAACGACGACGTAGTACATTCTAGTATCTTTGTATACTACTGTACACCGCCAGATCTATAGTGTGTGGTCAATGGTGGGGATGGGAGATACAGCTGTACGCTTACCATCAATAGGTCCGCACACCAATCCGAAACCACGAAAGCTGTGTTTAGTGGAGCTGACGAGGTCGCCTCCTCGTATGCACTAGGACCTGAACAAAACATAAGTACGGGATGCAGTCTATTTCAGAAGTTGCACATACCTCCGGGATATAAACGATTGTCAATAAAGCCCAATTGCGTTATCTGGGAGTTGAACGCTACATATATCGTACCAATCGCAAAGAGGAACGCGACATAGCACAAGAGGAATCTGTTCATCTTGTAGCCAGTACCATGTGATCGAGCGCGAGACCAGAGGGAGCGCCAACACATGGCAGACAGGACGATGACCACGCCGTAAAGGACGCCAGTGACGATGGCACCCTGCAGCCATGCGCCCTCAGCATAGATCTGTGTGTTGGATTCGTCAGGGCGATAAGACATAAGTATTTAGGTAGCACCGTGACTGTAGCAGAATGCCGATCTAAAAGTCGAGAACTATATGCTGCTGTCCGGGAGTCTGGCCGTTTTGGCATGGTACACATATATATCCACATCACTTCGCTCAAATCACGCCGTGATCGCTGAAGCGCTGAACGCTGATAGGCTGATTGTGGCTAATTTTCTTTTCCAAGACGTTGCGCTCGTTGTCGGCGCTCGAGAGAATGACGGCAGGGTCGTGAGATATGCTTGTTTGACCCGACGGAATTTCCCATTTTGACTTTGATTGGAACTGAGATGGTGGGGGTGAGTCTGACATTCGAAAATTCTCAGTTCCGTCACTTCAAGGTTACGACCATTGATATTGCCTATGCAAGACCCCGAGGAGCCCGGATATCCAACTTTCGCCGTCTCTTTCACCATCACGCTCTGGCCTTCACTCCTTCGACATGAACCATGCGAATGCTTCGATGCTGCCGCCTATGATATATGAAGGATCGTCGATTTTATCAACATACTTTTATGATCACATCACACATGCAATCATATTCCCAGTATTAATAGACATTGCCCCGCCTGGTGCCGGGCAATGTATTGATCACGAGTGACTACTCCACAGCTCCAAATCCATGCAATACGGCACTAGAAGTGCTCAGTTGGTCCCGAGTGGGAGAGACATGCTAAATAGTGCATGTTTCACGACAGCGGATCTCATGTTTTCTCCTGAAAATTTATTTCTACTTACAAGGAACTTCCAACACTTGGTATTTATTTCCTACCTAGTAGATGTGGCAATTATTAGCGCTGATAGCCTGTTTACAGTTGGCATACCTCTAACCCGATATAACCCTGACCCCACGATGTTTTTCGCCGCCTTCAATTCAACCCGCTTGACATTGCATCCAGACTACTTCAACGAATCCCACGTCTCGGACTAACCTGATTGTCGACAACTCCGTGGTTTGGTCGGTGGTACCTCGCGACCATTTATTCGACTTGTCGACCAGCGTCGCACTTGTGAGTTAGAGCCCAGTACAGATATAATTCAACACACAACTACTGAATACAAGGTATCTCCTCAAGGTACCGCTACCGTGACTACTCGGGGATCAGCAAGTCGCTATGGACGCTAACGTGTGTTCCCCCTCGGACAAGTATGGGATGGTGAGGTGACGGGGGTCACTGTACACGCAGTTTGAACGGTGATTGCTCATACCTCGAAGTAATGCAATTTTAGGCAACCAAATATTAACGAGTAACAGGGGACGGTGGACTCGGTTCCAGGGAACCGAAATTTTTTGCGACAGGGAACGTAGACTCAGTGGGGATGATGCTCGGAAAATCAGACTCCCCATGGCGCAAGTAAATATTTGCAAATGAACAGTCTTACCGTGAGTGGAATTTTGACCCGGAAGCAGTCTACGGTAAATTTTTCTTGGGTGCAGTGCGGCCTAGTGCGGCACTGGCAGCGCCTATCCTATAGTAGACCAGCCCAAAGTCAACTTGACGTTTCATTGACATGTGGCAGGCTAAAGAAGGATGGCGTAAAGCGCATGGTCATGTGAGTTCCGGAGCTTGATTGCGGCATTGCCTTCAAATAGAAAGAAACTGCTTTTTGTCTTACTTCAGGTCTAAAGGTACGGGGTGTGCGTCATCGCAGCTAAGGTCCAAGGTTTGGTCAAGTATGAACACATTGCTTGACAACGACAAAGTTTTATGAACTTTGAAGTACGTTCGCTGACGTATCACCATTTCGTGACTCTGAGGTGCGGCAACCAACGATTAATGACTGACCGATCCAGATTTAGTGCGCGGCACAAAGCCCCACATTGTTTTATGGGGAAGTTTCGGCCCTTCTTAAATTAATCATAACGATGGTTCAATCAACGCTGTACTCCCTTGTACTCCCCAGCAGGTGTTGGCGCTGTCACGAACTACAGCCATAACGAGTACTAGCTGTAACGCCTGGGATATCACGACTCCAGGGATCAGAAGGGACACCAACTCGGGTCTCATAGATTAGAAAGTACTATTCTACATAGGGTATCATCCTTAATTAATGGACAAAAAGCTGGTATTAAAAAAAACCCTGGTGTGAGAAGAGATTCAAAGATGTCGTGCCATAGAACTTCTGTCTTGTGTATTCCATCAAACAGGTGACAGTTTTGTTGGAGTCAGTAGCAGCCAAGGCGCCAGGAGCGAGCTCGTTGACGTCGGACCATATACGAGCACAATGAGTCGCCGTTGGCCAGAGCCCCTCAAAAGAATACGTTCGTTATTCCTATTCTACCCATATCTCAAAAGAGCGTGCCCACGGTCGTACGAACATCTCAGTCCTTTCACCGAGGGTCTGAGACTGGGATAAAATATTATCTTATAGCTCACTCCCCGCGTCTTCGTTCGCGTCTGATATCCAGAAGTTCTTCTGTAACTTACGGTATGTCATATGCGATTGAGTTCGGGTTACCGCGACGTTTGTTACAATCAAAGAAGGATTTAGGTGCGGAAGGTTGGAGAGCCGTGTTGATCCGGGCTTGATGATGCCGTGCAGGAAGCCAGGGTCGATACTTACAACCCTGTTACAATGGGTTGATTAGGGGGATCTGGTAAGTAGCTTCGTCGCCGGGTAGTTTCGTGATCCGCATCAGCCCAGTGACTTGCGTGAGGATATGTAACAGGCAGCTGGTTGATTATGCCATCACGAATGGAGTTGGACATGTGAGTCGGAATAAAACAGTACTAGTAAGTAGAATTGGGGCTAGGTGGGGATATTACCAAGAATCACCGCAAATGACTACAGGCTGACAAGGGCCAAGAAGTATTTGTTACGAAGTTATCGGCATATACCGTCATAAACTCTCGCGATGAGATCTCGACCCGAAGTTCCTCGGACGTCACCAAACGGAGGTGGACCGGTCAGCGACGGCCGACAAATCAATAAACGTTGTGGGGAAATCCGCCTCGGAGGTAGTGGACTAGCATTGATCGCGCAATTCGCGCCGGTCCCTGAATCGTGATCAGAATGACTGAGATACTGGCATTGATCGCGCCGGTCCCGGCCTCTGCGCTATGCTTGAGATACTAGTATCGTTGGTAAGGAATCGGTGACGAGTTCGGGAAATTGGAAATGCCAGTAGTGGCTCAGCAATAATCAAGCCGGAAAGACTGTTTCCTTTCTAGATGGCCTGGCTAAGGGATACTGACCCAGAAGGGCACCCAGTCGAAACGGGTCTCATCCGTCTCTCCAGTCTCCTTCTGGCATCGTTTCTCTGAAGCCATACTTCCACGGCCCTGACGAATCGAAGTTGATATCAAGGTTTAAAGTATCGATACACCGTCCCGGACTGCCAGCTTCTGACGGTGTTCTGAAATGTCGGGAACAGCATCAAGATCATGACATACATGGGAGGGATGGACCATCGATTGTGAGTTTGAGCACTTGAGGAAAGCGAATGCATGTAGGCCGCTGATGCATCTGGCACAGGCACAAGATGTAGATCACCCAGAAATTTCACCAGCGAGTAATCGCGGAGGCTGATCGCAGCCTGTTGATCTAACGTAATTTGAGGTAACACAAGTGATAGAAATTTCCTCTTGAAAACGCACGCGCAAGACATATACACCAAGACTGCAGGGTTATTCTATTTGTCTTGATATGAAGGGCGCGAGAGGCCGGCCAGGCTTGAAATGTAGTAGAGAGGGACAGTCCACGCATAATCATGAGAATTGGTTAGTTCCGACATCGGAGACCAGACGTCAACGCACGAGGAGAACGATATCAATGCAGATAACGTACATCACACGCGAACGAATGATATCGCACAACCAAAAAAAAAACAGACTATGATCGTGATAAGTCGTAGAGATGAGAAAGGATTGCCATCCGACTTGGATCAGAACCCTCCACGCTTCGTGGGAGTCGCACATACCCGCCGAATCAGCTGAGAAGCCTTATCATAAGTGCCTGCTGTGATTGAGGCTTGAGGATGGGCGATAGCCTATAGGAACTGATAAGAAAACATTGTGAGTAACAATTTGAATTCGACAACTTGAAACAACTTCAAGTTGAAACCAACATTCGGAATCTTAGTACGCCGCGCAGCAGCTGAGCAATCAAGTTGTCATAGAGTAGTAATAGTCGAAACGTGCGTGATCTCATGTCATCTGTGCGGCTTCCTGATGTACGTGAAGAGACAAATCCTAGGGTTCAGACGGCATCAAGGGAAGTTCTCTTACGACTATTTGCGCCGACGTACCAATTATGTATTCGATGAGCAACGTTTGTAATTCGCGGGTCTCGAGATAAGGCTGGGACCGGTCATGATGTGAGAAAAAGAATGGTCTGATTCATAATAAAGTGCCCCGTGGAAGCAGAGGTCGAGGCAAGGTTGAGGCCAGCGGGCATTTCCGCAATGATCTGAATCATCTGACGATGTTTTTGAAATAGGATCCAAATTTCCGGGCTTCAAACAGCAACGTAAAAGTTAGGTTGAAGAGATTAGCGCCATTATAGCAGTCAAGGTTAATTCGAAACCTTCGCGAAGCTCTGTGACTGCGCTCTGAGTCAGGTACATGATCTTCAAAGTCTGGGCAAATATCTAGGACTTACTAGTCGCCGCTACTAGATACGAGTAATTGAAACCGACTGATCTAGAGCATCGGATAGAATGAAACTGAAAATATTGGCCGCAAGGTGAACTGCCATATTAACTAGCGTTATGATAATGCTATGAGCATCACGACTGCGGACCTCGGGGCCAGGCTAGGTGTTTGGGAGACGCCGTGAGACAAGATCTCGATCGTGTCACTTTCCCCGCATATTTATTACGGATTCCCAAACAAACTGTTTAAATATCTTTTCTCGTTCTCTCCCTTTATAATCAACCTGCTCACCTTTATTTTATCTTGTCTTGACTTTCCGTCACCCATAATTTTTCAGAAGATCGCATGATCTTGCTATGAAAGTACTGGGAAGCCCTGCCTCTATCCGCATCGTCAGGACCGCTCTCAAGCCCACAAATGTCTCTCGAAAATTGGCTACCGCAGTCTCCATAACCCCTCCTTCCTATCTCTCTCTACCACCCCCGGGTCCACCCCAACCACTTCTTCCACACCCTCCTGGTAAGCAATGAGGCATTTTGGCCGTTCCTTTTTACTCAAAAACCTTCAGTTGTCACCTCCTTGGGAACCGAATATAATGAGAATCTCTTCCGATATACCTCCGGCAGGTGGTTGTACAATGAATCTCAGCAGATGGCTCAGCGTTACATCAAGTTTGACTGTCGCTGCTCTGCATTGTGTTATTGCCTCTGTCTGCGGTTCCCCTGTAGTGTCCATGGAGAAAAAGGAAGGTCTGTTTAACAAGACCTTAATGGTGACTCTCGCAAATGGTAAAAAGGTCGCTGCCCGTATCAAGGCAAGTCATATCACATGCATACAGGTGCTACTCGTGCTGATTTTCATTCATAGAACCCAATTGCGGGTCCAGACCACCTCATGACTTCCAGTGAGGTTGCAACAATGGATTTCGTCCGCCACAATCTGGGAATTCCTGTGCCTAAGATTCTAGCCTGGAGTTCCCACGCTGCCAATAATGGTGTCGGAGCAGAATACATCATCATGGAATCCGCTCCGGGCGTCCAGCTTAGCACCGTCTGGCGCACCATGGACTCACGTCAGAAGAAGAACGTCGTCAATTCGATTGTAGCACTCGAGCAGAACATGCTGAACGCAAAGTTTGCGCAGTATGGTAGCCTATACTACAGGGATGATATTCCCGAGTCGAAACGGGCTCCGCGCTTGTATGCTCACGGATCACGTAGGTTCGGTTCGGAGGAAAAGTTTTGCATAGGTCCTATAGCCCATCGCAATTTCTATGAAGATGAACGTGCGACTATGGATCTCGACAGAGGACCGTGTGCGTATCTCTGACACTGTAATTATAGCATGTTGCTAATGCTTGTCAAGGGTCATCCCCGGAGGATTACCTTCGCTCCCTCGCCTTGCGCGAGGAGGCATGGATCTCACGTTTTGCCAAGCCCAACATTCATGATGATCCTTTCCGTAATGTCTCTGGTCCTCAGCTCAAGGAAGAGCATCTTCAGTGCTTGGAACAGTATCGCTCAATCATCCCCGCCCTCGTGCCATCCACACGAAAGGTCCTTGCATCTAACCTGTGGCATTCTGACCTTAACCCCGGCAATATCTTCGTGTCTGACGATGAGGAGCGTCGTGTGGTTAGCATCATTGACTGGCAAGGCTGTTGGGCTGGTCCTGCATATCTTCAGATGACGAGTCCATCCTTCCTAGCTTGCGATGGTGCCGGACTTCCTTCAGGCCTCGATTTCCCTAAACTTCCTCCCGAGTACGCCGTCATGAGCCAAGACACCAAGGCTATGATGCGCGAGGATCACAAGGCGCAGATGCTTCATAAACTCTATGAAATTAAACAGCTATACCCTTATCGCATTAGCGATCGCGAGGCGCGAACAATGCCTGTCCGCGCAGCAGGCCGGACATGGAAAGACGGCATTCTTCCGCTGCGCCTCGCGCTGCTTGACATCTTCAGCCGGTGGACAGAACTCTCTCGTAGTAACGAGCCCTGTCCGCTGCGCTTCACGCGGGAGGAAGTGCAAGAGCTGAAGCGTCAACGAGATCGGTATGTAGATTGGCATGACTTCTTGGACGACGTGCGTACGACATTTGGCATGCGGTTGTACGGATGGGTGTCGCCGCATGAGTACCCATCGAAGCGGGCATTACTTGAAGGCACGCGCAGTCGTCTTCCCGTTGCGCTCACCAGTCAACTGGAGGAGATTCTTCCTCAGGATTGGTGGCCGTTCAGAGACACGGTCCCTTTACCCTCTGCACCTGAGGTGCGAGTGTAAGGTGGTTCGGATTCTTTAACATCACTTTCTTTGAGTTTTCATTGGTCTCTTTAGAACTACTGCTATGGTTTTTTTCACGACTTTATCTTTGTTGTGCAAGGGGATACGGACCTTCATTATGATATGACTCATGGTAATTATTAGTTTGTCGCGATTAGATAGTTTGTCGTATAGATGTTTGCTTTTGAGCTTTTGCGTTATCTTCCTTGTATTTACATTAACACTGTAGGGTTATTTCGCTTTGCTAGGGATTTGGGAAATACATAGAGTGCGGTAGTATATGTTGTACATAGAGTATACCACCGAACACGAATTGCGGTGCGCGGTGCGCACGGACGTCCGCTGGAAGCATGACCGTGCGAATTAATGCATAGGCTCACGTTCAAGTCAGTCCGTCCGCGTCAGTGTTTTTCTTTCTGTTGATCGAGACTGGACAAACTCAGACTCTCAGAGGCTTGGCATGTACTTGTAACTAATAAAATCCTTCCTTCAATTGACCTGGCTAGGGAAGACTACAAAGCGTCGCAGGCTGTCACGCCATCACTACCTACAAACACATCAGGGAGTACTCGGCCCAAGCAGCAGGTGTTGTCAATGTTCGAACCTCATTATGTTCATGATGGATGGAAAGTCGTTCTGAATCCTGATCATAATGGACGTTCGAACGAACTCTTACGCCCAGTGTCGTCCACCTGATTAGCTAACTCACCCTATCGAACTTGCCCATAGTATCGCAGGATAAACGACGTCCGTCTGGCTTCAAGGCTGAAGTTTATTAGTGATGTCTTGCATACTTGCTTCATCAGGGAATTAAAACACATACTCAGAGGTTTGTCGCAAGTGTGTCCCTAGAGTGCCTATCTCGATTGCTGGCTAGTCACGACGAGCGTCTGCGCAGCCAGACGAACATACAATTACTTACACGATACGCGACTTTACGCTGATTAGTACATGTAATGGTGCCTTCTCTCAAGGTTAGTGAAAATCCTTACTAAACGTGATTAATATTATTCTAACAATTTACGATAAGAAGTCAAGTGACGCATCTGAAGCTCTACAAACTCATGGTCTCTACTTCTGCAGAGATAACAAGATAACCCTCATTCACACCAATACATACACTTGACAGAGCGTCCCAGTCGGTATTTCGGCGACCGGTTGCTTGTCAACTTCAAGGTACGTTTTAAGCACTCTCGCGCGTGCTCATTCAGAGCTATATAATGTGATATGTACTGTCCAAAGTAAACACCCCTTATCTGAAGGTGAGTGAGTTGTTTGTTATATCTTATCTCCTGCTGTCATTTTTCTACCAGTCACCATATAACGCTGGTCCCCTCGTCTACTCACAACAATCAGTGTGTCACGTTCACCATGGCCAAGTTAGAACGTCGAGATTCCAGTGTGGGAGAGGACAAGGAAGAAGCACGCGACGTTGCCGTGTCTGATCAACGCCTTCAAGACCTGGGGTACAAGTCTGAATTCCGCCGCGAGATGTCTCTCTTCAAAGTGCTTGGGATATCGTTCTGCGCCATCGGCATTCTGACTGGAATGAGCAGTGCGTTTCAGACAGGGTTGTTTTCTGGAGGCCCGGTTGGCCTGTTCTGGGGATGGAATGTGAGTTTTGTTTGCGCTTCAGTCTGCCTGAAAACGATGCAAGCTGCTATTCTGTGCAGATATGCAGTTTCTTTATGTTTCTGATCGCCTTAAGTCTCGCAGAAATTTGCAGTACATAGTAAGTAAATCGTTATACCCTGCTAGAGCCGCGGCTTGAGTTGTCGCATAGCCCGACAATGGGAGGACTCTACTTTTGGGTTTGCAAAATGAAACCAGACATACCTATCCTCGGCTGTAAGTTTCAACGTCTATTCTCTACGCGGTGGCTCATGAATCAGTCTTTACTGGGTGGCTTTATTCCATGGCTATGGTGTTTACTGGCATTGCCGGAAATTTGACGTAAGTTTCATTCGCATCATATGATCCATGGCCTGCGAATTGTCATCTAGCGTTGCTCTATATCTTGCATCAATGGCAGAGGTTGGACAAGGAAGGACTTTGACGAGAGTAGAAATCACTGCGATCGCATGGGCCATGAACATATTCTCTGGCATTGTCAACACCATCGGCACGAAGGCTATAGGACAAATGAGCATGTTTAATGTCTGGTGGACACTGGGCGGGACGCTTGTACTGACCATCACCCTGCTTGGTGAAAGCGCCCGTTAAGGTAAAGTTCTCACAATATGCATGGCGAACTTTCTACAGGCGAAACCTGATCCTGATGATAGAATTCTCCTGACTTCGTGTTCACGAATTTTCAAAAGTGAGCTTTTGCTTACTATGCAAAGGACGAAGTTAGTGACTGGCAGACTAGCTTCACCGGTTGGGAATCGAGAGGCTTTGTCGTGCTCCTCGGGTTTCTTCAGGTCAGGTTTGATTATGTATGCATGACGGAAAATGTGACTCATCGCGCTACCGTGCCGTAGGCTGTATACACGCTCGAGGGATGTGAAACAGCAGCTCAAGTAGCAGAAGAAGCTGTACGCGCAGAAATACTGGCCCCACTCGCTGTGGCAGGCAGCATTGCAGGCTCTTGGTTAATTGGTCTCGCGTACATGCTTTCACTTCTATTCGCAGTCCAGAACATCGCATCCGTTCAGGCCACCACATACGCCATCCCAATTTCTCAACTCTTCTATGATGCTGTCGGGCCCCAGTTGGCGCAACTATGTCTGGTTGTGGTGATGCTTTCCCAAGTGATGGCTGCAATTACAAATTTTACTGCAAGCTCGAGGCTGTTCTATGCGCTTGCAAGAGATAATGCGTTCCCGTTGAAAAAACAATTTATGACTTTGAACCGATTCCAAGCACCATACTGGGGTGTATGGACCAGCGTCTTGATAGGATGCATTATATCGTGTGCCTACATCGGGTCTGCGGTTGCAGTCAGTCGAACCAGTTTCTTCAGATGCTTTGTTCTGATAGCATTTCCGTATTCACAGTTTGACGCCATGCTATCCTCAGCAGCCATATCAGTGATGTTGAGCTACTTGCAACCCATCATCATTCGCGTGTTCTGGCCTGACTCGTTCGTTGTTGAAAATCATGTATCCGAGCTTCGTTTAACTTATGTGTTGGATTTAGCATTGAAGACTTTGGACCTTTTTGCCTCGGAAAATGGTCATGGCCAGTGAACGTTGCAGGTTTTTCGGTGCATAAACCCTTCATTGATTACACATGGCCATTGATTATTTCTGTAGTTCTGCGTTTTCGTCTGCATTTTATTCGTCCTACCTACGGCATACCCAGCGAACGTCCTCAACATGAACTACGCAATTGTTGCTGTGGGCGGTCTTTTGGTCATAATCACGATCAACTGGTTTTGGTGGGGAAAACATAGCTTTAAAGGCCCTGTTAAAACATTAACAACGTTTAAATGATATCACGAGTGCCAGGGCTGGCTCGGCGATTGTAACATGGTCAGACTGCCGCCCGCATAACCGTTACACCAAAAGGTGAAATACTGAAAGCTTAGCTTTCAGCATCAGCGACAGTATATGCACCGATTATGGGAACTCAGGTAAGCCGGCGTGCTTACAGCGATACGACTTTCAATGAGAGAAACAGATTCATGCGCATGAAACATCGAAAGTATATTGCATGTGTACCTGCTGACAAGGTGCCCAGGGCCAGGTGGGTCTTGACACAGTATTCGGTTATTCATAATTTGGGCATCATAAAACAACTTCTACAACAAATGCAACGAGGAATCAATTAATCAAGATGATCCAACATCAAAGGACCTTAGTGTAGCGTCGTAAGTCACGTGCAGGCGCCAGTTCAAAGTCCTTAGTTCACCGTCAAACTTGACAAGTATATCAGTACTTACCGGACGATCTAGACTCTCAGACTCTGCAGAACGCATAAACTCTAGGATATCTGACGGGTGAGAGGGTGTTTTGCGGTTAGACCGCAGTCGAATAGCGTGGTACCAATGTAGGTGAGTTGCATTTTTGTTGTCTTTTCAAATCCTTTCAAAGTTGCGCCTGCAGCTCTATATACCCTGAAACCATAACAATACACTATTGGTGCAAATAGTATCTAATACGAGCAGGCATGTCGCCCTTGCACATACACAATCTAATCGTAACATCAAGACCATTGGAATTAATCTCACGTCGAACCAATCTCACATCGTAGCACCAACCAATTCCACCGCACCATCAGCCGATCAAACGCTCGCGGCCTCCCACTACCCAGTCGTATCTACCTAGCATGCGAGGAAGTGAGTAGGGGGCTTTGGATGAGACGGCTCTGTTTGCGGATCATGTGCGGGAGGGATCGTTAGGAATTCTTGAAGCTGGCTCATGCGAGATACTAACCCTGCTATTGCACACACATTACAAGCTATGTAGATACCGACTACCCATTGACATCCTAGTATCTAAGTGTGTCCAAACGCAGATGCATCAAATCCATGATGAATCAATGATAAATGTACTATAGTGCGTTGTCCATCTGTTTTAATCAGAGTTACACTACCCTTACCATACCTTTAGCATTCTTGTGATATTGTGGCCCGGTGAGCAGAGCAGAAGAATCCTCACAATGCTTATCTCGGCCTTCAAAGCGCTGGATGGTGTATATCCTAGCACGAACACTATCGTTGAACGTCCACCATGACCACAAGCTTGTTCACCTCCATCCTTCAATTGTAAGCTGGTCAAGGCAAAGTATGTATGATGAAGGGAGTTCGCAATGCATGCATCCATGAGATCTCAACTTGGGCATATACCCAATGGTCATCTGCTCGGTATAGGCTCAACTGTCTGCAGACTAATATCACTCCTCTCATTGGGTATCTTGTCCCCTCTTCCACTCTACATCTGGCTCAGCACCCATACCCATCCATCCTTGACACCTTCGGGCACAGCGCATCCCCGTCCTCCAACACGCCGACGTTCTGATATCCGCCAACACGTCAAACGAGAACGATGAGCTACACAACATCCAGAAGTACGTACCGCATACTCGCAGGCCACTTCGTCGCCCGATTTACCTACATAACTGCCGGCCCATTAGTCACTTTGCTCGAAGATGTGTGATTGTGACGTACGTGCAATCTGTGTACCCGTCGTCGGACCTCACGTAGCTGTTGACTAACTCGTAGGCCACCTTACCGTCAACTTCCAAAGTTTCCGGGCACGTTGCACATCCCGCGTTGGCGCCAGCGAGGAAGGCGAGCAGTGCAAGGACGGTGAAGCGAGCAGTGAACATCATGGAGCTTGTTGCAGTGAGTGGTGCAAAGTCATAGCATGCAGGTCTTTTATAGGCTGAAAGTTGACGCAATTTGCGAGGCTTTCGCTTTGTCTCTGCTTCAAGTGCGAACGTAAACACGGGGATGTTATAATGTAACTTGCCTCAGGCTATTCGGCATAACTTGCTTCGCTGCTAAACAAAATTCGGCTCTCCTTCGACTCCCCAAGTAATAATGACGACACGCGACTTACAAAAGTAGCTAGCATGAGCACCTCCGTTAAACATTTGGTGTCGCTCCAATAAGCAGCCTAGGTGAATTTTTTACATTCTGGTCTATCGTTATGAAGATAGCTGTAAGTGTTGCTTCTAGATCTGCAAAAATCGCTGAAATGAAACGAACGCTTACAGCTATTCGGTGTAACTCGCTTCGCTGCTAAGAAATTCGGTTCTCCTTCGACTCCCCAAGTAATAATGACGACACGCGACTTACAAAAGTAGCTAGCGTGAGCACCCCTGTAAAACGTTTGGTGTCGCTCCAATATGCGGTTAAGTGAATTTTCTAGATTCTGACCTATCGATATGAAGATAACTTGCGCACGTCACGCACACTTACGAACGCTTTAGCACACTCTGCATGCGATTGGTGGATATGCCTTTCACTGTTACTATTTTATTTCGCCAGTCTAAACTTACGGGAGATGGGAGAACCGAACGTTTTGATCAATGATAACCTACTGCATCTCACTGAAGATAGAAGATAGGTTTGATTTTATCTGAAATAAGATAGATAAAAAAACAGACAACACGGTGCAGTTAAATTGCAAGCTGAGGTCATAACAAGAATGTAACTGATAAAAATCTGAGCAGAACGACATGCGCAGATACTGCATGGAAAGATTGTCAGCGAATATTGCTGGTCGAGTCTGCGTAGGTCCGTGCCGGTACGCGGTCATGGTCATTGAAATTCCCTCAGATTAAATCTGCGAAAACGAAGTTTTACCCCCGATTAAAAGGTAAGTAGCAAACTGGAATGAAATCCTCTGTTCCTCTCTCAAGACGATCTGCGCAGCAGCAATCACCTAAGAATAAGGACGGGGCTAGGTTCCTAGTGCAAACCATGGAAATCAGAAAGAAAGGAGCATGGCAATAGTGACAGTTGGCACTAGACAGAAGGGACAGGTGACTAGTGTGTTGAAGGTATGTGGTACCGAATATGATCTGATAAGGAAGTGGCTCAGGTCGAAAGCCTAGTCATACTGAACTCATGGTAGTCCTCCATTCATCAAAGATACTCCGAGTTTGGCCTAATAACTTGGGAAGATCCCTTGAGTACCTAGCGAGAACAGCATTCAACATGTGGGGCAGTCTTCGGTTACATCGACGAGGGACTTACCAGGATAATACCAAAACGTTACAATCAAAATCATGTACAAGCCTAGAGAGCGCCTTGAGTGTGAAGCGCACCTAAAAATACCATAGAAACTTACATATGAGGATCATCCCTTCTAACCAATTTGACTTGCCGTTCTGCACGATGTAATTGACAGTGAGGACTATTTTCTCCTTCCGATTAGTACGTTCTCCCGCATCAACGCATCAACACACCGGAAAGGAACAATACGATGGACTCCAGCGGGTCAAAGAGAAGTGTCAAGGGCTTATTCATAATCCAGCCAAGTGTCACGACGAATCTGAAACCATCTGAATGAATGCTACGTAGAAGTTGGACAAGAGCACGACGCACGGAATCACAAAGAGCGCAATTTGCTGAAAATGGTGATTCGCCATAGATCTAGTTATGTCTGCAGGAGTGAACTCACAATACTCGCACCCACAGTAACGCTCAAGCTTAAAGTTAGTTTATCCTTGACGGATACCGTAACTGCGGTGGCATGCTCCGGTGCATTACTGACGATCGGGAGCAAAATAATACCAACAAACTCCTTGTTGATCGACCCAGATGAAGCCAAGCCATCAATTGAGTCAACGAGGAACTCTGCAGTAACAGCGACCAACTAAAGCGAGTTTTGAGAACTTCGTGCAACTATCACAGCAAGCACGTACCACAGCTACGACAACCAAAAGCAAAAGGCACACAGTGAGGCTCATTAGTGGTTGTTCAGGAGCCTCAGTCTCTACCAATGCTGTGGAATGAGTCCCAGATTCCACGTCAGGGTTGGCATCTGCGGGGTGGGGCAACGTTGTGGTTGCCTCTCCATCCTGTGCCGAACTCGGGGAAGACATTGTTTCACCGTCCTCAATATTCCTACCTGTCCTGTACAATTGGAACAGATTCTTGCCAGTGTAACCCTTGGTTGGTTGCACATCTTCATTGTCATCGTCGTAGAGTGTTTTGTGCGATAATAACTGGAAAACCAGATAAGATGCGTAGACTGGGTAATTCAAATGGGTTTAGTTAACTGCCAAAAAACCATTTTGTTTACCTACTGAAAAGGAGAATAATTGCAATCTATATGAAGAACGTAAGACCAAACACATCACGTATAGTAATTCACGCACGCCATGGCTAGTTTTCAATATGTTGTAATCAGTCAACAGTTCGCTATATTCCGGCTGGCCCTGCAGAGCCATGTGAAAGGCCCCAGGTAACAGAACAGCAATCACGCTGATGGTGAGTAATGATGAATTAAGTTGCACAGCACCTTAATCACAGACGCGAGCATCAGCAGTTGGGTCTAACTTGAAACAAGCAACTGCGTACTTTGACCAAATCCCTGTTCCGAGAAGCGGAGACCACCGGCAAAGAAACACATGCCCAGTACCAGTACTACAGTACACGTTAATTGATTTCGTCACAGTAAGCTTAAACACTAACATATATCGCTCAGGATAGAGCCCACCACTATAGGAAATAAACGTGTCGGGTTAAGGGAGGCTGAAAACCGTCGGACACATACAGGACGACTGAACGATTGTAAGCTGACACTTCGCGAGCGCGATGATCTAAAATCGGTCAATTGGTCATCATATAAGCTGCTGGATAGCACGACGTACTGATACGATGAGTTCGACGCTGTACGTAAAAAGGAAACAATATGAGAAAGTGATCAACTGGGCAGGGATTTACTGACGCATTTCCCTGTAAGCCATCGAAGTTCAGCGGGATAAAGGACTGATACATGAACTACTAACTAATGTAGCGTTGAGAAGACCAGCTAGAGTTTGACCGACTCGTAGCGACAGTTCATCAGTCGCGAATGCGAGAAGCTGCAAGCACACTAAACCTGAACAATAGCGAAAAATGAATCTATGTTACCTTGGCCAGTGGTATGATAGCCAGAAATGCAACTGGAGCGATCTGTAAGGTAAATTACTGAAGATCGAATCGCGTACTTACAGACAAATATAAGAGTGTGCTGATCGGGTAGAGCAAAGTTCATAGCCCACTTTCGGATGCCATGCGTTAGATGGTCTAAGCTAAGACAAAGATAACATACGGATATCGGGATAAAGACCAATAAGACATTTAGCCCTAGAAGACAGGATTAACGCAATCCATTGATTGCAAGAAAGCTATTTTACATGAAACAAAAACAATCGCTCGAATGCTCCCCCACACAGTGGGCGCTTTAGCTATCGGTTTTTTCGGCCGCGCCATTGAAGTTACGGCTCTTCTGAATTTAGCCAGCCAATTGAGCGGTTTGTTGCCTGCAATACTTATGCGTGGTTGATTGGCAGAGGCGGATGGTATTTGGGTAAGCGAGATCGTCTCTTCTACAGCGTTGGGCGCACGAATGCTACTTGCAGTGGAACGAGCCATCTCTGAAGGCCCATCACGTAGGGAGCCTGTCCGTGGTGGCGAGGATGATGAGGAAAAATTATGGCTGCGATGACTTCTGAACGTACCCATGGTACACGGCAATGGCGGCAGGAGGACAGTCTTTGAAATGCTTTGGCGCTGGAAGAGCCTTTGACTGTGAGACTAGTGCATGCTCGTGTGTGGTACTGCCGTAGCAAGAATGTCGTATTCTAAACAGCTTTTCTGGAAATTACGTTCTATTGTGGAAGACAGGACAGCCGTGGGGACCCTGGGGTGCGCCACGCCGGTGGTGTTGTTGGCAGAACTTGGGAGTTTTGCCAACCGGTCTGGTTGTGCCTGGCCTATGGCAGAACTCGCGTGGCAGAATCTGGTAGAGTATCCAAGACTCACAGAGTGTAAGCACACTGGCTTACTAGAGTTCCCATGATCTACATAAAAACTGTCTACGGTACTGGAACACACGCTTTCGGTATCACAGTGTCACTGTTTTTGGCGTTGATCAATGACAATTTTAATTTCGACATCGCTGTCGAGACTGTACAGGGTCCTGAAGCATCTTTCGCATGGACCCCTCCGTTCTCAGTCGAGGGCTCTCAAGAGGACCGAAGAAGATGAAAGCTTTGACGAAGTTGAAGTGCTCTAGGAAATGCTTTTGATCTTAGCAAGTTGGATCAGGTCGAACAAGGAACAATTCCACAGGTTATTCTAGATGGTGATGTTGAGGTGGTCCTCGACCCCCACGTTAGTGGAGGTGGGTCTTTGTGGGTAGGATAAGTACGTCTAATTTCCCTGTGCGATAATGAAAATCATGTTACGGTCACCTGCCTTTGTTCTTTCTTTCTCCCATCACCGCGCCAGCTCTTCGCAAGTTTTCACTCAATCTCAACAACGTGGAACTCGGACTGGACTCGTCTTTACCTTCAGGGGCATTTTCACGTGTCCGCGATTTCGAGATTCACACAGCGAATGTCGAATTCCTATTAACAGGCCAAGGCTTGGAGGATCACCCGCTTCTCTGCATATGCTAGTGGATACCAACCCGCCACTCATTTCACTTCACTTCTTACTACTCTCATTGGGCGGTTCTCGAGTACTCGTTTGCAAGATCTGAGCCTGCGATTGATGACCCCACCAAGTCCTCGAGTCATACTAGTACATCCACTACATCTACTCGCGCATCCACAATCACCAGCTAATGTAGGACCTTATATGACACCTCCCGTCAATATGATGGGCTATCCAACTAGTGTGGGCTACGCCAGCCTCCGCCCGCCCAGAATGGATTTCGTGTTGTCTTCGGGTGGCGTTTCGACTTCCGGACCACCTCCTACATGTCACGCTCTCACTTTGCGTAACTTCGTGCCCCTTACCTGCTTTGAAAGCCTAGGCAGTAGACACCAGTGTCAATCACAGTATACACCTAGATGATGACGACCTCCGGTCGCTGGTTTCTGCATGGCCCCGTCTCTATCCTTTCTTCCTCAACGACACGGCTGAATGGTGTGTCAAGTCTGGTATCACTCAGATAGGCCTCATCGCGGTACTCGACTGTTTTCCCAATCTTCACAAGCTTTGCATTGCTTCGAACACGGATGCGTTTATAGAGGTGCCATCAGACTGCGAAGGGACAGAAAACACAACCTGCGAACCCTAGGTTTCCTGATCGAGGTGCGCGCTACCGTAGCAGTTGCAGCCTTTCTCTCCGACATCTTCCAGAACCTCACCACCATCGTCGCATTGGATTCGATGTTGAGTTGGCGCCTCGATGCAGGGATCTATGCTGAGTACTGGATGCATGTCTTTGAGTAGGTGTGCAGGATGAACAAGGTTCGGACGCAGGAAAAGAAACGGTTGGTTGGGTGACGATGTCGGTGAAAGTGAGGCGTGTGCTATATCTCAGATCTCAGGTGTGACATATGATATTCCAGAATACATCGACTTGTGTCAGGGGATATGGCCCTTACAAGACTAATGGGTTGAACAACCGCTGAGTTCTCCATTGGCCCGGGAGATCTGACCGTTTCTGTTAAACGGCTTGACACTCACCGAGGCACGTATTTGCAATCACAATATAAGTACTTAGGTTTCGCATGTGAAGAAGTTCAGCAGGCGGGCTCGACACAATAATTTAGGAGGAAATCAAGGACCGTACGTGGATAGACACCCTGGTAGTAAGGATATAGGAATCGTGGTCAGCATCCTGAATGGGAGTTGTGAAAGTGTTAGAGTCGATAGATTTGTGCAGGTCAAGCCCATCTGTCGAGATATGAGCAGATATTGTTGAGGTATTGCTCTCAGCTGCGAGGGAAGTTTCTGTCCGCAAGGAAATGCTCTGCTGTCGTGCCCCATGCAATTAACCAAGCACACCTTGCATGGGGAGGAAAATGATGTTTTGAGACGAAGGGGCAGCGGGATCATCGCCCACGATCCTTCAAGCTGACCGGAAGGTCGATCAGTAGCAAGCAGAAGAATGTATGGATTACGCCAGGATGATACTATGACAAAAATTATATACAATTTCCAGCACCGTCTTCGAGAAACAATTCCGATTGAAACCGATTCTAGCACATAGACGAAATGGCAAACAAGATAGCAACGGCATCAGGTCCACAGGCACAACATAAAATCAAGCGTCAAGATCCAACACCAGTGGCCAGTAAAACCGTACCACAAAGCAATATGACATGGGTTACACATCGATATGAACGAAAACAATCCTCTGCTCGAGTGGCACCTTGTTGTTCAGAGTACGTAGCGTGGTTGAGTGCCAAGGCCACCTTCACACTGTCTGGCATGTCACCCTCCTCCGAATCCTTAAACAATTTCTGATAGAAAGCTTCAACGACGTGTTTTGCAGTAGTGTCGCCGACTACCCACAGCGCGCCAACGACATTCTTGAACCTCGAAAATTGCAGACCAGCAGCGAGGTAAATGGCTTCTTTGGGTGTTTCCTGATCACCGACAGCAGTATGACACGCCGATAAGAATGCGAATTTCGCTTGCGGAGCATCATTCTCCATAATATCAAGTAGCGTGAGAGGTTTGTCTCTCATGGCAAAATGCGAATAGTAAGGTTGGTCACAATCCTGCTTGCTGTGACAAGCGAGATGTACCCAGGTGTTACGTCGCAAAGCACCGAGTACACCTGCCTGTGTAGCTTCTTCGCCAGAAAGATTGGTGAACTTGACTCAAGGAAGGATAAGTTTCTGGGAACTCAAGCTCTCTGTCAACAGCCGCGAGTACCGTGCCTTGCCCTGAGCCTGGTTGGCTTTGTCCAATCCCGGAGAACGATGGGGTTGCATGCGTCTTCATCGTCTGTCGAGCTCTGATAAGGGCTGAAAGTGTTGACGTGTAGGAGCAGACATATATGTCCTCTAGACATAGTTCCCGTCCAAAGTTATTGGCCTTCATTCGAAAGGGGTGAGCTGCATAGAGAGGAATAGACGTAAGGGCTGCAGCAGGACACAGACAGATTAGGGAGCGAGGCATCACTTTGAGATCATGATGAAGTACTTTAGCAACGGGTGGCATGACCTCGTCCCAAGTCTTCCGCAGGAGTGATATCAGATACGTCCTGGACTCGCTTGGACCCATAAAAGATGCGTGCCGTATCTCCCTGGCAAGGTCGCCCATGAGCGTTTCGACATCTGCGAGAGTGAGAGATGCTTTCCTGATGCTGAGATAATGAAGGCGTTGCACGAGTATTTACTCGCAATGAGGATGATGACTGGGCCACAGTACGCTGCCACTTGCAAGTGGTTGTATGATGGTGAAAGGAGGAATCGCGAGAAACCTTGAAGATAACGGATTTCAGCTACCGCAGCTTTCCAGTCTGGACTCTCTTGCTGTTATGTAAGCAGTAACTTCGTCTGTGACAACCGCGGGGCCCTATGCTTAGGCTATGCATCAGATAAGTGCTTGCTGAGCTTTGGCTGAGCTCCAAGAGTTTGTGAGCTCACTGTGTGACCTTTATTGTGTTTGGATTTGCCAATATATTGGTGAACGGGAGCGAAAGTCTGAGTCTGAGACGACGGCTTGCCCTCATAGATGGGCTGGTCACCAGTCTAGAAGTATGGAAGACGTGTGGCATGCGCACACTCAGTTCAGTTCTCTTTCCTCCTCACCTGTGTCTGACTCCTCTCATAATCAATATTCGCCACCGTGACTGTCACCCCCGTGCACTCGGACCCATCTCTCTCTCTCTCTCTCTCTCTCTCTGCACCTCCTTTCCCTTGCGCTGCTTTCCCCAGATCCACGCTACGTGCTGACAACACCACCAGGAACTTAGCTCCGCTTTCTGGAATGCAGCTCTTGGTGGTGCAACGGGGAACTTGATGTTAGTATATTGTTAGTAGCAGCACCGGGTCAGCGCCTCGGTTAGAAGATAGAGCGATGATGGGTGATTAGGGTGGCCTTTCGGATGCAATGCAAGAGCGTTGCGAAATAGGGATATTATAGAGTCATTGTCTTCAAGGTCTTTTTGAGCAAAACCTGCAAGGCGGGCCCACGCAAGGTTGGTGAGAGCTGCTCCACGGTCAGGATGGGCAACCGAACAGAACCAACTGAAAATGCTCCACGGCATCGTTCAGATGAGAGACCTCCCCGCTTGTCGTGTATTCGGCAAATCGCCGTGGCTTGCATTTGCATCTCGAACAATCTCACATTCAATGGTGGGCTACGGTGTGCGAGCTGTCACTGGCAGTAGAAACAGAAAACACACGAACTAGAGTCACTTATATTAAGCAGCGTACCATCGTCGTGTTCGCAAGCGTCCACAAAAGCGACCTTTAGCGTGAGAGAAGGACAAATATCGACAATGAGTGGGAGGGATAGATTTTCCATGAGCCAATCGATGTGCATGAACGGCATGGAGATTACTCACCAGATGCTTTATGCTCATCTCCATGTTGAAGCAGCCATCCCACGACATATCGAATTTGCCGATGACTTCTCCATTGCTTAGCATTCGATCGAGCTCTAAGAATGCCCTGATCTCGAATGATAACTTAGGTGACGCATGTAATGATCTACAAACTGATTGTCAGTTCTTGGCTCGCATGTGAAACTACAGACTTTACAGGGTCACGGTATCCCCCACGCTACAGATTTGTCGGATAATAGGATTCCGATGGCTGATCTCCAGCACCTCGTCTCGCAGAGCTTGATGGACACATATATGCTGGCGGGTATGCACAAATATTTTGGCGACAATGGCTTCAGACTGTTGATAGAGTGTGAAGATCCTGAGATGAATATGATATGGAGTGACCCACATTCAAGTCTAATATATTGGCCCTGCAAGCTACCGGTGATACGACAAGAACGAGGTGTGAATATGGTTATGGGGACCGGATATAAGTCAAGTAAGGGTTCAGGGCATGCTGCACGTGTGTAACCAATGGGTGGTTGCTGAGCGCTCAGACCAAAATATGATAGACTAATCACCTGTGCTATCGGAAAAAGTGAGTAGTGTCACAGTCAGTGCCATCAACGAAAGAGTGGCTCGCCAAGGGAGGCTGCTGGAGTAATCGTCTGAGTGGTGATCCGAGTATCCAACCCCTTGTGTTGTTGACCCAACCTTGCAGCATTAGCTGCCTGCGAGGCTTGTGTCACGTTTACCAGCAATTTAGAGTGACTACAAAGTAATGAGCTGATACCACACACATACTAGCAGCAAGTCAAGTCGGATTGAAATCGGAGTTCATTAAGTTGAAACGTGGGGCCCCTGATTAATGGCGCGCAAGTCACGTGGGGACAGTTGAACACTCTGGAGGGCAACCAGAGGGCAGACACATGCCCGCAGTAGCCTGCAGTCTAGCTAACAGGGACACAAATAAGGTTGGCGACACGCAACCTTGGTTTCCACAGGCAATGGAGTCTAGGAGGATAGTCTCTGATTTTTATCGTGGAGGCTCGCCTTCGACGCCTTACTATACAGCTTATCCATCTCCGGAGCCTCACTCTGATGATGAGCAGCAGCAAATGGCAGGCCCATCCAAACTCACGCTAGACTTGCCGGTCTACTCAAATAATTCTTTCCAACCCTCCGATGAGGAAGAGGAAGAAGAGCACTCGAATCTGCACTTAAATATCAATTTCAATCTCTCATTAGATTTCAGTCAAGCTACACTGGGACACTCTCGTCCGCCTTCACCAACACCAACCGCAGACTTTAGCATGATCTCACCACCAAGCAGTCCTTCCTATGTTCAATATCACTCTCAATTCCTTTCAGCACCACAAGGACGAAACACCCTTCCTTTCTTCCGGACATCTCCAACCCGCACTTCTACCCATTTACGAAGTCACAGTATAGCCTTGGGAGGCAGTACAAAACGCCGCGTACGTCCCAATATCACGAAGATTTGGGAAAGCATTTCTTCTCCATCTCCTCGAGGCAGCAAGTCCTCACCTACACTCAAACATCCATCGCCAATCCATAGGCACTTTACTAGGTCCTCCCCTAATATCTTGCGCGCAAAGCGCAAGGCAAAGCGTTCTTCAGTATCAGACGTCTTTTACTGTGGGTCCGGGGTTCAGGGTAACATCAATGGGGACGTCGACGTAGACTACCGTGCATTAGACCCGCTTGACGGTGAGGAGGGTGAACTCGTAGACCACGAAGGTTATTTTGATGCAGTCCAATGCGATCTTACAAGTATGTATTCTTCAATTTTTTTTTACCAAGTTAACATTTATCATCTAGCGTCCCTATCGTCATATACACAATCCCCCTCACCCTCCCCTACCACCACCCCAACCTCATCTCACCTCTGTCTCTTTCGACCTCAAACTCCCTCCCAAGCCTACACCCTCTGCCCAACATCATACGCCTCAGCCTCCACCTCCACGTTCACCTCCACGTTCACCTCCACGTTCACTTCCACGCGATACCTCCCCCCCGCCCAAACATCCCTTCCCCTTCCCCCAGAACTCACCCTACACATCCTTTCCCTCCTCCCGATGCGTTCAGTCCTAGCATGTATGCTTGTCTCTCGCTCTTTGTACACACTAGCCAAAGACACAAGCGTCTGGCTAGGAGTGTGGAGAGGGAGAGAAGGCCGTCCAAGAGTCCAACCCCGCGTATCTCGCCAAAGCCCATACGGCTATTCCTACACACACAACTTTGCGTACGGGCTAGTGAATTATATGTCTTCTTACTCATTCCCAAGAAATTCCCTGCCCAGCTTGTCCTCCTCTTCTGGTGATGACATCTCATCACTGCGTTATGCCCACGCAGACGAAGGCGTACACGGATTCCCGCTTCTTGAAGACTCCGAAGATGCGGAAGGGGATGGGCCTAGTGGCTGGGCTATAGATTGGGATCGAGTTGAAGCGTTGTGGTATGGCGGACGCTCGAGGGGCGTTTTTATGGATAAAGAGATCAATGCTAACAGACCATCAATTCGCATCTCTTATCCGGATCCAATCTTAAGAAGAGGCGCGAATTTAGGACCTCTCCGGCTCAACTGGCATACCCTCTACCGCTCTCGTGCCACACTCGAAAGGCAGTGGCGAGATCCACGCGGTGAACCGCGGGTGATGCGAATCGAGGGACACGGAGACAGGTGCGTTTTGTTTCCTCTCCTCTGTGTTTGAGTTTGTGTATGAAATTCAACGACTAACCGACGACCCCCCATAGCGTCTACTGCCTCGACTTTGACTCGCAACGGATCATCACAGGATCTAGAGACAGAACCATCAAAGTGTGGTGTATTCACACTGGCGAGTGTCTTGCGACGTTTGAAGCGCATTTGGGAAGTGTGCTTTGTTTGAAGTTTGAAAAAGACTTTGATGCGAAGCGACCTTACTCGCGCCGGTCTTGTTCTCGCGGGCTTGGTATTAATGGTGAAGAAAAGGAAGGTAGTGTCAACGAGGATGCGAACGAGGGGGATGAGGAGGAATCGCACGGTATGATGGTATCCGGTTCTTCGGATTGCACAGTACGTGTCTGGGACCTATACACAAAGCATCGTGGTTCGAGAATACGGGCTGACGTACATGCGATTTTGCGTGGCCATTCTGGGGGTGTGTTGGATTTGAGGATGGATGAGAATTGGATCGTCAGCTGGTAAGTGTTCCCCCTTCTACCATATCTTACCCTCCCGATTTCACATATCTTGTGTTCTCGCCGTCGCACAAACCAACACTAACTCCCTCCCTACTTAGCTCCAAAGACGCACTCATCAATGTATACTCCCGATCTACGCTCACTTTACACGCCGTCCTACAAGGCCACGAAGGACCCGTGAACGCCATCGGGCTCGAAGGCGGGAGGGTAGTGAGTGCCAGTGGGGATGGTCGAATGATGTTGTGGGATGCTGCTAGTGGGAGGTGTGAACGGGTGTTTGAGGGGCATGAGAGAGGGTTGGCTTGCATTGAGTTTAAGGTGTGTGTTTTTTTCTTCCGTCTTATTTTTTCCGTGTTTCCGTGTTTCTTTCCCTGCCCCCAAAGTGTGGTGGTGGTCGGTCATTGGCAATCAATTATATTATTTGCTGAACAACTCTACTAGGATGACCTAATCCTAAGTGGTTCAAATGACTGCACTATCAAACTCTGGCGCGCATCCACAGGAGAATGTCTGCACACCTTTGCTGGCCATACGTTGTTGGTCCGCGCGTTGTGTTTTGATCCGAAGACTGGGTATGTGGTTAGTGCGAGTTATGATCGGAGCGTTAGGGTTTGGGAATGGAGAGAGCCTGCTACTCCTGCTGTGAATATTACTGCTTTTACTTCGCACTCTTCTTCCTCGTCGACCTCTTCTTCGTCAACCTCTTCGTCGTCGTCATTTCACTCGACACACACCAGTACCTCAACACATACCAGCAACTCGGCGCACGCCAGAACCTCGATTTACGCATCCGACACAGACGGAGCAAGCGTAGTAGGCGTCGCAGACGGTGTCGTTGGGTATAGAAATTCGGGTATGAGCGAGAAGAGGGGTGTTGGGAGGTTGGTGAGGGAGTTTAGGGATTTGCATGCGAGTCATATTTTTGATGTTAAGTTTGATGTGAGGAGGATTGTTAGGCGAGTGTTTTTTTTTAGTGTTTTGGGGGTATTGGGCTTGATTGATGTGACCTACTGATCTCGCTTTCCTATAGCACTTCGCACGACCAGAAGATCGTTGTTTTGGATTTCACAGACGGCATCGAAGGCGCTGAGATTTTTGTGTGATATAGGGCACCAGAATCCTTTTTCTTTATCTTCATCTTTCACCCCGTCCTGACCTAGCCATATCTGGTGATAGCCAGACCTTGGTGATACCTCAAACATCGAATCTATTTATTTATCACGCATCTTATATCCGTTTTGAACATCTTGCATTGCAATTGGACTTCGTTCGATCTTGTATCTAGCTATACCTCTAGTGTATTATGTACAGTATATCTGGTGAACGTCATTGGTTTTGTTTTGCAAGGTTGGTTGGCTGGCGTATTTGAGTTGGCGGCCCCATGTTTGGTAGTGACTCGCTTAAACTAGCGCGGACAAGTTGAATGTGACTACGTCGAAATTCTTCTCTCTCGAAGGACTGGTTACGAGTCTAGCTGGCGGTACTGTAATGTGGTTGTCCGGTAGTCTGTAGTCTCTCATTGGCGAACCCTAATAAAAGTTTTGAAGGAAGTCAGTTGTTCCTGACTCAGTATCAGGGGCTGGTAGTTCATATCGACGATTTGGCTGGCGGTACCTTGCTATGGTTGAATTTCCAAAGCTTATCGAGAACCTCAGGACGACCCTGAGTAGGGGAGACTATGTCCAGCAAGCCAATGATTTCTCGAGTCTCCACACGTAGTACGTGGCTCATTGCAAAGCGGATAAATTCAATTGTTCATACTCCACAATCCGAGTCCGCGGTAGAGTACTATAAGCCAAGCTGGTATCATGCCATTATGACAAGTCGATCCCGAATTGTTTCCTACGACTCAGAACATCGATCTGTACCGATTTCATATCAAGCCGTCCGGATGTCGTGGAAGCTACAGCCGTTATGTAATTTGACTCGCGATCTATGCACCCGCATCATAGGTTCTACATAATATTCCGGCGTAGGTAAGTAATTGTCCGGGGTCCTGTAGGGAGCGTCGACATCGAGCGACGACGCGCTGGATATGAACGTTCAATTTTGGAGACTCGGCGGAACACCAAACCTTCAAAGAGTTGAAATTATGGACACCGAATCCCCGCGACTGCGGCCAACCACGGTGGTCGCACTCGGCACCGACTGAGTTCCGAGCTTCTTGAATCTTTGCAATGCCACGAGCCACTGTAGTTCAAACACGAAAACAGCTTTTTCAAAGAACAATGTCCAATCAGGGCGGTGCCCTTTTAATTTACCCACGTGTGAATCGACATGATCGCCAGGAACGACATAGTGCCAGCACTAGTACTGGGATTGTTGACTTGGCACCTCTTGGCACTGACAGCGCAGGGGATGGTTCCACACTCACGAGAAGATAGTGGTTTGGAGATTGGCTTAGTGATGAAAACGAGAAGATAGGCTTCGCCAAGGTACTTATGTTCCGACGGCCCACTCAATCCCAGACTTTACTAAGAGTCTATGACTGTACAGGACTGTCCTTATGTTTGATGGGTAATAAAAACAGATTTCAGAGGCGGCCACGCCATATATGTACATAACGTTCAGAAGGTGCTGCTATTTTTTGGTGCATATCAAGACACATGTGGGAGAAGAGGTGGGTGGCTTCGTAAGTTGCAGGTAATGTATGGTCATTGGTTGATATATACTTACGACAAATCTGTCACTTGAGTAGATAATTTTAAAATTCAAGGCTCCGATTAGATGACGTCCCGAGTAGTCAAGTGAGATGCGAGCTCATGTCCGTGACTAAAGGTGCACGATCATCAGCCGCGGACGTAAATCGAGCTAGACCATCACGCAACCGCAGTTAGGCATGCAGCTTCGACCTTCTGAACGCTGATACGCTTGGCGTAGCCCACTCGCTGATTTTTAGAAGACCGATATGTTGTCTAGGTCAATGTAAATTTATCCTCGATAGTCACGGGATCAAGAATTGCAGGTAGGATATCGTCCTGCACAGGAACTGAGAAATACTCTTCCGGCTGGTTAGGCTGAGGATCAGATGAATTGTAGATGCCCAGTGCCCATTGGGGTATACCCCTTGATCATATACAAGGATAGAAGGCTGGGCTGGTGGGCAATGGCACAACTGGTGTTTGCGGAGTGAAATAGGTTGTTCTGTTGAGTCACATGGCAAAGCGGATGCCTCACTATACACCGGGGGGTCATAATTTGGGATGACTGGCACCTTAACACATACCGAAAGGAGTGGCAAAGGCAAGGGCGCAAGTGTTGGTACAGAGACAGGAATAGGAACATGATGTCGAAATGCGCAATCAATACCATCAGCATAATTCGGCCAGCGGCGGAAGCAAGGCATATAAGCAACATCTGCGAAATTGAAATTCGAAGGTCACTCGAGCGTCAAACACGAACATGGTGAAGCGTCTTTAGAGTGTACAAGCTGACACCTCAGGTCCATGCACTTCCTCTTCAACGTATGCCAAACAATGCGCTTGTGTCCATAGCGGTATTATTGGTGCTCCGGACACAAGGGTCGGATCCAGGAGATCCATCCCGCTGAATTCGTATCTGGTCAGAACTCCGCGGGAATGGCAGTGCTGCATCATGGATACTGCGAAAGGGCCAAAATCAGAACCTCCCCCTCGTCAGAAAGAAGGGATATACAGGTTGCAAGTGTCGCCAACAGGACACTAGCCTTGTATTCTGACAAGGTGTTTCTAGGCCTGTGTCCTCCAACTTTTGGACCGGATAATCATATTTTCCCCTGTGGCTGGGATGGGCGCAGATGGCAACTGCGACGGGGAAAACAACGTTTCATACGCTGGCGGAGCCACTGTGAGGCAAGCTATCGGACACTAGTGTCGTGGAAGATTCTTCGGTGTTTAGTTGCAGTGCCGACCAATCGAGCACGAGTTGTCTTTGCAAAAGGGCCAGGATGTTGGATAGTAGAAACAGTACAGGAAGTGGGTGCATGAAAGTGCATTTGTTGCCATATACACATGTCCCACCACGAAGTTGCAACAAATTTTAGCTGGGTTGAAAAGCAAGTCTCCGAGACGTGCTATTGAGCATAAAGTCACTTCGGTACTTCGAGTGAGGCGCCATAGAGAAGTGTCAACGAAGAAGGTTGTGATCAGATACGTCGCCTAGTAAAGCGAGAAGTAGATAAACTGAAAATTAAACTGCAGGCACGCAAGCTTAATTGGTGATGGGATTATCCAGGTAACGTCGACCTGTGCATTTCAATATCGAACAAGGGTATTGTGGTGGATGTTGGAAAGACAATTATTGAGCTGAAGCTAACCGTAACAATTGCTGCTTGACCAACGAGTGTCAAAGTGATTCAGTGTGGTACCAGGTAAAACTAGCCATCGAGATGAGTTGTGACGGGTCCACTGTGTGTTGGCATGGCCATGTGGAAATCAACGCGGGTACATTTGCCCGTTCATTCTAGTGGTTGTCCCCACCACAGCTGAGGCCGGAAGTTTGAAGCCTTGAAGCTTCGCAGTTGCTAACGTCTGAATCGACCAAAGAAGATTCAAACGGGTTGGCCAAAAGTTCACTTGTACGTAATGAGGTGCTTACTTGGCGCTTAACTCCGCAAAGTATGTACACCGCTAGAAAAATGTGCTTTGGTGTCCTTTCAATATTATAAATCTTGTGCCTTTCATTGGGTGATGTTAGTCAATCAAATCATACACTGGAAACAACTCAAAAACCCGTATTCGAATTGTCGGATAGCGTCGCCATTATGCCCGCCCGCGCACTTATAAGTTGTTTCAAACATAACAGCATGCTAGCAAAACAAGAAGTCTCGCCACGTATCATCACGGCATGCTGTTCTTCCGACTCAGACAGTAATCGTGATCAGATCAGGGCACGCTCACAGATGGCCCACACGAATGCTTATGAATTCTTTATGTGACTCACCTGAACTTTTCTGGCGTGGTTTGGTTCCGTCGGCCAAATCACATGGGCACATCATGTCGCTATGTCAGAACACTTCTGACATGCGCAATTGCGTTAACGAATAGAATAATCGAGATCCTGTGGTGATCTAGAACAGCGAATCAATAATAAGTATAGCGGTGTAATACAGAACTCCAAATACAATTAACGGCACAATTGGCCAGAAAGCGATGGTGAGAATGGGATGGTATAGAATGTCCGAGAGAAAAATAATATGCTGACCATCCTCCCAACTAGGAAGGGATGGTTATAATGTACACGAAATCAGGATGCAGGTGACAAAATTTCCTGAAAAATGGAAAGTCGCACTGTCGGCGATATTCTGAACGCCGATGGGTGACCTGCCATCTCAGAGTCGTAGAGGCAGTGCTATGGCCTGAGATATCAAAGGTGCGCTGTGACCAGACGGATTTATTATGTGATGCAAACGCTTGCGTGGCGGCAGATTTGAATCCTGAAGGTCTGTCGTCTTCTCAGGACCAGGTTCCTAACCAAAAGGTCTTCGCCACATACTATGTACGTCAACCTGACCACCCTCCTCCCAATTCCGCGAGTGCTTGCGCTCTGGCCTGTAGGATGGATCTCTTGATGATCGCATCTGCCCGGTAAACTCAGTGTGGAAAGGGAGTTCTAGAAAAACATCCTTACCTCCGATTGTGGGATTGCTTCGAGTGTCCCAGTGAATGACCCTGTCATATCTGGCTGACGCCAGTCAACTCTGGGACTATTTTGTGATGGTACCATGTCAGCTGAGGGTCTCCGGTCGACAAGATGATGAGACGAATATGAGTGCTGCAACGGAATGAGCGGTGTATCTCGGGCAATGTGAGTTCCAAACGCACGTCTTGTTGACTAGAAGTATCATCGTGGGGTAGTGATGACTGCCGCGAGTAATCTTGAAGGGGAAGTGAGATTATAATACACAAAAATAAATGCTCTGAATAAGCTCCTACCTGTTGAACTCTGAGTTCTAGAGAGAAGAGCCGTCACTGGCAGACACTTCGTTAAGTGGGATAGTGATGCTAATGCAGCACAAAATACCTACTGAGTTCGTCACGATGCTGTTCGGCGGCATTGACATCCCGCCTAGCACGGGCTTCTGCTTCCAGACAAACGGTATATCGTTGAAACGCATCTTGTGTCTGTGACTGTGCGCGTGCGAGCGTTGTCCGTGCTTCTTGAAGGTATTGGCCTTGTGAAGAAATTTAACCTGGAAACATGAGGAGAGCAGATTAATGGGACAAACCAGATGACTGCGCGTCTTGTAAGAGTTGCTCGTACGTTGCTGTTGAGGGCGAGGAGGATGTTCGAATAACATGTGGGCGAGATGTGCCTGGTGAGTGCACATAATTTGGACTTGAAACATTTGAACCACTCTCTGTATGTGGGAAATCAATATGACTGCGTGAAAGTACTTGAGAGCGATCACAGCGACTGACCTGGCTGCAATCGAGCGATATGATCTACTAGACTGGAGGGCGGATAACTCCCTTCAGATAGTTCAGGTGTTGAGACCTCCATGGAATCGTCGATGGGTGGAAGCTGGGGAGCGTTGGGACCAAGATGTCGCAAGCGGGGATTATGGGGGATGCCTGTGTTGTGTCGCTCAATAAACTTCCTCAGAAAGGCGAGCTCAATGTCGTCAGGCATCATGTATGGGGGGCCCTGAATGTCGCCTTTCTGCATGAGGACCTCTAGATGTGACATTGTCTTATCCTTGAGCTGTTGCAACCACTCATGCAATTCCATGTGGTCTTGATCTGCGCGAGCGTCACTGCCGTCAAGAGCGCCATGTTAACAATAAAGCATGTCTGTAAATTATCATCGACAAACTAGTCTTGACGTCTTCTTGCTTTTCTCCAGTACGTTTTTGTCAATTTTAGGGCGCGGTTGACTTCATTGTCGAGAGTTCGATACCAATCGCTTGAACGTCGGTTTAGCTTCACAGCCAGCACGCCGGGTTGAACTCGTAGCTGGAGGACACAGCGACCTTCGGCATCAGGGGGGCCCAAAGCACCTTTTTGACCTTGATTGCCCCTGGTGGCGCCACGGGAGACGTTGCCAAGTTCTGGCCATGGGAGGTCGTCGGATTGCATGTTTACTGAATGATTGATACTCCGTCGACGGAGTGGCGAAGTTGGGGGGTGTTGCAAGAGTGGAGATAAAAACTCGTCCAAGATAATCATGCGGCAGTCTTATAATTGCAGGTGTCCTTTCTATGCAACGTAGCGATGCGGCTTTCACCATACGCACTGCCTCGGTTATTCCAATCAGCGTTTGCTGGGTGACATGTCAACATACTCATGTCAGCAGGGGTGACATCTGGCACATCTAAGTAGATTTAAGTTCAAACGTTCAAGCCAGGTCACCTCGTTGACGGATATTCGGACTGCTCTCACGTTTATATATCATCACGACGCTGGCCGGTGTCCAGATATAGGTATGGTTGTGATGAGAGAAGAAACGGCAGCTATGATTACAAGAATAACGATGAAGCCCACTACAGAAAGAGTGCCATTGGATACCATCCATACTTGGCTGGCCCCTGCAATCACCCTAAATCCCAATTGCGGTGCCACGACAGCCGCGAGATAACCCATCGTCCAATCGAGTACTGAAGGCTCGGCCGGTTTTCAAATTACTATCTCGATCATGTGGAGAAGTTCACTCCCTGCGCCAGAGGTGCAGCATCGGAAAAGTTGATCGTGCATGCACTCCAGCGAACGTACTGCTTCCAGGCATCTCCGCCGGATTCGCGGCCCCTGAAATAAAGAAGTCAGAAGAGAAGCAGATCTAGCTGGAGATGTCCTGACCATCCGGTGCTCTATAGGTGAGAATGGGCGCAATTAGGCTGCGAAGGTCGATCATTCAGAACAGAAGCTGTGACAGACCTTATTGCCTCCAAATGCGGCACCTATTTCGGCGCCGCTAGTTCCAACGTTGACCTGAAGTGTTTCGTTACATCAGGATTGTATGTCCCAAAGCCAAATGCACATACATTGACAATGCCGGCGTCTGAGCCTTCGGGGCCAATCCACTTGCCAACGTTCCGAATATCTTTGGTCCAGAGGCTGCTAGACAGTCCTTGGGGAACAGCATTGTTCCATTCAATGGCCTGCTCCAGCTCATCGAACAAGCCGACGTTCAGGATAGGTGCGAACGTTTCGGTACTCCACATCTTATCGGCAGGATCCACGGTCTTTGGAACTGCGATCGTGGGTTGGACAAAATTACCCTGGCTCAATGCCGCATGGTCATATTTCCTTCCACCAATAAGAATGTCAGCACCAGATTGGCGGAGTCGCTCCACAGCGTCGCTGTAAATTCCAACAGCTGCACGTGTATGCAAAGGCCCAAGCAAAGTGTCATCTACTAGAGGGTCTCCAACGCTTATAGTAGCGTATAATTTCTCAAGTGCGTCGAGGAATTTCGGTGCAATCGCACGATGGAGATAAAGTCGCCTGGTAGATGTGCATCGTTGGCCAGCAGTGCCGATAGCACCAAAAAAGACGGCTGGGACAGCTAACGACATGTCTGCATCTGGCATGATGATGGACGCTGATGTAACGTTATTAGAGGCAATCCTCGTGGCCTTCCGGAGTAAAAGAAGTACCGTTGTTCCCGCCCAACTCTAAGATGCTCTGACCGAACCTAGACTGAACAGCCTTACCAACGACCCTACCTACGGCCTCACTACCTGTAAATGAAACTAAAATATTTTTGTTTAAGAAACGCCCTGCGCCGCTTGAAAACAAAGCCTTACCAAGGGGTACATCTCGACTTGCAACGATAGCTTCTCCAACGTCCTTTCCGCCCGTGATGAGAGTAGATACGGCGCCAGGAATGCCGTTCTTCTCTAGCACACGCGCAATGATCTTTGTTATGGCAATGGAACAAAGTGGTGTGCTCGGCGAAGGTTTCCAGACGTTCGCATTCCCAGCGGCGACTGAAAGCGAAAAATTCCTACATTCAATTACTTAGTCAGGTCTCCTGCTAGCCATAGGAAGTCATACCACCCATATACTGCCACCGGAAAGTTGAACGCAGTAAGCACACCGACGACACCAATGGGGTTAGGTACTGCGACAAAACAGTGCATCAGCATAGCATGTCATAAGTCGAATTAATTGCGCAGTCGACCTTCCAGGATAGTGTGACCAGGTCTTTCAGATGCCACAACTCTGCCGTTCATCATTCGAGATAAGCCCACCGCGTAATCGCACTCAAGAGATCAAAGGTTTCAAGATCAGCATCGGAAGAAGCAAAAGAATCCGCACAATATCCACGAATTCCTGGACTTCCCCAATGCCTTCTGTTTTAATTTTCCCCATTTCGAGGGAAACCAATGCCCCAAGAACGTCACGCTAAAAACAATGAGACTATGCCAAGTTTCGTGGAAACAGGGGCTCTATACCTTCGCAGAGAGTGCTTCTCTGATCTGTCGTAAAAGTTCGCCTCGCTTGGGAGCAGGAACCGTCCTGAGATGAAGATAAGCTTCCTTAGACTTTCCCAGTGCTTCGTGCAGCTCATGCGGTGTCGCCTGTGAGATATTATATTACACGCCGGACAAAGTATGCAGTGAGCCTACTATTCACTTACCGAACGAACCCGCGCAAGTACCTCCCCAGTGGTGGGACATACACTTTCCAGCACATCCCCAGAGCCAGACCACTGCCCGTCATAAACGCCTGGGAGTTCCGCAGCACCAGCAGGGATGTCAAGCGACGAAAGGATAGCCGATGCGCGCGTCGACAAGCTCCGTGCGCCTTGAAGAGTTCCGCAGACTGTGTGGCGCAACAACATCATACCGCTAAAACTGAAGAGAGTGCTATATAGTAAGCAAAAATGTTTACGTATGAGTGCTGCAGTCTACGATCAAAGCAGATTGCGACTCTGTGGTGGTTGGCCGTGGTTTAAGTTCTAAAATTTCTAAAATTTTGAGACAATCCAAAAGATCCGTGCATGCCGTGTCACGTGGTTTGGCGCTACTTCTAAAATTTTGATGGTCATGTTCATATTCCAACCACTCTCAATATGAATCTTTGAACATGCAGGAGCGGAAGTGTGCATAGAAGAACGGATGGGATGTGTAATGTGAGCCAACGCGAATGAAATGAGATAACACAATTATCACACAACGAGGATCTAAGCGGCAGATCTATCTGTCCATTAATAGACTTGGGACCCATCCAGAACCAAACCCCACGGATCTCATTAAGATGATGCAGAATGTAGCAACCAAAACACTGACAGGGATGGATAGTCGTGGATGCACTGATCTCACAGCCTGCCTGAACCTCCCGACGGGTTAAGTATAACATTGAGCCCTCTGGTCCCTGAACGGCTGTAAGTACTACCCGCATCGGGAGGTAAAGCGATGAGATGCACCTAGGGAGTTAGTTCAGCGTCGAGGGCAGTGATGCTGGTTATGTATGTGCAAGATGCCTCACGTCGGTGCCAGGATTATAGGCCCTTGAAGAAGGAAGGGTCCGCGTCAATCTGGTTCCGCGCCTTTTTGCTCCTCCCTGCCAATGCATTTTTACTGCTTTTCGATTTTCTTTTCTTCTCCTTCAAGGAGTAAGAGCCCCCTACGTCCTCGTCGCTGTCAGAGGCCCCGATTACTACTGCGGTGCCCTCGGGGGGTGCTCGGGTTTCGACAACAGCTCCGTCGGGTTCCTGCGGGTCTATGTCCGAGGCTTGGATAATTTGTACATTTTCGGATTCGTCAACTGCCTCTTCACCCTCTTCATCTTCAAAAACGGCCCTGAGATCTGTCATCTTGAGTGTGTCATCGTGACCTGCACTACCGACCCATCTTCCCTCCCCACCGAGATCGACTGCAATTCTTTCAATGGGAAAAGACCCGTGGTCAGCAACAACCCCAAGGAGCTTGGTAGGAAATAGCTGCACGGCCCGTAGAAGACCGTCAGACGATCCCGTCAGGATCGTAGAGTGAGAGGACGGGTATGACGATGGTAGCGTACAAAGGGCGTCAATCGACTGGGGGTGCCTGCAACGACGATGAGAGATGTATTCAGATAAGCATCCAGCAACAGATTATTTTTACCCGGGAACTCTATCGACACAATCTGCCCATCCATGGCTACGATTAAACACGGATAGAATCCCCGTCTGTGTGCCGACTACTACTTTAGATCCGCTATTAGCCCGGCATTTCGCATACACACAATGAGCATGTTTAAATACATATATAGGTGGAAGTACCTTCGAATAGCAACAATAGAGAGCAACTCATCCTCCTGATCCTCGGACTGTGCCACCGGTTCCGGCTTCTTTCCACGTACATCAATCACTGATAGTGTACCATCGCCGCTTGATTATCGCACAGAATAAAAAAAATTGGAGTGTTGGAATGCGGAGGATACTGTCGCTATGGGTGCTTGCTTACCTAGTTGTGATGAGTTGCTTCTTATCGTCTAACCAAAGGAAATCAGAGATGAAGTCATAATGATGAGTATAACCTCGAATGGGATCAGACTTTCGAGGGTCCCACAGCTATCCACAGATAAGTAAGGTGTTGATTGTGGCGCATCAAACGGAGTCGGCTGACCTTGATTACTCCGTCATCATCACCAGTGCCTAACATCTGAGGCATGAGGCGCTTGATGCGATTCACTGGGGAACTTTAATAGGCACTGCCATCAGCTGCCTCAACGAAGCATGGAGTCACATCAGGAAATCACTAACTCACTCGTGGGCATTTTTGCGTGTCTCACTGACCGTTCCAGTGGTTGTATCGATTGTGCTATATGTCTTCAGTACTATAAACAATAGTCCAAATATCAAAATAGATCATACAAAATAGCTTTTGCCTTTCCGGTTGCCCAAAGACGAGACCCATCCTCGCTAGTATCCAAGCAACGGCAAGAACGTTTGGAAGGCCTTAACACAAAGCTTTCTTCATGTTGTCCTTGTTCATCATACCGAAAGGCCTTGACCTTTCCATTAAGAAGGCCAGTATATACGGTCGAGTGCGTGGGATGAAACGCGAGGTCAAAGATCTGGGATCCAACCGGAATGTCCGGCATGAAAATAACGTGCACGGCTCTCAGCTAGACTTCAGGTGAGGGCAAGCAGCAAGCCAAGTTGCGAACTTGAGTCTAAGTTCCAGAACGACACGGTATGTACCGTGGGACTAACATTCCCACGTCTCCGGTGATGTCGGAATGGTCTTACAGTCCAGCCGGTAGTCTAGGCGTCGGGATGAATGCGCCTGCACAGCGTCCTAAACGGCGTTTCATCTGTGTCGGTCAATGGGGAAGAGAAAATCCCTCTTAACCCATGGCCTCCGTATCTCGTTTCTCAACGTTAATCGTTTTACTCGCAACTATATGTCTTGCCCAGACAGTCACGCTACACGCTGGTCTCAACAACGTCCTCTCTAACGGCCCCAATACTAAAGCGATTAGCGCTCGATATGCAAGCGGTTCATCATTTGCAGAGGATAAAGAGGATGTGACCTTGCTCGATATCGTTCTTGTTGCCTCCGTCGATGGTCGATTCCACGCACTTAACCGTACCTCTGGACAGAAACTCTGGTCTATGTCGTATTCTGCGCACGGGGCTCCGTCTAGTATTGCGCCGCTTGTTCGTACCAGACATGTCACCTATGACTCTGACTTGACGGACGATGATGACGCCCATCATGAGGTGTACATGATCGAACCACAGTCGGGTGACATATATGTGATGGCTACCCCCAGTAGTAAACTCCAACGCCTCTCTTTTTCCATGGCACAGCTTGTCGAGATGTCGCCTTTTAAATTTGCGCGGGATGACGATGAGCGGGTCTTTGTGGGAAAGAAAGAGACATCTCTAGTGTCAATAGAACTGGAAACTGGGAAAGTCAAGGCCATTAATGCTGAATGCCCTTGGGGTCCATTTGAAAATTTCAGCCACAAGGAGGAGCTTGACCTAGACGAACTTGAAGATTATATGCCAAACAAGGAGAGGTTCATTCCGACAGAGGTCTTCATTGGACGTACCGGTAGGTGTCTATTGCTTTCATAGTCACTACATCTGAACCAGACTTCCTTGCAAGACTACCAAATATCCATCTTCACCCGCTCAAATACCCCCAATGGTCGAAAGGTTCCTATACAGAATCTGTCTTTCTCCACATATGGTCCCAACAACCAGGACAATGTCTTGCAAGCGGCGTACCGGAAGACGCAAGACAGCACATACATTGACTCCCTACCCACTGGCACAATCGTTTCACTTAAAGCACATGAAAATGATTCTGCAGGTCCGTACTCTCTGCAGAAAGCGCAGTTCATGTGGACAAACCATTTTGATAGCCCCATGTAAGGAATACCGTGCGTATTATCGGAATGTTTCTAACATTTTATATAGAGTGGCTGTATTTGATGTTCTGTTGAGCGCTCAGAAGCCAGATCCATTCGTCCTCTTGCAACCTCGTCCTGACTTCTTGCGCGGATCGGATGTATCCTCCCTTGATATCAATACAGCTTATGTCGGACTTGTCGAAGAGTCACTCTACGTAATGGGTGTGGACCACTTTCCACTAACCGCATTCGGCGACACTGAATTCAACCACAAACTCATCGAGTCTGTCGACGGTATCACTCGGCGGCGCAAGATGGTGGAGCTATGCGAACGTGATCCAGACAATACCAAATGCCTCACGGGTAAACACCACCTTGATTCGTCTTTGAATAACAAACAACTCCCAGGTGTTCCTGGTGCGATGCTGCCTCCTGGCGACAACTCGAATCCACCAATCGATGCCGTAGAGGCCATGCCCACCCTGTCAGATCCCAGGGACAACACATCCGTGACTGTACCAGGTTGGATGCCGTGGTCGGGCACTAGCTCTGGTGCACATACGAAGGTACTCGGCCCAACATCACCCATCTCTACCATTGGTTCCATAATGCTCGCCACCGCCTTTGTGGCCGGGTTCATATTCCGATCAAAGCTACCCCGCATGAGGCTTCAGATGGCGCCCGCCACGGTCTCTGTACCAAGTTCCATCGAGGAAAAGACAGATGGACATATGACAACACCGCCTCCTCGCCTAGATACCCCTGCCATACATGCAGTGGAGATATCCCTGGTTCCCTCCAAACCCACACCAGTTACCATTAACTCGGGACCTATGCTATCACCAGACGACACCCCTTCTCACGTACTGCAACCTCCCAACCACTTCCCAGAGCTTGTACAATTTGATACCCCCGGCACGACAGCACTTGATATTGGAGAGGCAGATGATAGTGACAGGGAGACTCCAACGCCGAAGAAACGCCCTCGACGTGGTCGCAGGGGCAAGAAAGGAAAGGGCACAGGGGCAGCCATTAATGGCATGGAGGATGATCAGGATGACAAGGATGCAAACAGTCATGTTCCCGAGGCTGTGGTCAAAGACAGCCCGAATACCCCTTCTCCCACACTCGTGGTGCCTCAGACGCCGCAGGCGGCTACATCTTCCCTGGTCGTGTCTGATACTATACTAGGTGAGTATTGATAATGAAATCCGTCTTATCTGTTAACACGTCCACAAGGTTTTGGATCTCACGGAACGGTTGTATACCAAGGCTCCCTCCAGGGGCGTGCAGTAGCTGTTAAGCGCCTTCTGCAAGATTTTGTCACTCTTGCCTCCCGCGAGGTTGGTATTCTCCAAGAATCGGACGATCACCCGAATGTCATCCGATATTACTATCAAGAAGCCCATGCTAATTTCCTCTACATTGCTCTCGAGCTTTGCCCCGCGTCCCTTGCAGACGTCATTGAGAGCCCCGACCGATTTCGCGAGATATCCAACTCATTCGACCCAAAGCGTGCCCTCCGCCAGATAACATCTGGTCTCCGACACCTGCACTCGCTCAAGATTGTTCACCGCGACATCAAACCCCAAAATATTCTCATATCTGCACCAAAGAAGGGTGCATCAGGAAGGGATGGCGGACGGAGGATGCTCATTTCTGATTTCGGCCTATGTAAGAAACTCGAGATGGACCAAACGAGTTTCCTGCCGACAGCACACGGGGCCATGGCTGCAGGCACTGTCGGATGGAGAGCGCCTGAGATTCTCAGGGGGGAAGTGAAACTTGACGACTCGATGAGTGATGACCACTCACAATCATCGCGAGGCAGCGTCAGTACTGCAGTGAATGGGTCAACATCAGGCAAGCCAACGAGGCTGACTAAATCTGTCGACATTTTTGCGCTGGGATGCCTATTTTACTACGCCCTCACTAACGGATTACATCCATTTGGGGATCGGTTCGAGCGGGAGGTCAACATTCTAAAAAATGCCAAATCCTTAGATGGCCTGAAGCAGTTTGGCGAAGAGGGTTCTGAGGCGGTAGATTTAATCACCAATATGTTAGATCCTGAAGCCTACAACAGGTACGTTTCTCGTAAATGTTCTATTTCTGGGGTTGTAATTTCTGTGTATAGGCCCGACACGACATTATGTCTTCTACATCCATTTTTTTGGGACCCAGGACGTCGCTTGAACTTCTTGCAAGACGCATCAGACCGCTTCGAAATCATGTGCCGAGATCCCCGCGACCAAAACCTGATCATTCTCGAAACTGGCGCTTTTGATATCGTCGGTCAAGATTGGCATGCGCGGTTGGATAAGGTTTTCATTGAGAACCTGGGCAAGTACCGAAAGTACGATGGCAAGTCTGTGCAAGATTTACTCAGGGCTCTGCGAAATAAAGTGAGTTAAATCGTGTACAAAAATCCTTTCTGCCAGAAGCTAACGTGGACTTGTAGAAACATCATTATCAAGATCTCCCAGATCATGTTAAGCGGCATCTAGGTCCCATGCCGGAAGGCTTCCTATCCTACTTCACCCGCCGCTTCCCCCGCCTCTTCATGCATGTGCACGGCGTCATATCCAACACATCATTATGCCACGAGTCCATGTTCAAGACATATTTCGAACTGGTCGACTAATATGCTGTCTATAGTGATCCGTCTGATCGAGTGGAAGTTGACAATCTTACTCGTTTTTGCATTCGATTCCGCATATTTATTTTAAATCATATCCACATCATGTATCTGTACTTGTAATAGTTGCTTGGCATACATTGTCTTGTGTAATGAGAATCCTGACTAGACATTCCCTCCATGAGCACACGTTACATGATATTACAACCCCAGCCCGGTCGTTCCTCTTGCTGCGCTCGGGTTCTCGCTCTCTCTTCCACGAGCCTTTGACCGTAATGGTCTTGGAAAGCAGCACGTTGTCTCGCTTCGTCTCTCCTTGCCTCTACTCGCCTCGCATCTTCTAGTCTTGCTGCCTCGCGTCTTACTGCTTCTCTTCTGAATATTAACATCGCGTCCTCGTCCTCCCTCCTTTGCCGCTCTTCGATTCGCACCTGCTCGGCCCGCCTGTCGCGCAGCTCTTCCTGCTGCTGACGTTGCTGTGCTGCCAATCCGAACAGCCAGTGCTGTTCGCGTACATTGACAGGCTCGTCAACGGGATTCGCATCGTAGATCGTGCCATGTGCGCTGTTCATGTGCGCATAGATAGTAGTGGCGGGAAAGACACCCATGCATCGCCAGCAAATATGGCTCTTGCACCTGTACCCGAGCGAATTAATTAAATGCAAACAGGAGCGGGGCGCGTCTAGAATAACTTACAGTGTGCAAGTCATATGATTGCAGCCATCCACTTTCTCGATCAGTGCTTGACAGGTTGGGCATTTTTTCACGCGCCCGTCATGAGCTGCCAGCCATGCCTCTGTTTCTCGCTCCTCAGCAACGCGTCCAGTCTGTCGCTTGTTTTCGGCACAGTTCATGCCGTCATGGACATCATCATGGCAGGATGTACATATATTTGAGAAACACGAAGGGCACTGGCCTACAACCGTAGTGTTGGGGTCGGTGGAGCGGTAGATCTGATTGCAGTCCGGTGTCTTGCAATATTTGAATTCCTGCGGATGTCGAGATATATGCGCGTTGAATACTACTTCCAGCAGGCGGTTGAAGGAAGTTTGAGGGAGGAATTGTTGAATAGTGGGTATAGGAATGGGGACTTTACACTGGGTTTCATCACCCATGCACGTGAGTGGAAACTGACCGGAATCCAAAGCGGATGTTAAGAAATGACGCATGCAAGGAGCACAGTAGATGTGCCCACAGCCAAGACGAAGCGGGGAAGATACATTGTCATAGCAGATCGGGCAGGACTGCTGTCCTGACGGGTCTGGGAAGATCTGTGGTCCACTGAGCGAACCTTGGATCAAGCGCTCGAGGGCATGTCGAGCTTCCTCGCCACCAGAAATTGTGATTCTCCGTGTAGATATAACGAATTTGACGTTGTCTTCCCCAAAAGTTTCCTTCAGTTCTGGGATTCCACGTGCGAGGAAAAATCGAACGGAATGTTTCGCGAGTACTTTGGTATACTCGAGGGACGAGAGCTGCTCCAGCTTGTCCTTGATCGACTCACGAGCCTGTTCAACAGCTTTTGACTCCCCATAAACTTTCAAAACCTGTCGTCTCCAATCTGCACGTACGAGTGCCCCTGTGTTGTCGAAAACCGAACGCAAAAAAATGTTGTTTGGGTGTCCGAGTGTCATGTGCCACCCTTCCACCTTCTCACCTGCGATCAGGCTTTCCACTCTAACTTTGAGCGCGCCAATAGCCTCTTTTTTGGAGCCAGACAAACGCATCCGGACAACGGCACCCTGCTCGTGAATGTGCAGCATACATACACGCTTGTCTTTGATGCTACCAATCAAGGCATCCCACAAAGACTTTTGTGCGCGGAACTGCTCAGTGGAGATAGTAATCGAGTACTGTGTGGGATTCGGGAGCCGGAGCCAGAAGGACACGTTCCCGATGCGATGGTTAAGGAGACGGGTATGCACCACGTTCGCGTCCTCCCAAGAAGAAAACCGCGCACGGACCAGAACGATACCATCGATGTTTGGAGTCGGCAGCAGCGGTTCCAGCGACTTCAGGGTTCCAGGAGAGACGCAGTCGATATCATCCCGTAATGTGGTAGTAATATGACTGACGTCTTCGTTAAAAATTTCACCCTTCCCCTTCAACTGCCTGACAACATCCGAACCACAAAATGTTTTAACTTCTTCGTCAGAGACAGTTGGGGGAAGAAAACTAATCTTGACCGAGTTGTCGTGGAATGTTGGTACGAAATGGCCAGGTGGCATGGTGTTGACTTCAACTTTGACCCGGCGCCCAGAGCACATCTGGCGGTTAAGTTCCTGCGCTTTCGCAGCAGCATTTACCGTGACAGGGTACTCTGCAACATAGCGCACGGACGGGACACGCCAGGATATCGTAAGGACATTGCTGTCACGTTCAGTTGCCGCAGACATACTTCCGGGACTGTTGTAGCCTGATACTTCGAGAGTCAGAACTTCGTCCCTAAACTCGAGGCCACCGAGGTCAAGCGAGAGTGCTTTCCCGGACTCAGCGTCTGTGATGATTTCAGCACTAAGCTTTCCACCACTTGGCATGGGCTTGACGTTGACAAGATGGAAGCGCCCTCGATCAAGGCCGCGGTCCGTGAACAGCGTATTGATTTCATCTTCCCGCACATTGGGAGGCAGATTTGCAATACGCAAGGTACAGCACTCAAATCCGGTGATTAGGTGAGACAAATCAAGGCCTGCGCTGAAGGTTACGATGGACCCAAGCACAACGCTCTGAACTGTCTTCGCAGCGGCTTCTTTGGCAATCTCGGCTGCTCGAGCTCTGGCAATCTCGGCTGCACGAGCTTTGGCCTCAGCTGCTTGGGCTTTGGCGATCTCGGCTGCACGAGCTTTGGCCTCAGCTGCTTGGGCTCTGGCGATCTCGGCTGCACGAGCTTTGATCTCAGCTGCTTGGGCTCTGGCAATCTCGGCTGCTCGAGCTCTGGCAATCTCGGCTGCACGAGCTTTGATCTCAGCTGCACGAGCTTTGGCAATCTCGGTTGCACGAGCCTCCACGGCCAACTTTTCTTCTGTTTCAACTTGTTGGGGATCAACACCTTCAAGATGTTCCTGATAATTACTAAGCTAAATACAAGGAAGAAAGGCGCTCAAAATATTTACGTACTTCGATACTGTGCAGAAAGCGACATTTGGCGCCTCTTGTGCACGTCCCGGCCTTCCAAGTGCGACAGACTTCGCCACCCTTGAAACCTCGGGATGGCCCAACAGACATATGGCCGGAATTCTCTGGTGTTGGCCTTTGAGAAATGGTGCGCTGCACCTGTGGCTGAACCGCCCTGGGCTGGCAATTCTGTTGGCCGTTGTGTTGACGACGACCCTTATGATCGAATGGATGGTTGACATTAGTACGACTCGACTCAGCACCTTCAACATGCTGAGTGCGTGCTAATGCGTCACCCTGTAATGATAAGCTTCAGTACACAACCCAGACCCAGAATTCCTGAGTGAAAACTTGCCTGGATTTCGTGGCTAAACTTGCACTTCGTTCCGAAACGACAACGACCTCGAGCATGATACTGGCACGACATGGCAGGAAAGAAACAAGCCTTGAGCTCGAGCGCCGCACACCTCGTGTATACAGCAAGTCTACCGCATCAGTCCAAATTGTTCAAAACAATGTATTATGGAAGCATGATAGCCTAGGAGATCAGCGGGCGCTTCAGAAGCTGCAATATTGGTGGCAGCGCTGTCAGTACATACAGCTTCATTCTATCAATTAACGCCCGTGTCCCAGCTACTATAGCTAGACGTGACCAGCATAGCTCGATGTGCTGAATGTTGTTTCCTGTATTCAGAGATACTCAGCCACGACACCTAAATCTTAGGCCCTGCAGTGAGAGTAGGAAAGAGAGTACTTTCTGTTGTGACGACTCCGACTACTCTTCTTCGAACTCTGTTAGTCTCAATTCAACTTCACAGCAGACAATGTTTGGAGAGTCGTTGTCAAGCTGCAAACGATCAGAAAACAAGTTTGCGTACTTGACGGACGGGATACGTACAATTTTCCGCTTCAACCGCTACGAGCATCGGAAGTTAGTTAATCCTTAGAATCGAAGCCGCCAAGTACACGTTCTGGGTTCCCTAGCTGCCCCTCTAACTCCCTCCGTCCCTCCCGCTCCTTTCACAACCTGCTCAAGACATCCATTCTGCTGCTTAATATCCTCTTCTGTCAATTTTACTAGATCTGTGTATGGAGTCGTTGCAAACTTACATAGGTCACTGGCAAGTCACTGGCCATCGTACACGCACTCTTTGAAGAATTAACAACCCTCGTCGGCTTGTTCGTTGTAATGTCAGACTTCGCATTGATTCACTGTTTAGGCGTTACTGTCACAGTACTCAGCGAATGTTCTGCACGATGTGAGAAAACGTACCCGTTTCTACTACCATACTTCTGCTGCATCACCTGAAATGACGTGGGGTCTGAACCACTTCAAAGTCAAAGCTCGGACGAGTTGGGTCATGTGCATGAACGTTGAACGTTTGAACGGGTCACTCCGAAATTACGACAGCCGTTTGGCACAACACTGGGTGACGAGTCCTGCATGCGACTCCGAGGGAGACTCGATGATTAGCGTCACGAACTCGGGAGATCTTGGGAAGGCCGACCTGTGCTCGTATTAAAATTTGGATGCTATGTAGGCAAGTATGGTTGCTACAAGAACGCAATTACTAATTGAAATTTGTCTTTGTCAATTCCTGGTGCAAATACTCAACAGGCAAAACAATCAGGACCGTGACCATACCACCCTGATGTTCATTCTGGTATGTGTTTGCAGTATTTCTCTGATCAATGGCTAAGTTATGTGCACTTGAGCAAGGACAACGAGGAATGAGAGCGACGCAGATATTTTACATCACTGGCATGATCTCCATAGGCACACCCTTGAATCGATATCGGCATTTATGTGTCTGATAAGTCCAATTCAAACAGGACTCAGCTGGCAAGGTGCCTACATCACGCGCTGAGGGAAATCGGAATCTAATTCGGAAACCGAGAAGTATATAAAGCAATCGGACCACTATTCATCAGCACCAACCTCATTTACCCTTGCACCGAAGACCCGCGAGAAGAACTTGACTCAAATAGCGCGACCGGGCGACAACAAGTTCAGGACCGGGGTGACCACTCGGCCTATGCTATTACTCCAATTCGGCTAACGCACGGCCAATGTCGATCTCATCCTCCACTCCCAAGTTTCGAGTAGCAATCTGGTGAGTCGGATAACCTCTTACAAACGGGACGCAGACTGAACTCTCTATGCAGTGGTGCAGGTATAGGAGGGCTTGTCCTCGCCATCACGATTGGCAAGTTTGCAGGGCGCGATATCCACATAGACTTATACGAAGCGCATGATGCCCTCACGACCGCTGGGGCTGGGATTTCAATCTCGCGACGCACGGTGGAGGTCATGGTGGAACTCGGATTCTATGAAAAAATCTCCCACCCTTCATCTAGTTATGGTCTGTTTCGAGATCTCGTCTTACAACTGCGTTTAACTTGATTCGTTTCGACAGGTCTGAGATTAAGGAAGTCTAATGCCCTGAAGGGTGGTTTTGAGTGGTTTCATTATATCTCTAAAACTTGTCTGTGAACTCCATTATTTCGAACTGGGGAGGAAGATGACAAGACCTCTCACAGTTAGACGGAATTCCACTATGCATCGAAAGGATCTCGTCGACATTCTCAAGCAAAGCATCCCGTCGTCATGCACTATCCACTTTAATAAACGACTTACCAAGTATGAAAAGCAGTCACCAGGATCACTCATCCTCTGTTTCGCTGATGACAGCACCTCGACTGCTGACGTGTTGGTAGGGGCAGACGGTGTCCACTCATCAGTGCGGAAGACATTTTTCGAAACAGTAGGCCCAGGCACCGTAGACCCAAACAAGATAAGACACTACAGTGATCCATCTTGGACCGGAACGCTTGTCTATCGTAGCGTCTTTCCAGCGGAGAAGCTCTCGAAATTGGATCCAAGTAACGTAGCTTTGAAGGATTTCATCATAGTAAGTCCTCAGAAAGCGGTCACGATTGTCAGGAATAACTTTCATTTCACAGTTCTGCGGGAAGGGAAAGGTAATTTACCACAATCAACTGGTCCCTGCTTGCTAACGAATACTTAAAAGCACATCGTCTCATATCCGGTTTTGCAAGGAACGCAGATCAATGTCGCAGCATATGCTTCTGATGAACAGAAAGCTGGCACACCTTTTGAAGGCCATTGGGTTTCAGATGTGTCACTAGAAGAGGTTGAGGAAGCATATCAGGACTTCGAGCCTGATGCTAAGCGCCTTTTGAACGTAATTTTTTGGGCCGAGTCGTCTATGCTGTTCTAGACTGATGAGCATTTTTCGCAGTGTTTCGAAAAACCCTCAAGATGGGCGCTTCACGTGGTAAATGAATTGCCCTCATTCACTTGCGACAGAGTTGCGCTGATAGGAGATGCGGTGGGTTTCTCTTTACTGCCACGACGATCCTTTGACTAGATCGTGTACATAGGCCCATGCCATGACGCCCTACTGTGGCGCTGGAGCTGGTCAGGCAATCGAGGTATGGCATGTTCGTTTAGCAGACCATGCAAACTCATCTCCTTATATCAAGGATGCCTTTGTGCTTGGTCGCCTTCTTGCACATCCACTCACAACATTGGATAATGTGCCCGTCGCGCTGAAAGCATACCAGGGCGTCCGCCTCCCGTTCAGCCAATTCGTAGCACGTGAATCGAAACGTGCAGGAAAGATGTACAATTTTTGCGCACCTGGTTATTATGATGGGACAGATCGAGGCAACGAACGAGAGGAGATGGAGATTCTGAAAGAGAAGATCATAGACCAGTGGGATTGGGAAAATAAATTTGAAGGTGAAGAAGGTGGTGCTGTTGCTGAATTCGAAAGGGCCGAAAGGCAACTGCAGGATGGAATATGAGAACGGTGCATCATGATCACATTGTTCTACACTGTATGCTAGCGCTGAGTACTGAGTTTTTTGCGTGTGAGTTGCGTAAATATTGTACATTGACCGAGCTTGCCAGAAGGTCGTCACTTGATTATCAACGCCACAGACCTGATGGACATTGAATCTTGAATCTTGAATACTGGATGACATCTCAAGCTGTAGTGACAATCATCCTCGACTCAACCATCATAAAGATTACAATCTTTTGAGGTCGGCATCACATGTTTCTATCGTTCTTACCAGCCTCGTTTGCCACTATCCAGTTCTACTATCCTCTGTCTGTGGCAACTACACCGGACGTTCAGAACATCTGCATGGGATGTGTTGAACTCGTTAGGAGTCCTCAGTATGAACCTGGAAGAACTAGACCAGTATTAAGTATTCTCATCAAGGAAAAGATCTTGGGAGGTAGTATGCGAGCAGCAGTGCTAGGAGATTCGACGATCTCTAAGTTAGGATTCAGAGGTAGCTATCTACTTCTTGTTCATCATCAGGTTATCTCGACGATGGTCACGAAGATGATATGACACCTCTTCTCGACCCAGAACTGGCGACGACTCTGACGACTTATTCAACCGCTCAACTACCCCAGACTTCCTCCTCATCCATCGCGCCTGCGAAGCGTATATAGCTAACGTCAACGTCTCACCCCGTAAAACTAGAAAAGTCACCCTTACTTATTCCACATGCATATATACCCTCCAACACCGTTTTTGACTGTGTGACACAGGTCGATTATTCAGAGTCAACCCTAAGCTTCCACCCTAGAGTGATGCCTACCCTCGCGTCCACCAGTCAGCGCTAGTGCAAACAGCCACCTCATCTTACAACCATACAAACAGAACAGGCGCTCCTACAGGCATACCACCACATCCTTACGCACCCCGTTCCGGTCCACCAGACCCCTCAAAAACACAAAATCTCCTGTCTCAAGTACGAAACAAATCAGCCCTTCCTACCCCATGGCACAATCGACTCTAGACGACACACACAGAGGAAAAGACGACAAAGAGTCAATCAACGAACCTATATTTCCCTTTGCGCCACCGCGTCCCTTCTTTTCCTCAGACAAGCCTGTTTTTCTTGTGTCTCAGCAATCTTCGTGTCTACCGGGTCTCGCGTGTCAGACTTTGCCTGTAAGCCGTCGTTTCGCACATTCGTTTCATGTCTCGCTGCAGTATTGCCATAGCCTTCGTCCTTGGACGCACCATGCGTCTCACCCATCCATCCGTATTGCAGTGGGGCAACCAGAAACTCTATTATGGTGTTAATGTCAACGTCCCTGGAATGCATCAGCACTAAGGGTGCAGACCGGCGCGAAAGGAAGAGACGAGGGTACGGTCAACGAACGCAACAACGAACTTCCAACATTAGCATTACTCGACACAAATGTTCGCTCCGTGGATTTTTGAGGCAAAGAGGCCACAAAAGGCATTGTTAGTACGTAGAAGGAGAGGCGTACCTGCGTTCGGAGCGCGACTACAGAAGCCGACAACTCCTGAAAAGACCATCTTCGCGTGTTCCAAGCGTTGCGTGCGAGTGCGATAGACTGTGACGAAGGCAGAACATCCGATAGATAGACGATGGTGAGTGCTGAGCGGTGATACCAGATGAACATAGAGTTGACTGATTCTTGGAGCTACATTGTTGTTCTGGTCAATGCAGCACGTATCGACCCATGCCCGGCGATGCCCCGCATCGCGAGCAACTTTGCAAAGCTTCTGCAACTTCACCACAGATCCAACTGGATCTAACGTGCACATGTCCTTGTACTGAATGTCGCGCAGCAGCGGCTCCTTGCTTTCCTATCTATGTGACAACATGACCCAACTGAAGAACTACGCGACCGCTTCTCTGATGGGCTCCATTTGGAGGGGTTCACGCGGCATCGATGGTAACAACTCCTTGTACTCTATGCTTCTCATGAAGACGTTGGTCTGTGCCTCTCGATTGCATAAGCGTCCGGTGGAAGTATCGATTACACGAAGTGGGGCATTTTCCAGTTGATCGTCAATGGCCTGTCGAACAGCGCGATCAGCTTCGGATGGATTGATATATTGCTGAGGCAGCTCTGGAAAAAGAGTAAGTCATCTTCAAACTGGCGCGTGAGTTACGTGAACTTACGTGGTATCTGTGGTTCGGGTGGTATCTGTGAGTCGGGTGCATCATCTAACTTGGAGTGCATGAATCAACATGATGGCTAGAATAATGACGGATATCACCCGCACCTTTTGCGCAGACTTGTTGCTTGGGAAACCCAGCTATCTTTGCGGAAAGCAGCATTCTCTGGATAGACAAGAGGGGCACTTTTTCGCCATTTGCACTGAGAGCAGCTCCATACTGGAACAAACTGCAACAAATGTAACCCAGGCAGGGTGTAAGTGCTGGCAGTACGTATGATGCGTGAAACATTCTCCCAAGGCACTTGTACTTTACCTTCTGCTGCCTTGCGACAGGAAATCAAAACTACGATTGCATGATGAAATCGTCACCGAGAGGGAAGGCACTGTTTGTGCCCGTCAATTGTGGCCATCATTGCTTCTACTCGGGTCCACCCTCAACAGGCAACCCTTGTAGGAAATCATTACTCGTCCAGCTTTGGAATTAGCTCTGCAGCAAGTTAATAAACCGACAAGTGCAAAATCCCCCGGAGGTTCTGATGTCAGTAGGAAGAGTCTTACTGACAGTATTACAGATGGCTACCGAGCCCGTGTAATCCCAGGCTCGAGAGTCCATGCGCATAGACAACGAAGTTTGATTCAATAGTGAGACACCGCTAGATACGCGAGCCAGGGTGAACATTAGACACCCTGAGAGCTTGGACCACGGGGTCAACGATATCGTGCCACAGCTTGCGCACGACGCTGACAGGTTTGTGAAAATGACCAGAAGAACCAAATTGCTCTGCGAGTGACTGAAACTCGAGGCTTGTGTAATATCGAGTGGCACGTCGACAGGGCGCCATGGCTGCACCGCATTCAGAAAGCAGCTAGCCCTTCCTGCCCTCATTGCCCAGGACTAGATGAATCCGTGCACCACTTCCTGTTAGTTTGTCCGCACTACCAACGAGAACGCCACCGCCTGTCCATAGCCCTAGGCCGCAAAGCCTCGTCCGTCCAATTCCTCCTATCAGAGCCTGAAGCTACCCATCACCTAGTCGAATATGTTAACGCCACCAGACGTTTGAGAGCCATACTCGGTGAAGTACCCACTCCGCGCACCTTGACAGACTGATCACCCGAACCACAGATACCCGCACGTCAAAGACTCATCGAACTCCCTCCTGTACATACATGTCCCAACTCATCTGTCTCATCCACTCGTCTACACGGAGTCACCAGCGCTTTTTCAGCCCTAACAGAACACACCACTCGGAACAAAGGACCCACTGCTCATCTCCGGGTCCACGTCAATCAAATGTTCCACATAATTCCAAATCGACCCCTGTACATGTCCGCGAAAGCGGCCGAGTACGCGTTACTATAATGAAAAATGGTTAAATAACATACTGATCGATCCTGTATACATACAAGTCATCTCATCTTCGAAGGGCGGCACGTCTAAAACGGCCGACGGGAACGGCGGACTGGTGGGGGCACGCCCTACACCAGGGCATTCGTGCGCCCAGTGATGCGTTGGGGACACTGGGGGTCCCCTAGACTAGATAGAACTGTCCTCCATAGAGTACATCTCTCCATAGGACATAAACATTGATTTTTTTTTTTAAAAAAAGGGCGCCATGGACGATCAAGGCATCATAGCAATACTGGCTTGTATTGACAATAATGACTGGACCATCCTCTGCCGCCTTCTGTAGGTCGGAGAACATAGGAGGTAGGAGAAAACAAGAAAAGTCAGAAAGTATGCGGATTCGTGAGACGACATCATCCCACATGGTTAGTTGTCGGATTTGTCGAATGTGTCACGAAGGCGAAAGCTCAACTGCTTGGACTCTTCCGCCAAGGTTGTGCCGGTGTCATTAGACAGGGAAAAATTATCGAATGGTAAACAGAAGCGTGTCAACTGGGTCCAGAATACCGCAAGGCCTCTCTCCACCAGTTCTACAGCCGTCTTCAACGCACCATGAAGAGAATGACCAGGGGGCGGAGAAGTAGTGCAGCTCGATGAAGCTCGACGGCCTCGTCAAGGTCAGACGGAATGCCCCGCTGGTGGAGGTCAGATAGGACGCCCAGCTGCTGGAATCTGTGGTAAGGCTGAGTCCTGAGGTTGTCGAGACAGGCGGAGTGAAATTCATGGCTGGGGGACAATTCTGCAAGGCAATTCGATACTCCTTCGCTTCAGGTTTGTCTGCCATGTTGTATTGGATTCAGGTTACACGAGGACAGTCGAAGACACAGCGAGCATCAAGCCGAAGAGAGGAGCTGAGCAAAGAGGACGTTTTTGTAACTGTCATGTTAGGTGTCTCATCAGTACAAAATCGAAGTGGGTAGGGCTGAATATCAACGTGCACGTTCATAGAAATTTGATACTGGTAGTAGAAACAAGTGAAGGAAATAATGTGGTGAGTGCTTACGACTTAGCGAGACTGTAAAAATCAAGGGTTTGTATTTTGGTGATGAGTTCGTAATCAAGTGAGATCAAGTTACACGCACCCAACGATAGAGCACTAGGACAGTGAGGAGCCAGTAGTGCGAGGGAAATATGGCTTGCAACCTTGCGTCGATAGTATCGGCTATAAGTTCTTACTCACGAAGTATTGGTGTCTTCTTCGTCCGAGTCTAGGCAATGACATCGATGAGAAAATTAGACAATGACGAGTGGCAAACAACGATTACTCACTGGTACTGTGCACGTTTGTGGCAGAGTACTCATGATCCAAAAGTCGCTTTTGTCTAGATATAAAGTGACGCCCTGGGGCCGGAGCGGCTTGGTTGATGATTCATTCTTTCCCTCACAAGGTCAACTTTCAAGTAAATAAAATGTTTCAATATGTTCACTGATGATACACTGGAACGAGCGAAAAACCAGCTAGCTATTCACACATAAGTTCCGTCCCATCGTGGTTTTGTATCACGCAAGACTGTTGAACTTTAGTCAGCTGCAAGCTCAAGCTTGATCTTCGCAATGGCTTCTGCAGGGTTAAGACCCTTCGGGCAGGTACGTGCGCCTTGAGTGAACAATGAATATTTGTGATACACGGCACGCAAAGTGACTGAGGCAACGCACAGTTAAAAATCGTGTGACAACGGTACATGCTCATCTCGTTCTGGAGTTGCTCCTTTCTCTGGGAACCATATGAATCCTGTCACCAAAAACGCGAATGAGGTCCCACGACATATCTCACGAAGGAACATCACGTACACGAGAGTCAGCGATCCAGCGGTATGCCTGCATCAGCGTTGCAGGACCCAAGTATTCATCCTGGTTCCACCAATACGACGGACAACTTGTCGAGCAGCATGCGCATAGAATACACTCATAAAGACCATCGAGCTTCTTGCGGTCTTCCTGTGTTTGCAAGAACTCGCCCTGCTCGGGCAAGTTATCGTTCTGGAGGTAGGGCTTGATGGACTTGTACTGCTTGTAGAAGAGCGTCAGGTCAGGGACCAGGTCTTTCACGATATACACTGTAAAAGCGAAGGTGTTGAGGGGATTTAAAATTGTCACGATGAGGAACGTACTGTGAGGAAGAGGATAAATCTTAGATTTCTTGCTCGGGTTTCTGTCGATGCGACAGAGACAGGCGAGGGTATTTTGACCGTCGATATTCATCGCGCACGAACCACAGATGCCCTCTCTGCACGAACGACGGAAGGTTAGCGTGGGATCGACTTCATTCTTGATTTTGATGAGTGCGTCAAGAATCTGTTACAAAAGAAAACAAAAGGCGAGTTCAAATATCACAATGAGAAACATGTGGGCGCGAACATACCATTGGCCCAGTCTGGTTAAGATCAATGGTGTAAGACTGGAGAGTAGGTTTCTTGGCAGGGTCATCTGGGTTCTGAGACACAAATGCATCAGTTCACCATATTTAAATACATTACAGTTAGCACTCACCCAGCGATAAATCTTGAACTCCTTATTCAGGGCAGGACTAGCTTGGTATCTTGCCGACGAAGCGAACGAGCGCACGCTGGAACGCACGCTGGAACGCAGTGCACTGGCAGTCTGCATGACCGTGTGTTATGAAGGGAGGCAAAGGTTGTGTCGCGTGAATTCGGAGTGGGCGGCTCCGCTTTGCCGGGAGTCGGTCTGTACCTTTCAAGCTCCGACGCGTAAAGCCGCAGCCAATCAGCTTTTTCCTTTTACCACCCCTTAGCTTGAATATTCACTCATGGATGGATCCTTCAAAGCCTATCTTGAGTAGTCATAGCCATCTGGCACCAGAACAGATCAGAAACATGCTCTCTTGGGCGGTGCGGAATCGAAACCTGCCGATAAATGATTCCCCTCTTTATCACACCTTTATAGACAGTTCTTCGGAGGTTCATCTTATCAGAATGCACTTATTGTACGTATCTTTCTTTACATACACAATCACTCTTTGCTACAGTGTGTTCTACGCATGCCCCTTTCGTTCTCCGCTCCAACGTCTTTCTTTTATTCTCGCGTCTCAGAACGAACTCTCCTCAGTCCCTCAATCCGGAGACTGAGGTGAGTATCAGCACTTAGTGATATATGATATTTTCATTCTAACTACCCACTTAGTTTCTTCTTCCGTCTCTAGGTATGCGCTGTCGTAGTTTTAGTCTCTCAATGCGAAGACTGAGTTTCTCCTCCCGTCTCTAGTCCGAGCCTCTTCACCTTTGATACATCTCAACTTGACCAGGAACCGTCCCGTCCCAAGTGGTTACCACAACATCAGAATCAAAATCTATTTCTTTTGGATTGTGCAGGTTCGAAACCTGCCGGACAACAGGGTTTTTCCTTTCTATAGGAACACGCCTTGAAGACTCACTGATAGACAATTTTTCAGAGGTTCATCTCAACTTCGCTCTGGCCGAAGTGGTCACTACAACAGAATCTAAATCTGTCTCTTGGACTGTACCAGTGCAGGTCCAAAACTTGTCGATGAGGTTTTTTTCTGTCGGAACATGCCTTGAAGATTTGCTCATGGACGATTCTTCGGAGGTTCTCTCAACTTTGCCCTGGCCAAAGTGGTTACCACAAGAGAATCGAAATATGTTTCTGTTGGAGTTGCGCAGGCTCGAAACCTGCCGACGACAAGGCTTTTTCTATCGGAACACACACATCTATTCACTCATAGATGGATCCCTCAGAGGCTCATCTTAACTGGTCTTAACCAAGTGGTTACCACAACAGAATCAAAATCTGTTTCTCTTGCAGTCGGTTCGAAACCTGCTGACAACATTTTGCGCCGTATAGATCCTCGGAGCTCCGTCTTAAGTAGGCCCAGTCATTGCGCTGAAACCTCTTTTTTATGTCCATGAAATAGAGTTCACCTTCATGCCTCGTAATAAATAAGGTGTCAAATGATTGTAAGAAAAGGCCCCAACACGGGTGTAACTGGCGGAGGTTTTGGGAGATGGGAAACCGATCTTGTTCGACAAGAGCCCTCCTCCACTGACGTTGGGAGTCGGGGACGTACATGTGTGACTTTAGAGGACATACAGGAAATCTAGATAAAACTTGCACTGAGGCCGTTTAAAGCTCTAAAGAATTTTCGGGTGATGTGTGTGTTTGGCTGATATCCCGTAGTCAGACCTTGACAGAAGGCCTGGAGACAGTCGCTCCTTCTTTTTCAAGGTGTTTAACCCTGAATTTTCATACGCGTGTCGAATACTACACGATAACGTACGTGCATGACTGTGAATCACGTATTCTACTAGCACAAAACAGAATATACGACACATCTATATTTGCTTCCTCTGTAAGTTCTTCGGCAGCTCCTTCACCCATGGTAGGAAGTCCCGTCCCTGCATATATGGCCTGAGTACCTCGGGTATAACGAGACCCTGAGAGTCAATGCGGTATTAATGTCAATCCCTCGCGTCGCAAAAAGAAAGAGCACTACATCTGGTGTCTGATAATTTTCGACCAAACAGCACAATGCGCGTTCTGTAGCGCACATCGTTCCGTTCAGCATGTGGACGTAAACCTTCCGTTGCTGGTCCTTCGTTTTGAGACCGCAACGGACTTCTAGCCGCCTGCTCTCTGTAGTGTCGCCGAGTCCACGTCAACGCGAAGTTTACGGATGAAAGTTCAACTTACGATAATCCGTGCAATTCGAGCAGGAAACCAGTTCTTTGTAGTGCACCTTGGAATGGGAACCACGCCTCCAGATCGCATTTCTTCGACGCTGCAAGGTTCAGTGCGCCACTGACGATCGCCACCACGCGGTAAGAGAGACCCAGGCTCTGATAGAACCGTTCACTGTTCCCCAGCATGGTATCGAATGCATTCCAGCTCTCTTCCGGAGCAGTGATCACGAACTGCTCAACCTTCTCAAACTGGTGCACACGGAAGATGCCCCACATGTCACGTCCAGCCGAGCCGGCTTCTTTACGGAAACATGTCGAGTATCCAGCATAGTATATGGGAAGCTGAGTTTTAGGGTCTTCGAACCATTCGTCTTGGTGGAATGCCGATATGGGCTGTTCCGAAGTCGCGATGAGATATTTCTCGTCGTCATTTGCGATAACCTGTATGATGATATCAATTAGTTTTGAACGGCGCCATCCTTTAACTTCGTCATGCCTTGTACAGTTCCTCGTCAAACTGGTCAAGCTGCGCGGTCTTTGCCATGACGTCTTTATTGACGAGGAATGGCGGTTGGACTTTCTTGTATCCATTTTTACGGAGGAAGTCAAGGGCATATGTGATGAGGGCTTGGTTGAGATCGACACCATCATTTGTGAGGAAGTAGCCGCGATGACCTGCGACCTTGGCACCTAGTGTATTGGTTTGAATACCTTATAGAATATGAATGCAACGAGAATCAAACCTCGATCAAGGTCCATTGCATCTAATCTGAGCAAAACTTCATGGTGAGGCATGATATTCGTCTTCTTTTCTACTTGACCATTAGGACCATCTGGATGCCAGGTTCGGAGCGTTATGTTGTCATCCTAAAATGTTGTCTCAGTTAAACGGGGAAGACATAACTCGGAGGCTCACCTCAGTCAAGCTGATTGGGACATCCTTCGCCACGAGGTTTCCTACTGTCGAAGCTTTCTTCCGCATCTCGACCTCGAACTCGCGAGTCTCTTTCCGTTTCGCGTCAACCTTCGCATCTAGCTCTTTCTTTGCAGTAACTAGGTCATCTGCTGGTTGTTTGGCCTATAAAAGATCATAAATTCAAGCAAGTGAGTAGATAAGCGTCAAGAACAACCTTCTTCTTGGCTGCGATCTCCTTTTGCACCGCGTTGACCTGCTTGCTGAGGCCGTTGGCCTCAAAATCCACTTAAAATACGATCAGCATATGGGTTCTATGTTACAAGATAGACAGCTCTCAAGATCGCGCTTTTGAGAGGATCTGGCTCGCTGATCATGAAAGGCAATCAAAACTCACTCTTCACCCACTCCGCGTACATGTCTATGACCTGATCGACCAGTTCTACCGACTCTCCCCGCTTCCGTTGCGATTCACGAATTTCCTCAGCATTTCCTCCTTTGTTGTCTATGAAACTAGTCACGTCGAGTGTCATGGTAGTTATATTTCTCTTCTGGTTTCGATGAAGCTTCTGGATCGTTGGTAATGGAGAAGACGAGGATCGATGTGATTAAAAAGGAAGATGTCCAATGCTCGAGATCGAGGGTATCGGCTAATATATGTATTATGCCAACTGGTGTAGCGTCACGAATCAAGATGTCCTTTTGATCTCTTTCCTCCAATAGTCCTTCGACGAGTCATGATCACGTTACGTAAGCGCGATAACTGCATTCACTGCACCATCGAAACCAGGCAGTGTAATGTCGAGTCACTGTGCGAGCCTTCGAACGAACCGATGACTTCCTGTCGTGCTTGTATGCAACTTGACGACCTTGAAATTTCGATTTGCCGCAGATCAAAACAAAAATTGAGAGAGATCATACTATGACCAAACAAATGTCAATAGAAGATTAACCGTTCACGTCCGTTGAACTGTTGTGAATTCGGTTTCTGGTGTACGTGATAGTACATCAGCCACCCAACAGGACATCACTGTATCGATAATAACCTTCGCTTACCCCAGTCTATATCTTTTGCTGCTCATATCTCTGTCATCTCGCTTGACACGTACTATATCAATGTTCAAGTTCATACGTCGTGTTTCAACTTCATTTCTGCCGCGCCCAGACCGGCCCTGGAGAGATGATGGTGAGTCGTGTTTCATATCCCAACATGGTGATTTGACGATCTTTTGGAACTGATGTGCTCTTGTGTTATTGTTTTAATTGATCGATCTGATATGCAGCAACATCCAATGCACCCACGATAGGTCGGAAGAGGTGCTTCAGCTTCGTTGAGGATGGCGATGATGACTCTGCTTCTACGAGTGTCAAGAAACTAAAGGGGGAATCCACGCAGGCTGAAGGCAGTTCCCCTTCAATACCAACAGACTCGGATAAGAAGGAGGGAGAGGATGTTAAGTCAGTGACGCAGGGGGTGAAAGATGTGGAATTGGATGAGAAGAAGTCGGACTCATCATCCGGTCCCGAGGAAGTTCCCCTGCCAGATTCTCCCGGTAGAACCCCACAATTGGACACAACATCGATAGAAGAAGTGGCTACGGCTCCAGAGGACGATGCTGATAAGAAAGACGCCCAAGATGATTCGGACGTCGATTCGGTGGCCTCTTCGTCTGAAGTAATTTTGGACGAGGGACAACCTGAAGATGATTCAAAGGATGATACCAAGATACTTTCTACTTCAGCAGCTGAGGATGCACCTGCCACAGAACTTGACACTCCTACTGTCGATGATACTCCGGCAGTCACAGGGACCGACGTATGAACGTGGACCATACACTCACTTTTGCAATCTTCATTGCTATATTTAATCAATGAGCACGAGTATGTCCTCGGTGCGTAGATCTAGTTGATGAATGTATGGATACAGGATGGATTGCACGCTGGCTGGTGCAGAACAGGGTTCTGCTAACGACTTACGATACCAATACTTGACACTGTTTATACGTACTGCTACTAATTCCTCACTCCCCTGTTGTTTGCCGATTACATCAATGTATCTGATTACTTTGTGTTCGATATCATGAAGATATCCGATGATGTTCAAAGCAGTGTGTACAGCCACCTGTTAAACTGCGCGACGGTCTGTGATGCAGTTTAACAGGTGGCTGTACACGTTCAGTATGCCATCTTCCCTATGCAGGCCGAATCATATATCGATGCGGTCGTTCATATTTAGTTTTCTCCTATCGGACTCGTGCACACCACTAGCCATGTGCTGGATATTTCTTTAGTGTAAATGGTCATTCGTGACAAGCAGCGGCCATGAGGAGACCTGCATGCGGCATTGCAACTGGCTACTCTTTCGTTCACATCCCTCATGTAGTACTATCCGCTTAACAGGCAACTGGAAAACACATGCAATCTAGCTATCTATGTCCCAGGGAGGTGAGGTTTATTGCCATCCTGCTACTTTCAATCTGACTCGTCCGATGCAGCGGCTGGAATGTAGAGAGCTTGACTGGATATAAAAACCGCAAACTCACTGCAAACCGTGGTCCGCAACGGTTTATGACACCATCAACTAATGACTAGCCGATATGGTAGGTACTCGCCTCATGTTATGTGTGAGGCATACACGCCTTTTCTTGCGCTCGCCAGCCTCCTCACATGATAATCTGAACAGCCAGCCGCCTACTCTCTATGGTCAATCGATTCCATTCTACGAGCATCGATAGTGATATCGTGCTTCTTACGCCCCCCTTTTTCGTGGCATCCTCACCTTTCACAACAAGCTTCTCCTGCATGCCCGCCCGTCCACGGTACTTATACCTGACACTGGTTTCGTGTGTCCGAGGTTTCCTTGTACTTACGCATTATACGTATTTACACTCATCGATCGTCCAGCGCCCTTACCACCCTTCCACGCCATTGATCGCACGCGGGCAGTCCACAGGAAAGCCTTTTGTCACCACTCACCCAACCCAGTCCTCTATCTCTCATTTGCTTCACCTCTATGTTTCACTTCATGGGCTCGGAATCCAATAGCAAGGGCAAACAACGTCAGCAAGATGCTGACTCGCAACTCCAGGTGCATATCGAAACCGAAGTCCACTCGAATCATCCTCCTGTGGAGAGCCAGGGCTCCCAAGCCCTTGACAGTACATCCTCCCTTCCGACTACGCCTTCAAATCCTAAGCGCCCGCTGCCTCCTGGGCTCCGCGTGCCGACACACCCTTACCCATACTGGCAAAATCATACGCCGGCATCATCCTCCCAGAGTAGCCTCGAATCGCCTAAAACCCCTTCGCAAGTTTCCTGGCTCGGAGGGTCTGGAGGAACTTCGGTTGCTCGTGCCGCATCATCGGCACCAAATCTTCTGCCTCATCATTTCCCACCACCACCTCCCACTTCACCACCAGCAAATGTCCCACGCACGCGGACCTTACAACCCTCCAAGAGCTCGCATTCATTGCGACTACCGGTACAGGAGAGTTTTGGGCACCCACTCTCTCCAATTGTTGAGCAAGACTATATGTCACCTGAGAAGCGTAACGTATCATTACCAAGCAGCCCTGATGGCTCCGGTTCTCGAGCGAGTGGTACTACGGGTACTATGATGACACCAACAAGCGTGGTAGCTATGTACTCTGCACGCCCAACGCCCACGCCCACCACCCCAGTCGCTCCGCAATTTGCAAGACGACGAGAGGATTCACTTACTGGTGACTCGTCACGTTCGTGCGCGATTTCTAGAGTTTGGTTTCGTAACTAATTGATTTAAACAGGTTCATCGCCAGTATATTCAAATTTTCTTTCCCGCCCGCTGAACAGGACCATAAGTATGTCGTCGACGAGGACACACCAGTCTGGCAACTCGTCATCTGCAACACCGCCTGTGATTCCTCCTCTTGATCTACGCCCAGCATTTCCAGGACCCCTCCCCTCAGACACACTTTTGTCCCGGGATATCGTTGATGAAGGGCTGGGTACCCCCGATGATGCTTCGACAAAACGCGAGAGCTTCGTCACAGCTCGGTCAGCTGCTGCAGTGCGGGAGAGCAGATACTCTGCTATGGTTTTAGAACCGGATCATGAACCTCTAGGTGATCAAGAGCTCCCATCAAGCCGAACTGCGGAGTCCTCTAAGAGTTCCCCCGAGTATCAACAGGGAATCCCTCAGCTGCCTCCAGCAACGCACACACCCTCTCCAGCAACACACACACCCTTACTTCCCCGTCCTTCATCGCGAACCTCAACATATCCACCCTCATACTCACTACCACAGCCCAATGTAGATCACCGGACTAATCACGGTAGGATCGATACTCCAAGCCAGCGTGATTCTGTCCGATCGATGTCATCTTCGTTCATCGACCGTCGCTTTGCAGAGTCAGAGCTATATTTTGGCTCGCACACGGAATGCTCTAGCGCGCGCCAGGCCAACGAGAAATGGGGCAAGCACACTGAGAAATCCGACACCGCTCGGACGCTGTTCTGGCTTGGGTTTATCGCGCCATGGTGTTGGCTGATCGGTGGATGGCTGGTGAAGGCCAAGAGTAATAATAACTATGGCCGGAGCGGGAGCATGATGCCCTTGTGGACGGGTAAGAACGCACAGACCGTTGATTCATTTAGGATGCAGCCGTTGCACCATGGCTATCCCTTCGTGGCACCTTCGGTGCAGAGCTTAATGCCGCCATCGTATTCGCGAGGGATTCATTCAACACATCCTCGTGGCCCTTTTTTGATAGCGAGGAGTCCGTGGATTAGGAGGTGTAGGGTGGCTGCTGCTGTGAGTGGGATTGTTATCATGCTGCTCTTCATTGCTGCCCTGGTGGTAGTTGGGAGGAGCAGTTGAGTCGAATTTTGGACAACTAATTATGGAGGGTCCGTATCTGGGTATTTTATTCTAAAATTAAAATGAGCAAAGCGATCTTTACCGTATAGTAAGTACTACACGATCATTTCTCCATTGCAATTTCCATCACTTTCCGAGGATCAGAATCGTAGATCTGGTTCGGACCTGTAACACTTCATGAATACCTAGCACTTCACGAATATTTACAGCATCACGAATACTTACGCTTTACGAACTGAGGGTAGAAATCCGAGTACTTAGAAACGTGTGGCAGCATGTTGTGGAAAATGCTGAGCATGACGATAATGCAGTCCTTGAGTCAACAAGCTTCATGACGTCAAGGCCAGCCGCCAAGCCCGAAGTCCTGCGGTGTGGAGCTGTATTTGAACTTATGTAAGCATCACACCTGCCAATTGTCCTCGCTTAAGCCTCGTGGAATGCAGACAACGAAGATTTAGCGCTATAGCCTATTAGCCAGCAAATCGAGGACCCCATCACACGAGCAGTTGAGGGGTCCCCATGACATTCAAAGAGCAAACAACACCAATGATCAGGTTTCATTGATACCTCAGGCCTGCCTCAAATATCACTTCAGCGATGTAAGCACTTTATTGTGGTATACGGCATTAAGTATGAATGTGATCGTTATGTGTCCACCAAATTCCCTGCTTGCTTACTCCCATCCTCCAATAGCATGACTCTAGTCTCAAATGATCCCAGTTGGTGGCCAATCATCAATGCAAATTTCATTTCTAGCTATTTTGTAGGTTTGTAGAGAGTTGCCCACATGTTGATGGTGATTATTCGATTCATCTTGACTCCAATGTTGCAGTTGCCACCTCTGTTGGGCTGGTGTACAATTGGGGTGAGCAAGCTTAAGTATGAAAAGACCACTAATATCCTTACAGTATTCTCAGCACTCATGTTCAGATGAGAGGTACATTGACCCATTGCTGGGGTAGCCAACTTGCTTAGAATTTTGTTATAGGTCAAACTGATCTGGGTGAGTGGACTCCCACATCAAAAGAACAATGTGAAAGTACAACTTGTTCATGGCAGAGGCAACACCGGTCCCCAATGACCTTCCTTTATCTCAGTGTATGTACCTTGGGTTTCAATATTTACGCTTAGCAAGTCCAAGTTTTGCTGACTTCAATATATTCTAGGTGCACTATGTTGGAATAGGATTTTCTGTGTATGTTTGGATATTTAAGCCATTGATGCTGCACTCATTACTTGTCTCTCACTATCAGGATCTACATGTTGGGTACGTTTGTCATCTTGTTCCTCATAAAAAAAAGAACAAACAGACAACTTAGAGGAGGCAATGAGAAGGTGTCTGAACTTTTTTTCTGTACATGTCATCCCACAATCCTCTTTCTGAGTGCTGGCCTCTTATCTTCTCACAATTCTCAAGTCTCTTATCCTTCTCATATTTCTTAACATCCTTCAACTCCCACTGTCAAAACTCAACTTGTTATACCCTCTAATTATTATTATGTTTGGAGTCATACTGTACCTGTACATGTACTCTGTTGTACTAGTTTAGTACATCAAGCATCAGCTTATGTGATGACTCTGGGTACTAATTGGTGGTGACAGGTTTTAGAATCTCAACACTTCCCACCTCCAAAGAAGAGGGCCAGGTGCTCATATGAAGTCTCTGAGGGTACTTGATGAAGTGAGAGATCTACATGAGGCCAAGGTGGACATGCAGACCAGTTGAAAAAAGCTGGCAAAACCTTAGTGGCCCCAGCAAGGAAAGGTCAGAAGGAGACCAATCTTGACATTAGTGATGCAGAGGAAAACCCCATGGCTCCTTCCCAGCTCCAGAAACCAAAGAAAAATGTGTATAGTTGATGTTCTAATATAAACTCCCAAAAGCTAACATTCTTCCAGGCTACTACTAAAAGGTCTCTGACCAGGAGCACCAATCCTACTCAGTGTTCTGTTGGTATCAACAAGAATGTCCATTCTGGATGCCAGCAACCTAATTCAGGACACCAACATTCTGGCACATCTCTCTGAACAGCCCCAAGTGCAGCTCAGTCTTCAGGTAGGTTTGGGTTTTGGCAGCCCACTTCGACTGGCAGTCAGAACATCCAGAAGGCACCACAGTCCAATGAGCATACCCATGACTCGGAGGAGGAGGCTGGAAATCAAGCTCCAGAGCATGGTATCAGTGATGATGATGACCAGGACCATGTTAAGAACCATGCTCAAGGGAGAGAGAGACTGACTCAGAGGGGCTTGGCCTCAGCTCGTATGCTGTGCCCCTTACCTGAGTATGTGCCCTTCATTTCAGAGGAAGTCTGATGATGGTCTGATGAAGTCCAGAGGACTTCTGGAGGCTGGCTACTCTGGTGGAGAGTGCTAGAGGACTTCCAGAGGAGCACAGGAGAGTTCTGGAGGAATGCAGGAAGTGCTCAGGAGAGTTCTCACTGCAAGGTAGTACTTCTACAGGAAACAGGATGGAAGGGTAGGATGTCCGGAGGTCTGGAAGTATGGAGGATAGGAGGACAGGATATCCAGAGGTATGGAGGACAGGAGGACTGAAGGTCTGGAGGACAGGAGGACAGGATGTCTGGAGGTATGGAGGACAGGAGGACTGAAGGTCCGGAGGACAGGATGTCTGAGGGTTAGGAGGACAGGACATCCAAAGGTATGGAGGGCAGAATGTCCAAAGGACAGGACACCTGGAGGTGCACAGGACAGGATGTCCAGAGGTCTGGAAGGAATAGGGGCTACATTGGACGAAGTCCAATGTGGAAGCAAACAGAGGTAGACTACCCTTAGGTAGAGTCAGAGAGACAGGAAGTGGACCAAAGTCCAGAGAGAGGGTAAGTGCCAGGAAAGCAAGACTCCAGTCTAGGGAAGCAATCCCTAGACATGGGACAGAGGCATAGGGGACAAATCTGAAGGTCCAGAATTCCAGCCTAGGGAATCCATCCCTAGGCCTTATGGAAAAGGACAAACTCAGATGGACTGAAGTCTGGAAGAAGATTGGGCAGATCTAAGGTGATATTCAGACTAAGGAAACTACAGGAGTATCTACAGGGGTTATATACTGGAGAGTATCTGAGGGGATCAGTAAGCAACAGAGTAAGGCTATGTATGAGCATGTGGAAACACATTAGTAAGTAAGACGGAACATAACTAAATGAACTCAGAGATGAAGACTTGTACAAGGATCGATCAGCAAGACAGAAACAGAGATAATCAAGGACTGGAAAGGTGGAGATGCCTAAATGGGGATAGGCGCAGGATCTCAGATAGAGGGTGGGAATGGTCCAGAGATAGTACAGTTAATATCTGGAGGTCCAGAGATCTAGGGATCTGGAAGGCAGGGCAGAAATAGGACTGAGATATGTGAGGTGGTGGATGTAGTCTGGAATCTGAGAGGAGGTAAAGTCCAGATGTCTTGCTAGACAGAATGTGCATAGGGTGGACAGGATAGGGGATCCAGGAATGAGTTGGATATGGGGTCTGGAAATAGGTCCGGTGTCTTCATAACTGAGGGTCTTATATAAATGCGTGTAAAATGTAATGACACCACAATTACACTAGGATAAGACTTCTTGCCAGTCCTCGATTAACACAGTCTATGACTTTTCTTCTTTCGTGGTAGATAATGTGTGAGTTCTTGGGAGGCTCGCTAAACCAATCAATGTGATTAACTTAGCCAGAGCTTTTGTGTTATATCCCAACTTATAAACTTGTCTAGGATAAACCGTCTAGACACTGGAATGTGGTTCCTTGTTAAGATAATCCTCTGTAGAGACTATGGTCTCAAATACAAAAATGTTGACCAAAGACTAGTTGGTCAAATAGGCACAAAGTGGTGAGAAACTGGTCTCACAAATGAACAGATTGACCAAAGCTCGTGTTGGTCAATATCAGAAACCAGGTGAGAAGCAGGTCTCACAAATGAACAGATTGACCAAAGCTTGTGTTGGTCAATATCAGAAACTAGGTGAGAAGCTGGTCTCAAATAAACTAAGTTTCTATTGTAAGAAACTTATGTAATCTCAAGGGAATGTCTTTTCCCTGCACTTGGTACTTCAAAGGGGCTTTCTTTGTAAGCAACAATCTTCACAGTGAGTAGCTCAAACTGAGATTCAAATGATTGCAAGTGGGAGATCCTATTTTTTGGGGGAGAATGGGCCCTCCTTATATACATTTTGTGTGGGAATATTATGTAAGTAAAAAAGCGGAGCAATGACATCAGAAGTGGAGCAGAACATTCCAGAATATTCCATAGGTGGAGTAATGACATCAGAGGTGAGTTATTGTGGAGCAGAACATTCCAGAACAAATGACATCATCATGACATCATAACTTTCAACAGAATACTTGCAGGAGTATCTGTGGAGCCATATGACATCATTATGACATCATACCCTGTAGGTACAATTTTGTGAAGTATCTGATGGGTCAGAGCATCCCAATAGAAAAATAAATCAAGGAAATACTAGAGAAAACAACTCAGAAATAATAATACAATAACAAGACACAAAACACAGGCTTTTTAGATAGGTTTTTGTTAGGCTTTGAACTTTTCTCTATGGTTTTCTCTAGCCAAAGTGAATAAGCCAAAGGCAAGGCAATACCTTAACCTTCTTGCTTCACAATATCAACTAGGTCATTATGTGATTCCCATCTCACAAATGACTTTTCTTCAAGATATAATAAATTCATGAATCACAGAGGGGAAACTGAACTATATGACCAAGGTTTGAAACCAAGGTATGGGTTGACTAGCCTGATGCCTAAGCTAACAGACTTTGTCTTTTAGGGGGGCTACCTAGTAGTCATGTCCATGCATGATTCCCAAATCATGCAGGACACTGGAAAGCATGGGAATATGATGGGATCTATGTCTGGCATATAGGATATGACAGACCAGGACCAAACTGACAGGGGAACTGAGGAAAGGTATGTCTTCTGCTACTATCTCATCTGTCTGTTATCACATGTGCCCAATGCAGGGATGGAGTTCAGGACCAGGAGCAAACACTTGAAATAGGCAATACCACAGACTTTGGATAACATGAAAACAATTTGGATGGTGAGTATGGAGGTGAAGCTCAGGAAGATTGTTTGTCAAGGTATGATGGGATGTCAACAATTAGCCTGATGCTTAGGGATTCCAATCAAGGTATTGATGGGGATTTTGACAATGAGCCTGGCACTCAAAGAGATGAGCCTGATGCTCAGGACAGTGGTATTCATGATTATTTCAACAATGAGCTTGACAATGCAGCCAGAGATGAAACAGAGGAAAGTGTTTTAATTTTTGTCTTGAGGTTAATCTTATCACATGCTCTTCAGGAAGCTTTTGATGTTCTTGAGCGTCATCAAATGAAGAATGGACAGTGCAAGGCTCCTTCCTTAACTTATCTATCAAGGGTGAAATGTACTGAATGCAGATGTGCTTCTAGCCAGTTGAAGTTTCCTCATTGACCATCACCTCAATGTGTGGTGTCTACTGGGTCTCTAGCATGACCTCCTAAATGTGAGTGCTTACCTTACATTACTTCTACCCACTCAAAGTATCCAGACCAGCATTCAGTGTTGCCTCATAGACACACATCTCAGCATGTCCCATCTATGCACCCTTCTTCACACTCAAGGTCTCCATAGTGGTGTTCAGTGTCACCTCATATACACACATCTCAGCATGTCCCATCTATATGCCCTTCTTCCTCCTGCATGCACTCTCACCATTCTACATGCTCAAGGTCTCCATATCAGTGTTTGGCATCACCTCATACACATGTATCTCAGCATCCCCCCCACATGCAGTCTCCTCATCGGCATTCTCCATCTAGGTGAAGTACTTCCTCCAGTCATGCTACATGTGATGAGCCAGATTCATACAGAAATAAGTGCAAGGCCAAGACAGTCCAAGAGGACCCTACAAAGCTCAGCTTTTACCCACCTGCCTGGCAAGCATTTTTGCAGGCAGCAAAGTTAGAAATGCATCTACAGGCTGTTCTAATGCATCCCATTCCAGATCATTGAGATGTGCTACAACTTGCACAAGAAGTTCTTGACACTGAATTGTGGATGTACCACAAAAAAAAGATCAAATTAAACAATGGTAAATAGGTTCCTCACATTGCCTGACCCCCTTTGTGAATCTTATCTTGCTTCTTAGGCTATTTCCTGCAGTACATGACACAAATGTTGCAGCTGGTAAGTGTCTCATTAATGGATGTACAATAAACTTATATCTTTACTGTCAGTTCTGTGATGATCTATTTACGTTTCATACAGAGCTGAAGAAAGTTGTTGTATCCATCACAAAAGCATCATATGATATCTTCCCAAAGGGCACCATGGTGCGCAAGGACGAGATACAGAAATGTGTCATTGCAAAGGCCACCAAGTTACTCAAGACCAGTGATTATCTTTGTATTCCTGATTCATCTAATGTATGGTTACTTGTTTACACCTCCCAAGGGAGCCACTCACTATTAGTTTTATAGGGCAAATGGAAGAATTTTGTCTTACAAGCTCTCAGGGATGGCTGCAAATTCTACTATGGTAATAGCAAGAAAGCCCTCAAGAACACAGATGAATTTCAACATGCAATACCTGTCAATGGGCTGCTTCTTGTGGGTGCCATGGTGTGCCCTGTTATTTATTTTATTTGTGTTATTTAGTCATTGATGAATCAACAGACAAAGGGCATCCTCACTGGGTTTTGCGAGACTGGCACTGACAAAGTTCCAGACCTCTCTGCAGATAAATGTAGGGCTGACTTCAACTCATTGCAGAGGTCTGTAGACACACTTCTAGAAAATCCTGACCATCATGCAGAGCTCAAGGAGATGTTGGAGCAGTGGGCTATGATTGGGGCAGGTGACCTTGATTTCAACAAGGGCAATATGGGAGGCAGTGATATGGAGGATGTCAACATCATCTTATAATCTAGCATATTCTCTCATTCAGCATGTTGTAATTTGTGACAATCAGCACAGTTTTTGCATCCTTTACAAGCCTGTACAATGTCTAGCAACTGCATAAACTTATATAACATGTGCCACCTATACAACATGTATCATGTGTATTGTCTGTACAAAGGCACAGACTGTAACATTTGTAAGGCTTGTACAGGTACCAGCTGTTATGCTCGGCATTCATAAGAACGACTAGACAGAAACAAATGATCTAAAGTGTACACCTATGTACGAGTCGTGCGAGTTAAGCAGTATATTGCAGGCCCTGGTCTGCATAGGTCAAGTTAAAGACTACAAGTGTAAGAGATAGAGTATATATAAGGAGATTAAAGCGGAGCTTTAATAAATGAATCGGAGATTGAAAGTAAATAGCGAATCAGAAATGAGAAAAGGGAATCGTACAATGGAATGTTATAGAATGTCTAAGAATGATTAGTTAATTGTGAATAAGTGAAGAGGTGAAAAGGAAAAGATGGAACTGTAACATTACCCCCATTGTAAGGGTAGTAGGCACCGACTACTATCAAAGAAGACAATGCGATCGTTTATAATTAGTAAGAAGTTCGGAAGCGTTACCTAGTTCAGCTTCCTTCATCCATTCGTTCTCAGAACTCGGGAATCCCTTCCATTTTACATAATATTGTCTTCGTGATGAAGATCCGCAGTGTCTGACAACTGCTTCAACTTTGTGTTCTTCTTTGCCATCAACCAGATCAGGGGGGGGCGGAATATAGTTAGGGCCATGGGTATCGTTCTCTTTATAAGGAGAAAGGAGTGCAGCGTGGAAAACAGGGTGGATGCGCCATTGCGCAGGTAGGGCGAGTCAATAGGTTATAGGGGATAATACATCAATGATCGTGAATGGTCCCTCGTGTTTAGGAGCGAGTTTCCAATTAGGATATCCAAGGTGGAGGTTCTTGGCTTTGAGCCAGACTTTATCACCTTTAGAGAATGGTACGAATTTAGACGTAATTTGTTGATGCATGGTGCTACATGCGAGTTCATGAGTGGCTAGCGCTTTGTCTCGTGCTTTATTTAGTAGGGAGAGTTGTTGTTCAATATTAGGTATGTCAGATTTCAGATGGGAATCAGGGAGGTGACATGGGTGATAACCCATCATGAGGTAAAAGGGGGAGGTACCACGTGCAGAGTGATGGTGTGAATTATGGACGAATTCGGCTAGTGGTAACATGGGCGCCCAACCAGTTTGGTCATTAGCACAGAAGATCTGGAGGTAGACTTCGAGTTCTTGATTTACTTGTTCAGTCTCTCCATCACTCTGAGGGTGGAATGCGGTGGAAAGGGAATTCTTGTATCTGAGGAGTTTTCTGAGTTCGACCTGGAATCGGGAAGCAAACTGAGGTCCGCGGTCAGAAATAATCTTATCGTAAAGTCCATATCTAGAGAATACTTTAGAGAAGAAAATGTTCGCAACGCCTTCAGCGTCTATAGTTTTGAGACAAGGGGTGAAAATTACCCCCTTTGAAAGTCCGTGGTCGACCATGACCATGATGCTATCAAAGCTGTCGGAGAGGGGAAGGTCCATGATCAGATCTACTGAACAGTGGGTGAAGGGTTGGTTGGAGATAGGAGCCGGAATAGGGGAGAGTGGTGGAGTAGAAGGGTGCGTGTTTACTTTATTCTGTTGGCAGATGCAACAGCCTTCTATGAAGTTCTTGACGAATGTGGCTAGACCAGGCCACCAGTAGTCGTGAGATAGGAGTTCCTGGGTTTTAAAACATCCAGGGTGTCTGGCGGTGGGAGAGTCGTGATGTAGGGAAGTGAGTTCTCATCAGAGATCTCCAGGGGGTACATAAGTAAGTCCTTTAAAAGAAAGAATTCCATCACTCAATTTCCAATCAGAAAGAGTGGAGCGAAGAGGAGGGGGAATAGAGGGGTCTGTAAGCGCTTGAAGCACTGTATGAACTATGGGGTTGACAGAGGATGAAATACATAATCTGTCCATAAAAGAAGTGTCAATGATGTTAATAAACATCGAATCTGGAAGAAGTTGTATACTAATGTTGTCCTTTTCGTCACTATCGACTGGAAGGTGATCCATTCTATGGGAGAGTAAATCGGGAATAATAAGTTCTTTTCCAGGTACATGTTGGATCTGAAGTGCGAATTGAGAAAGGAAAGTCTGCCATCTTGCTTGGCATCTATTCAAGTCTTGTACGTCTCTGAGATAAGTAAGGTTCTTGTGGTCAGTCTGAACGGTAACAGGAAAAGGAGATCCTAGGAGATAATGTCTCCAAGCTTTCAAAGCTCAGACGATGGCGAGTAATTCTCAATCATAGATCTGATAATTACGTTCAGCAGGGTTAAACAATTGGGATAAAAATGAACATGGGAGCCAGTCTCCATTATCGTTTTTCTGGAGGAGTACTGCTCCTGTGGCATATAGAGATGCGTCTGTGGCGATAGCAAATGGTGAGTTTTTGTCAGGTATTTGGAGAATCGGGGATGATGTGAAAATACGCTTCAGCTTATTAAAAGCTTCCTCACGTTCAAGGGTCCAAGAGAATTCTTCGTCTTTCTTGGTTAGATTGATTAAGGGTCTAGCAATCGAAGAATAGTCAGCAATAAACCATCGGTAAAAGTTAGTGAATCTGAGGAATGATCGGACTTCCTTCACTTTCGTGGGAGTCTTCCATTCAGATATTCCTTTTAGCTTCGCGGGGTCCATGGCAATAGAACCGGGTTTGATGATCATGCTGAGATATTCGATATCGGTTACGTTGAAGGTACATTTTTCAGGTTTAAGGTGGAGGAGGTTGTCGTGAAGTCGTTGGAGTACTTTGTGAGTTCGAATACGGTGGGTTTCATCATCCTTTGAAAAGATTAGTATATTGTCCATGTAAATAATGATCCACCCTTCTTGGATCATGTCTCCGAACAAGTCATTCATCATGGACTGAAAGGTGGCGGGCGAATTACACATTCCGAAGAACATGACCATGGGTTCAAAAAGTCCTCTGGAAGTGGCAAAAGCCGCCTTCCATTGATCAGATTTCCTCATATGTACATTGTTATATCCCCATCAAATGTCCATCTTGGTAAAGATCTTGGCGTCCTTTAGCTTATCTATAAGATCAGAGATTAGCAGTAAAGGGTAGTTATTCTTAACCATGTGTTCGTTCAAGTAGCGATAGTCCTGGCAGGGTCGGAGGGAACCATCTTTCTTCCCGACAAAGAAGAATGGAGAAGATTGGGGGGATTCGGAAGGAACGATCATTCCTTTGGTGAGATGTTCATCAATGAAATCATTCATAGCCTTCTCTTCTTTGGCGTTTAGCAGATAGATTTTGCATTTCCGCGGTTCAAAGGATTCCTTGAGGTCGATCTTGTGGTCGTATTTTCGTTCTGGAGGGAGGGTTCCATTAGCTACATCACCAAATACATCTTTGTATTGTCTGAACTCTTCGGGTACAAGTTCTTTGAAAGTTTTCTTTGGTTTGGCGGTGTCCTGGGCTAGTGTCTGTGAGATATTGTCAGTTTTCCGGATATAGGTATAGAAGTCATCGTTGTTGTTGATGGGATCTAGAAGGTGTGGGAGAGTTTTGTTAGCAGGGTCCCATTCCGGTTCTAGTTCTTCTAGAGCGTCATAAAAGATGTCTTTGTCTTCTTCGATTTCTTCGATAAATGCTTTTTTCAGGGTACGCTCCCTTAGGCAGACTTCTTGATTTGTCCAATTGATATCTGGGTTTTCCTTCTTTAGCCAAGTCATTCCCAGGATAGTGTCTTCTCCTCCTAAGGAGGTTACAAAGAATCACTTCCTCATAGGGATATCTTTGATCAAAAAGGAGAGTTCACAGTACCGTGTGATTCTTCCGGCTTTGTTCAACATGCCATCTACGTTTTGCACAGGTATCGGAGTTTCTAGTTTGTGCGTGCGAATATTTTCTTTGAGTATGAACTTCTCATTGATAAATTTGCCTTCTGCACCGCAATCAATTAGAGCAGTGGCTATGGTGGTTTTTTCGGTCTTTTTCAATCTGATGGTTAACGGCAAACGAATAGAATTAGTATTGCCAACAGATTGTACTACTAGTCTGATTCTGGGAGTTTCTGACACTGTGGCAGACTCCCCTAAGCAAAATCCTCTTCGTTGCTACTTTCTTCCTTCTTAACCAGCTTCTTTCCGGCTTTCTTCATCTGGCATGCTTTAAACGCCTTCCATTCTTGGAATTCCTTGTAGTCGTCGTCAGATGATTCCTTGACTACTTTCCTGGTACTGGTTGTAACCGTTGGGTGGTTAGGGCAATCTGCGGCTAAGCCCTTCTTGCCACATTTGAAGCATAGGCCACCCTTGCACCTGCGTTCTTGTTCTTGAGGAGTTAAGTAAGTCTTCCTCGTCTTCTTCTCACCTTCTTCATCATCTACTTCTATTTTATCTATATCCATGGTGTATGGATCTTTCACCTTGGTATAGGAGGGAGGTGCTATTAAGGTCCTTTGGACCTTGACGTCTAAGGCTTTCTCTAGCCACATTTTGATGGTGGTAGGGGTTGTTTCGAAGGCATATATAGTGGAGACTATTTCTCACTTTAGCCCGTTTCTGAAGAACATGATTTTGGTGTTCTCTTCGGAGATGCCAGTATCGGCTAGGATGGTTCTGAATAGGGATGTGTAAGTGGCTATGCTACCAGTCTGTCTGAGGGATGAAATGCGACAGATCGCAGTCTGTTCAACATTCTTGGGAAAGAAAGTGGATTTAAATTGCTTAGCGAAATCTTCCCAGGTTCTGTAAGTCTTTGCTGTGATGGCAGCCTTGAGTTGGCCTTCGGCCCATTTAGCAGCCTCGCCTTTAGTCATTAGGCTGAGGGTGAAAATGACCTTCTTCTTGTCATTATCGTAAACTTCATCGTTCATGTCTAGGTACACCTCGACTTGAAGCGTCCATCCCTGAGCAAGGCAGGTGTCACTGTTGAAGGGTGAGGGGGTCTTTCCGATTTCTTTAGGCATGGTGGTGGTAGAGGATCATTCATAGGTTTGGGTGTGGAAATTCCAAACTTTGTTCTTTGGGGCGATGCTAGTGTAGTAAGCTGCCCACTGGTCAATGGAGTATCTGATGCCCTTGGCGTCTATCTGAAAGAACTCTTGTTCTTCTTCATCCCAGGTGAAACCGGGGGGAGTCGGGGCGATTGGAGGTATGGTGTTCTGGGTTCTGCTCGTTCCTTGTGAATTACACAAAGGAAGGAGTTTCTGGGTTCTGTTCTGGTTACGAGTTCGAGGGAACTGTAGGGTAGAAGGTAACTTGACCTTTTGTTACACTCAGCGTTCATAAGAACGACTAGACGGAAACAAATGATCTAAAGTGTACACCTATGTACGAGTCGTGCAAGTTAAGCAGTATATTGCAGGCCCTGGTCTGTGTAGGTCAAGTTAAAGACTACAAGTGTAAGAGATAGAGTATATATAAGGAGATTAAAGCGGAGCTTTAATAAATGAATCGGAGATTGAAAGTAAATAGCGAATCAGAAATGAGAAAAGGGAATCATACGATGGAATGTTATAGAATGTCTAAGAATGATTAGTTAATCGTGAATAAGTGAAGAGGTGAAAAGGAAAAGATGGAACTGTAACACCAGCTGGTTTGCTGATGTACTTGGCACTGTATGGGAGGTCCTTGCTCTGTGTTTCATAGTCTGGATTGCTGTAAAGCACTTCCATGAATTATGACAACACTCAACAAATGGTATTATCAGGGACTGTTTCATGGTGTTAATGAAAACTCACATGAGTTACTTTGTGAGGTGAGCTCATAATATGAATGTAGTTCTCCTGTTCTGCTAAAGTCTTGCATGTGCTAGTTTTTTGGCTGTCTCTTGCTTCATGATCAGTTTGTTCTCACCAATGCTCTCAGTGGTATGCCAATCTGTCACCAACCTCAACATGTGACCAAGACCTATCATTTCTATAGGACTTATATCCCCAGGACACTCAGATTTATTTGGGTCTTGCTCAGATATTCCAGGTTGCACAAATGTTTGTACTAGGACCACACCTCATCCTCAGTCTTTGAGAATATCATGCTGAGCTTGTGGCCAACTCTGACATGGCAACTGCCACGACTTCAATTGCTTTCCAGGAGTGCATCCAGGGGTCAACTAGCAGTAGTGTGTAGTGCAAGATATGTTTGATATGATCAATTTGCAATGGGCAGGTAGTGTGCAGGGAGCAGGAGAATTTGGTTTTATTTATTCCAAGTTTTGACATGGTACTTACCTATGTAAGATGCAAAGTAGATATAGGTCATCCAAGAGCTTTTGGTGAACTATGAGTAGAGATCTCTTCCCAACATTGAGGTTCATGCACTTGATCTCAATACTGCTGTCAAGATCATAGCTGTTGGGAGAAGTCTGTTCACTCTTGATGCCATCACTGAAAGATGGCTGTTTTCAGGACCTCATGAAGGTTCTAAACCACTCAAGTGGTGCCTGTTGACCTGGTGAGAGGGCCAAGCCGCAGTTTGTTGACAGCACAAATCCTATTCACATTTAAGGAAATATGCTTATGCAGTGCAGTGTTTGCCTGTAAAGTTTGCTCTACACTTGTAAATACATGTTGGGTGGCTTCATAGATATCAGGAGCAGTATGTTTTCTTGTTCTGGCACCAAGTGAGTGCTTTGGTGAGGTGATAGAGAGATACAGGATGCTCAGGGTAACCCTGTGAAATTCAAATGCAATGCAAGGGTGTTGCAGCCTAGAGATATAATAGAGTCAAATTGTGAGCATCCTTGTGGATGTGGCATTGAAAATGGGCCTACACTAGGTTGATGAGAGTGACAACATGGTCATGATGGTCAACCAGGCACTGGTCCAGAACAAAGTGTAAGTTCTATGCTGCATCAGTCACATCAAAGACACTCTTACCTTTTTTGTTTGGTAGAACAATGTTCTCAACTAGTAACTGACAAGATCAATCCTAGACTCAGAGGATACATTTGGGGTATGGGAGTTTCACCCATGTTAGATAATCCAGAGGAAATGCTTTATGTATGCAAAATGCATGTGGGACTCAATGCCTTGTTTAGAATTACCTTTAGCAACATGTGGTAAACAGCATGTTGTGGAAGATGTTGAGCCTGACAACAGTAGGGGAGCTCAGAGTAGGCCACTGTCCACTATCTGCTGTCGCTTTCACTTTTGCTGTTGATGCACATGAGCACTAAGGGTTAACAGATGTTATATAAGTGGATAACCTACTATACTATGGCTCGCCACTCACTACATCAGCAGTATATAGCCTCATATGTGCAGTTTATGACCTTTTGAGCACTCTTACAACCTGTGCAAACACCAGAGGAATTAGTGCAAGAGCTTAATATGGATATAAATTGTATCATAGCCATACAACAAACTCACTACCTTTGTTCTCATACCCCTGTCCTCAAATCTGGCAACTTACACCTTGCATGGGAATGGGCACATAGTCTTGCCAATCACCAATGCTTCATCAATATGCTTCGAGTCTCTCCAGAAGTATTTCAAGTGATCTTAGGATTAATTGAGGACCATCCAGTCTTTCATAACAATTCAAATCAACCTCAAGAACCTGTGGAGATTCAGTTGGGTGTAACACTGTACCAAATGGGCCAATATGGAAATGGCGCTTCACTGGACTTGGATTTGCCAGCCATATGATATGATGAGCGCTGGTACTAAATGAAGTGCTCAATATGGTATATGTGATTTATTTGGAATTATTTAGTGTAAGTTGCAAAATAATTTGTTTCGGGCAACAGCGACAGCGACCTACTCTGAGCTCCCCTAGTAAGTCACACGCTTCATAAGGCCACTGAAGCCCTTCTGCGGCTGTGTGGAGCTGTACTTGAACTTATGTAAGCATCACACCTGCGCTGCCCAACCCCAAATGCGCTTCCCGATGATTCAGAGCGTCCCGACTCTCCACAACCACCATGCCCAAATCACCAGCAGAGATTCTTCTCGACAAAGCAGATAAAAAATCAAATTCTTCCACTGGATGGTTTTCTTCTTCATCAGCCAAATGGGAGGAGGCAGGGGACCTATACCAACAAGCTGCCAACTCTTTCCGGCTTGAGAAGCAATTCAAGACGGCTGGCGACGCATTTTCGAGAGAAGCAGAGTGCAGAGAAAAGTGCAACGAAACCAACGACGCAGCAAATGCTTGGTGGAATGCCGCCAAGGCATACAAGAAAGACGACCCTCAATGTATTTTTCCCCGCACTTTTGATGCAGCTGATACTGATCTGGCTCTGCAGTGGCGATTCAGGCTTTGGGTTGCACGATCATGCATCTCACTAAGTCGGGTAGGTTCCGCCAGGCAGCAGACAGAGAGAAAGAGATTGGCCAGATTTATCAACACGAATTGAATAACATCGCGAAGGCATGCGAAAGCTTCCAGCGAGCCGCTGAGTGGTACGACCAGGAGGACGCTGCTGCGTATGTACAGTCTTTTACAGAGCAGACAGCAACTCACTTTTATATATATAGAACGGCTAGCGCATGTCGCAAGGATGCCGCAGACCTCTGTGCTGAAGTTGAAGATTACAGAGGGGCTATACAACTTTATGAGATGGTCGCAAATTACGCGCTGAAATCGAACCTGACAAAGTATAGCGTGAAAGATTACTGGTTACGTTCGGGCTTATGTGCACTCGCCATGAGAGTATGTTTCTCGTTGATGTGACCTACCCTTATCCTAATCATGGTCTCAGGATGTTGGGAAAGCGCAGCGAGACATCGAGGTGTTCAAGTCGAAAGATGTTACATTCAGCTCAACTCGGGAATGCAAGTTCCTAGGAGACATGTGCGAGCTCGTGACAGCAGGTGATGAACAAGCCTTTACGACAGCAGTGTTCGAGTATGATCAGGTTACGAAGTTGGATAATTGGAAGACAGGAATATTGTTGAAGATCAAGAGGTCACTCAAGGACGAGGTGGATATTCTCTGATGGAACACCATTCGCATCTCACCTGTATCATCTACACGTACGTCGGACGGTTCACATTCATATTGATAGTTTAGATTGGGCCGAATATATTGACATGTATATCATGCACAAGGCGAACTTGAGGTGGACTACCACAACCTGCCTACATGCCCTCATTCACGTCGCAGTGCCGTGCTGATCACGAGGGGAGCATCTTCATGGTCTTTACCACGCGCAGTCATGGAAAGGGAGGCTGCGGGCCCTTGCTCTTCTACACACACACAAGTTCCATAGTCCACCATACAACGTTGAACAAGCGCTAACATCAAAAGTTACAGGTTGCACGCTTGCTAGCTAGACTAGCCCATTGCTCAATCACCTGCTCCTGCCAAACCTCGACTGACATGAACTGCAAGGACTACGATGGTTCCAGGACGAAAAGAACCTGTAGCACCGCAGTGAATTACGCGAGGCAAGCAACATGCTGTAGGCGTTTGTATACTGTCATCGGGCGACAATGGCCTGGCAGGGCGAGACTTCTCAGCTCCAGTGCGATCACCATTGGGCAAATAGTACTTACTTTGTTTGTTACATCGGCGGTGCCGGTGAAGGTGGGCGGCGTCGACAATTTCGAGGTCTGTACTTCCCTGCAAGTCTCGGCAGGGATTCGGGAACTTGCGTAGTGTGAAAATAGTGAAAGAACTGTGTGATAGGTACGGCCTCCGCCCCTTCGTTCAATTACTAGATTTTTTGCCACTAAATCCAGTCGTCCAAATGTGCCGCCTCGTCGTCTTGCTGTTATCCCAATTCTGACCATGGCTTGGATGCAAGTAGTTGCGAACCTATAGTTGGAAGCTACTTCATAAAGAGATCTTGAAGTTAGAGCTTCAGGTCATGTCGCGTAAGAGGTGGAAGGACAGACACAAATTACAGTGCCTGAACAGGATCCATAACATTGTCGTAATATCGGACATGACATATGTAGATGAAGTTCTACATCGCTGGTGAGCTCCCCTCAGCAATGGTGAAAACGTGTAACAAGGTCCTCGAGTAGCAAAACTGTTAATAATCAGAAAGCAGAATCAGTCATCCATCTCCTGAATATTAACAGTTTCGTCCATGGGGAAATCAAATACCAAGATGAGGTGACCGAGAAGACAAATTTCCAGCTATGACCCAGTGCTAGGTCAGTAAATGCAATTATGAGCCCTGGCTTTGCTTCCCTCCTCTTCTCTTCTACCCAGTCTTCTTAATCTCAGCGCGTCAATCGAACGGCCGCGAGCAAATACGTTCCATGCACGCGTACTAGTTGGACTTGACTATCCGCAAAATTGTATGAAGGGCAGAGAACGAGAGAAGTAGCGAATTGTTTGGGCAGTATTGACACCTACTGAGTAGCCTGTAGGGCGCACTAATAGTTGACCTATAATTTGATGAAGGAAGCAGAATGGAGCTCACTACTGAAGTCATATCGATCTCGAGTAGTTGAGGATACGATATAAGCAACAAGGGTCTCTAGTATCGGTAAGCCATTCGAATAAATTTCGCTCAACGTGGTACCAATTGAGAGTTCTGCTCTTGGGCTACATCCTGGTCGATGTGCTACGGTTGCTGCTGGTGGATATATGCTGCATTGGCATCCGTCAACATGGCAGGAAGTGGTTGAGAGTGAACACATAAGACTTCCAAATGCGGCAATCGTAAACCACTCGAAATCTTTTCTCTTCCAACTCTCGAACACGCAAAATACAGCTTTGCTGATCAACAGCTCGACGTGCTGCTGAGATATTGAATAATGGTTGGACATGCATAGGCTTGATGTTTTTTTGCATACTGATCGCTCCATCATAGAGGCCAATTCTATTACAAGGCAAAATTAATTCATAGCACCTTTAATCGTGATCTAACCTTCCGTCTCGCAGGTCACGAACGATCACTCACTCAAATCAAGTTCAATTCAGAAGGGGACTTACTGTTCTCATGCTCGAAAGACCATATCATCAATGTTTGGTTCTCACACAATGGTGAACGCCTAGGCACATACGAGGGCCACAATGGCACAGTATGGACAATCGACATTGACTGTAAGGACTTTTTTTCTACGCCATGATACTATCTGATCCTGACCAACATCTGATAGCACAATCAAGATTTCTCGTCTCTGGATCTGCCGACAATGAGCTACGTCTGTGGAATGTATCCGACGGCAAATGTTTATACGTTTGGGAGTTCCCAACGGCCGTGAAGCGTGTGGCATTCAGCGACGATGACGAGCGTGTCGTTTGCATCACTGAGCAACGCATGGGCCATCAATGTGTTATACGAGTGTTCAAGCTGAACCACGATGGAGATGGAACGACTCGTGAGTAAGATGGAAATACTACCCTTGATCACTCCTGATGTATCACTGCCCCTCCAGAATCTCTGGAACCAGAACATATGTTCAGTCCCATAGGGTCTAAGGCCACCGTTTGCGCATTCACATATACCCCAAACCTGATCATAACTGGTCACGAGTCTGGAAAAATCGCTCTTTTTGATGTCGTCACCGGGACAGAAGTTCTCAACAACGAGCGTGCGCACATGGACGTCGTCACAGATTTGCAATTGTCTGCCGATCGCAGCTATTTCGTAACAAGTAGCAAAGACAAAACTGCTCGGGTGAGTTTCTAGCTATCGGCGACTCGGGCATTTTGTTCATTAATACGCTATCGGCCTAGATACACGACACGAAAACTCTTCGAGTACTCAAAACTTTCACAACAGAGACACCTTTGAACAGTGCAGCACTAGCACCCAACAAACCATACGTAGGTCGATCATTCGTCTTTTAAGATCTTGCTCATATAACGGATACGTGCACAGGTTCTAGTAGGTGGTGGTCAGGAAGCGATGCAGGTCACCACTACGTCGCTGCGGCAAGGCAAATTTGAAACCCGTTTTTGGCACAAGGTCTTTGAAGAGGAAGTTGGCAGAGTAAAGGGTCATTTCGGACCCATCAACACGTCAGTTCCTCCAGTTTTATTTCTTTTCAGTGGTTTTCATCCATGAATTGACAATTAGGATTGCTGTTCATCCGGCTGGTACGAGCTATGCTTCCGGTGGAGAAGATGGCTTTGTACGTGTTCATCACTTCGAGGAGTCCTACTTCAGAGCAAAGCCGTATGGGGATCTCCAGCTCGAGGATTGAATACGTGCCCTATTATTTGGTCTTCCACTGTTTTACCTACTAGAACGACTTCATGACGTGTATCCGAAGTGATGTATGGATTGTGCATCATGTTGTATTGAAGCTTGAAAGGCGACAACGGGCCCTGCATGAGACTCAATTGTAAGTTAGAGCGTAATTTATGAGAAGGCCATGAATGTCAGCAAATGCCATCGTTGATTTTGGTACAGAGAACACCAAATTGACATCTGGACTCGCCAAGTACCAATCAACTAGGCAAACCCATCAAGCAGTAGAAACCGATGATCATTAATAAACAATGCCATGCAAAGGGAACGAACGTGCAACGAGGTGAGTGATACATAGCGCAGTGTGAATTAGCGTTGTTGTCGATAGCATTGAAGGGAGGGTATGAATATGCAATGCAGAGAGCGAAGTGGATAACGTCAAACAAATTTCTAGTTGAGATAACCGCGACACTTCGCAGAGCCACATAAGCATGGGATCTTATCTTGCTCGATGGGGAAATGATAATCTGCAAAGCGCGTCGCGTCAGTTAGAGAAACAAAGTATGGAGAGTACTGGGCTTGACTGACCATATGTGATTTCATCGCCCAGTTCGATATCCTGCTTAGCATAGATGACGATCTTCTTCTCGCCGTTGATAGTGATGATTTTCGCAGTACAGTTCGGATCGCATGAATGATTAATGAGACGCCTTAAGGCAAACATCCAATCAGCAGCTGCATCGCGCAAAGATCCGAGTCGGAACTTACCCAAGATTCCCCTTCTTCGTAGCGTCCACCACGAGGTCCTCATCAATCCGAAACAGATAACTGCTCCCGATCCCTTGCCGCTCATACACCTTTTCCCGCTTATCGGCGACTTGAGCCCGAATAATCTCGCCCACATACTCAATGACCATCTCCCCTCGCGCAATCCTCTCCATAGCGTACAACCCCCAGTCATGAATCGGAGACCTCGCAAACCGGAGATGCTTTTTCCGCGTTTGGAGCTGGTTGAATTTGATGCTCAGCTCTGCAGCGGCCGTCTCGCCTTTTGAAAGAGCTACAGCTCGCTGTACTTGGTTGATCTCTTCCAGACCTTGGGCGCGGCGGCGAGCGTTGGCACGGTTCGAGCGAGAAGAGGTGACGGGTTGGGCGGGTGCTTCGGTTGGAACGACTGACTCGACGTTGGTGGATCGTAGGGCGTATTGAGCGACATAGGCTGATTTCTCAGCATGAGATATCTTGTAGTAGCCTTCGGTACGTGCTGAACCTGTGAGATGCTTCCGAAATGCTAGTACAGTATCGGTAGTGGGCGGCGAGACGTGCGACACGCTTGAAGAGTCACTCGACATAGCCAGCCGAGCGAAATAAAAGTCCTCGTCGTCATCGCATATGCCTTGCTCGAGTGGATCCGGAGGAAGACTCGGAGGCCGCGGTGGTTCTGGCACGGGAGAAGGCGAGCGCGAAACCGACTCCACCTTTGAGATGTGGATGTTGGCAGTAGCAGGAACGTTGAAATCCAACTCGTCGGGCCGGATAACCTCGTCGACAATCACCTTGGCTGCTGACTTTTTCTTGACGACCTTCTTCTTCGACAAGGCTTTCTTGTGTTGTTCGTCATCCTCGAGCACAGCGTCCTTCTTCGGCTTCTTCTTGACAGGCTCTTGTTCCTCGTCACGAACCTCGGAAACAGCCCGTTTCCGGGGTTCGGGTGCAAGGTTCTCCTCATCCTCGGACTCCAAGTCTGATTCAGCCACCCTCGTAACCTTCGCGACGACCTCTTTCTTCCGCTTTTTCTTTGGTGGTTCAACGGGTACAGGCTCTTCTGGCTCGACAAGAGGGACTTCTTCGACCACGGATGCCTTTGCTTCCTCCTCCCTTATTCTTTTCGGTTTCCGAAATGAAAGTCCTTTCAGACCTCGCTTCTCAGCCGGCCGTTGCTCATTGACCATCTCTGGACCCTCCCTAGCTTTCGTCTCTGCAACTTTCGCCTTCTCGTCTGCAACCAGCTTCCGTAGATCAGCAGCAGCCACCCGCTCAGTGATGTCCTTTTCCAAAAGAACCTTGAGCTCTTTGACGATCGTATCTGCCGCTTTTTGAACTATCTCCTCCTTTGTCCAGCTAGTCTTTTCAGCAACCACAGGAGCGGCGTGAGAAGGAGGAGGACAGGCTGAGAGCGTTACCGAGTGGTGGCCAAGTGTTCGCGAGCTGAGCACCATGGCTGCGCGTCGTGCAGAGTCGCTTGTTTGAAAGGCAACATACCAAGCGTTGTGATCTCGTAGGACGCAGTCGACCTTGAAGTCCTTGAAGAACGCGCACACGTCTTCTTCACGGATAGATATCATCGCGCCGCCTGTGAGGTCTATTCGGACATGCTCGAAACCATTCTTGGCGAGGGCGTCGATGACAGTGGCACTAGTAGCCTCTCTTTGCTGTTGATGGCGCCCTTGTCCTGGGCGGCGGGAGATAGGGGAAGGTGAGCGGGATGGAGGTGCTGGAGCGTGAGTAGAACTATGATGTGAAGGACGACCACGGGTATGGATGGGTGTCGATGAAGAGGATGACATAGGCGCAAGGTCATTCACTGCTGGGAAACGAGTGCTCAGTGCTGAGTTCATCATTTTAGCTTTCATGACAGGCTGTGCTCTTCTGCTGCGGGGAGGTGATAGGCGTCCGTTGGTGTAGGGGATGTGTGCAGGGCGTGCAGGGAGCTGATGGCTGGGCCGCCATGCGGACTGGGCGGGTGTATGCGTCGAGCTTGGGGTCTGAGCTTTCGGTATGGATATTGGTGCGGGTATGGGTGCAGGTGGTAATGTCGGAACCTTGGCTTCCTTCTCCTTCCTTCTCTTCTCTTCTCTACCGCGATGTTTCTGTTGTTCTAGCTCTTTCCGCACTGCCTTCAGTTTGAGACCTTCGCCGTCAAAGACCACTTTGAGTTCCTCCCCATCAGCCATTCCCATGCCTGTGCCAAATTTCTTTCCGTGGGTACGCTCTACACATATCTTGGCCTCTTCATGTGTCTGGTACCGAATAAACACGATGCCGAGCGCTACCCCAGACTCCATGTCAATTTGCGGATCAAAGGAGGAGATCCTGCCATGTGCACTGAAGACGCGACGTATCTGCTGCGTAGGCGTCAGAGGTGACAAATTCATGATCAGCACAGCTGTGGGGGGCGGTGGGCCTGTTGAGTTTGGATCATACTTTGAAGACGCGTCAATGAGGTTAATTACAAGATGTATATGATTACACCCACTTCATACCGAATTTCATGGAACGCGTCTCGGTGTGGACGTTTCTTGAAACTTGGTGCCTTGCGGGGATCGGTTGTGGTAGGTTCTGGCTCGCCTTCGATCACCTCTCCATTATACCGCGTGAGCGTCTCCTTTCCCTTTCCTTTCCCCTTGATCCGTGGCTCATCTGTACCATCGACCTGGGTAGCTCGAATCTTCTCGATTAGAGCCCGAAAACGACCGTCGCGGTCCTTGTCGATGGCAGGGTCATAAATGATTCTGAAGTTGCTGCCAGCGGGGTATTCGGAACGGGAGGGCGGCCATGGAGGAGGGGGAGGCAGTGAGTAGAATTCAGGTGGGGGTGGTTTCGATGATGATGCGACTGGTTCTGAAGGAGGAGGTGAGGGTGATTTAGAGGGCGGAGGTGAGGGACGCGTGATCTGACAAATCTTGTGATGGTGTAGGTGGTGGTGAAGGCGAAGGTGGTGGTGGTGGCACCTCTGAAGGTGGTGGTGGTGGTGGTACTTCTGAAGGTGGTGGTGGTGGTACCTCTGAAGGTGGTGGTGGACCTGAAGGTGGTGGCGGTGGTGGTGGTTCTTCAATTGGTTGTGGTGGTCTCGGACGTGATTCGGTGAGGGAAGTTCTGCGATTAATTGTAAAGGATATCTTTACAGGTTGATGAGGCCTAACACCATCAGCAACAGTCGCTGAACTCGCTACAGGTGATGTTTCATGAACTGGCGAAGCAGATTCAGATGACTATAGAAAATTATCATTTATTATGATTCTCATCGTTCTAAGCAGTAAATAAACTCACATTCGATGCTGAATCAACCTGCTTGCCCTTCTGTGTAGATCTTGGTCCTGTCGGTACATTTATTATAGGTGGTCCAGTATAGCCATTAACAAAAGGCTTTCCAGTCGGTTTACCTCGGGGTTGAGTTGGAACACCATTCAGGAGTCTTGGTCCTGTTGGTGGTGGTGCACCAATTTTGCTAGTACCAGCACCAGGCGAAGAAGCCGATGTTGAACTCGACGACGTCGAAGCTTGTTGTGACGATGAGCCAGGCAGCGAACTCAAAAGCGCTCTTGGTCCCTTTGGAGGCGCTTTACCAGACATCAAAGCAGCCTAACTAACATGAGCAAAGCTCGAAATAAAAAAAATCTTGTTCGCTTTCACTGTCGTCGAAGAACGTGCAAAGATAAAGGGAAACCCGGAGGATGTCGATGAGGATCGTGGACAATGTTAAGCGTGTGCGAGCACAAACAATTGGGTCATCACCGCGGCAAACAACGACCAAGCCAAACAGCTCAGAGAGCTCTTTTCTCTTCCACATTCAAAAATCGTCTATATAAGAAAAACTCACAGATGCGCGGCAACCTGGCTATCCAAAACTCTATCGACTCATGTTTCACCAGCTTTTGATGCGAACAAGAGTAGCGCCCACTACCACAGATGCCACGTACGTAGGAAGTTTCGTTTGCGTTTGGGTTCCTGCAGAGAAAATTTACTACATGTGGCACTACTATAGGCTATGCTCCACCTTCCTTCCAAAAGCCTTGCTGCAAAAGCATGTAATCACGAACGGTCTTGTGACCTCCACTGAATTCCACTCCGCTTGGCTCCTTCCAGCTCAGCGATATGCACTTTGTTTGTGAGTATGTCTAGTCATATGATGCATCGGCGTCCCGCAATCATTTTGGGCATAGTGTCGTTCGATTGACGTATAGGTGCCTTGCTTATAATCTGGCTGCAATATTCGCTACTGATCTCAATAGAAAACTGATGTGATGGGCGCCAACGTTTCTATACGTTCCAATTTCAACACTCGTCGCTATGATGATCACGATACTACTGCTGGATCATCATCTGTTCAAGCTTCCACAACGCACACGCATGATGCAAGTCGCCTTCTCAACTCGTGTCCCTAAGATTTATACATATTGGCTATAACCATCTTCTCTTCTTCTCTTCTTCATGATCGGAACGGCCTGACGTTACTCACCGCGTGTGAAGTAACTGTCAGGCTGACGACAATTGCTAAACCATCCCCTAGTCGATAATCAGCGAGATGTATGTTACATTTCCTCTATTTGAAGCGATTGGTCGACTACGTTTGTATGTTACTGTACTATGTATACGAGTGTTGTGTATGTACGTGTGTGCGTGTGTTTGCCCAATAATTAACACTATCAACGTATGCTGAAAATACTATTGTACATCGAAAGCGATGAAAGGGCGCTCAACGCTATGATAAATATTAAAATAAGTATCCCAACCACCAACGAGCGAAACCAGTCGGAATAGATGAGATGAAACGAATGAGCCACTCGATCCTTTGATCAAAGCATTCTCAAACGCTTCAAAATATCATCATAATTCCGTTGCGTAACCCGCCGTCCATTCTTCTCCAGTACACAAGCCGTGCCATACTGCCTCGAGATGTGATGCCGTTTCTCGGCGTCAATAGACGAGGGTTGATAAAAATCCGAGCTCGAGCCCGTTCCTAAGGTACTGGTGCTAGAGGTGTCCAGATCATACGACAATGGGGACTCTTTGCTCTCCTCCATGATGGGAGCGAAAAAGGTAGCGCCCTGTACACGAGCCTTCTTGGGATCTACACCCACAGACACAGGATGCCCACCAAAGACGAGCTCAGGGGGCGGAGATTCACCAAACTTGCGGCACAGCCTTAAGAAACGCCTCCGCTTCGTTGTTAAAGGAGACGGTGGCGGAGGTGTCAATGGGGACAAGGGTGTTGATGGTGACAAGGGTGAATGCGCAGAAGGTACGGTCAAAAAGTTTGGAGCAGATGGCGTGGTTGTAGGAGACGATTCTGCGGTGGAAGTGGGAGAGGAATTCGGAAAGTTGAAAGTGATGGAAGAGTGGTATGAGTGAGTGGGTGCCGGAAGAGGTATGGTCTGTATGGTGGGCAGACTGCGTTGGGACTTGACGTGTCGGCTTCCCAGCTCCGTAACGGTAGGATCCAGGAATGACTGGCGTTGCAGGGCGAGATGCTGCGGATCCAATATTAGAGCGGGAGGCCGATATTTTTTCTTGTGTCGAATGATTGTTTTTGAAGATGTAGAAGAAAAGCTGGAGCAGGGTGTGAGACTCTGACTGTGGCTCTCTTGATGGTCCCGGGGAGGATCCAAACTCTCGAGAGCAAGCCGTACATGCAGAGCTCGTCCAAGATCTGCAGAAGGTATGTCTTCCGGTACGTCATGCCCAGCCTGCTTTGATGAGTTTTGGTCGCAATAATAGAAGAAACATTATAGGACTCACAAGAGAATTTCGAACACCCAACATTATGACTAAAACTTGAATGCTATTAAAATACAACCGAACAAGACCCAACGGCTCAAATGCACTCAGTGCAGGCCCGTATAAAAAAGGGGGCAAAAGGACGAACGAGAAGTATTCTAGAGAAAACGAAGGGAAGGGAAGAATGCAACTTTGTCTTCGGTAGCGTCGCCATTTATATAACGACGGTCACGACGAACGTAAGTACCCTGGTTGATAATTTTTTTGAACGACTCATCGCCAACGTTAGCAGCGACATCGATAGTCTCAAAAAGGAAAGTCTTTATGATCGACTGGCACCGCCTTCGAACTTCTACCGCAACCGATGTGAAGCGTACGCGAAAGAGCTCTGTCTGGACACCGGAGATGAATGGATTTGGCTAGTATGGCACCGAAGCCCAACAAGATCAGGCAAAATCTCGACGACTTGAACGAATACATAAGTATTGCAGCTGTAATTAAATCTCCGTCGGCCCTTGACTGTATCCCTGCCAGGGACACAAGGTCCCCATACCCACCACATAAGAAAGTCAACAGCCGACTCAATGGATAAATCACCGACTTCGTTCACCATGGATGCCAAGCCCTGGGATCATGTGCCACGGTGGGTTACCGACGTTACTAGTGTAGACGTATGCTGTATTGCTAGCTATATCGATGTTCTCTGGATAAAATCTTGTCCTGGGCTAAATCATTATCATAGATCGTTCTTTGGTTGCTATGTTTCGCCGCACCACGCTAAAGATCGTGACAATCGATTTAGACGAGTGCAGACTGCAAACTTAGCAGGCTTTCAGATTCGGAATCGAGGTACTAGATGCTCCACTGCAATGAACTTGACTCCGAAGTAGGCAAACTCTCAACCGTGACATTGGTTTCTAATCAAGTAGCCTGAAGTAGTACCGGTTGTACCAATTATCCCATGATTCCACGCTTACCCGGATATCGGCTAGTACTTACGGCCGTCGATCAACGTTCTTGACCCAGGCCAAGCCCCCTCGAACGAACGACTCAGATGCCCGCCAACATGACCTCGACATACCCTTTTGAGCCAACTCCTCCGTGGACGACTGTAAACCCTAAGCCATTCTTGCCTTTTCGCACGCGTTACGATAGCGAAGCGCCTTCATTACCGTCGCCTCGAAACGAGCCGTTCAATGACAACTATGTCGTTAGCACTCACCTCGTGCCTGCTGGTTGTCCAAGACTCACTCCGGATATCCCATTGCCTGTGGTCCCTAAATTCACGACGAATGCCGCAGAACGGAAACGAGCTGTCCAGCAGCTTTCCACTGAACTTATGATGCGACAAGAGCGCTTCATTCGGGGAGAGTTGGGCGGAGAAAGAAGCGAGAAGCCGTTGTGGAACTGTGTTAACCGATATGTCAAGAGAGCTCAAGATGGGAGGAAGGGCTTGACATTGTTCTTCACTCACGCAAATGGTTTTCCCAAGGAGGTACTTCATTTTTTGACATAATTCGTGTATTCAAGAACAGCCATTGAATGTGTTATAGATATGGGAAGCAACTCTGCGATATTTATTATCGTCACCCACAGCTTCACTGATTGACGAGGTGTGGTCTTGGGAAGCCGTTCAGCACGGTGATGCTGCATTAGTCAACGAGACAAATCTCAGTGGCATATGTGAGATACCCCGCGCACTTCATCCAAAGGCTGAAGTTAACATTCGTTTCTAGTTGATTGGCGAGACAACGCGCGGGATATTGCACACTTTCTATTATACTATCTACCGGAAGATACATCTTCAGAGGTTTTACCGACGCATCTACAACTTCTGCCAGAGGCTATCCGTGAATCCAGGAAGATCAAGGGATTTTCATCCCGTTCCCTGGTCACCATTGGACATTCATTTGGTGGCTGCACTTCGTATGTTGTTATCGCTAGCGTTTTACTCTGATCTAAGATTGACAATATCGACGCAGGATACTAGCAGCTGTCAATTTCCCTGCACTGTTCTCCTCCATAATTCTCATAGACCCTGTAGTTGTTAACGGTCTCAACTATTCCTCCAATTTAACTGGGCTCAATTCGGCCGCCCTTGGTAGGCGCGAACGTTGGCCATCACGGTGAGTCACTATTTCGTGTCAGTAACTTCTAAGTATTCAAGTAATGTCACAAGTGAGGAGGCATTGCGCTCGTTCAAGGCCTCTCCATTCTTCAGAGCTTGGCATCCTGATACCCTGCAGCTATATGTTACATATGGCTTGTGCGAGGATTCACAAGGGGGCGTGAAGCTAAAGACGTCAGCTCTACACGAGGCTTTGGTGTTCGTAGATCATATAGGATCAAATGAAGCATGGGAACTGTTGGAAAAGGTGGACGAGCGAATAGAACTGCGTTGGATTGTTCCAGGGAAGCCCGAAGACAAGGGGTGCGTTACCCCCAGCCATAAACTCTACTCTACTGATGTCTGTTTCAGAATTGCAGGCGAAAAGGCAACGAGGGTGCGAGTGTGGCGAAGACCTGTTAACTCATCCAACGTGGTGTTTCACTCTGCTGGGCATCTGGTAAGCAGATGTTTTGTGTCCATGTACAAGTTTGATTAAGGCGGGCTGTTGCTCAGATTCCACATGAAACGCCAGAGGAGCTTGGTAAGTGATTTTTCGTTTTCTACAGCAATGTTCACGTCATGATTTTCCTCTAGCCCAAGAAATATCAGCTTTTCTGGAGAAGAAGTACGGGCTACGGAGTAGAGCATACCTATGATATCCTTCGCGATGATATTGAATTCATCTAGGCCTGTACCAACAATGCACAAGAAACAAGCAATACCTGAAACAAACATAGACAGCTGACGCTGCCATATTTGAATTTCGCTTATGTGTATACAACAGTCTTCTGGAATGACGCGGGCGGGTCATCTTTGCGACGGCATTCTTTTGACCTAGCCTTCTATGTGAGTTGACTGCTGCTTGATTGCGTGGGTATCGCTTAACCGCCACTTCCTTGTTCCAGCAGGGTCAGGCACAAATAGCGCAGCTGTGCACTGCATGCTATTTCAGGCCGAATAGATCTCGATACGCGTTCGCACTCATCTGAGGTCGCACGGATTTGGCTCGATAGTCCAACGACAGCCTCAGTCTAGTCTCCCCTAGTCAGACCAAAAGAGAAGGAGGACAGTCATTCGTTCTATATCATGGCCTCACTCGGACCACGCCTTTTACGTCATTATTTTGCCGCATTGTGTTCGGAGTGCATCTACGGGTATGTCATCAAATTCTTCGAGGGGGACGGGGGCGGCTGGGAGTGAGGGGAGGTGAAAGAAAGGCCGTCATCATAGTCGAGGATGAGGGAAAATGCAAACACAACGGGTCAGTGTACCCAATGGCCACTAAAGAGATGGCCTTTCCGAGTGCTCAGTGGATCGCGAGCGTAGACGCATGACGCGCGAAACATAGCCCTCCTGAGCAGTCACACGGGTTCTGAGATCCTCCTCGTGTGTGCTTCTCTGCTATTAAAACGCATGTCTGGGCCTGCGGCATTCAAAAAGTCGTGACTCGCGATCGACTGAGCGTTTTCTTTGAATCTTTCAGCTTCCTTGCGCCCATCCTCATTTACGCGTCGCTTGCCAATTTTTATCCACCCCACCCACTTCTCATCTCCACTCTTTCGCGTTTCGGTCTGTATTCGCGCTTCTTTTCTGCCGAAGGTTTGTGTTTATTGATCCCCAGACGCGTCCCCTTGTCTGCGCTGATGTGGCATTGCCAGACCTTCCCATGTACAAAGCGAATCGAAAACGTAGACAGTTTCTCCCGATTCTTCAAAAGCCTTAATCCCTTTTTACTCTTCATTCTATCTTCGGAATAGCTAGCGTGTTGACCAACACAGGAAACAAAACTTGAAACGCCTGCAACAATCAGTCAAGTGACATTCTTCAAGTTGTTATGTTTCGATTTCTCTTGTGAGCGTTAAATAGTGTTCTAGAATGATAAGGGCGAGTCTTTGCGGCGCTTGTGGTATCATAGCCTTCGGCATGTGTTCCTGGTTGCGTGGTTGGTATCACTCGACCACTTCCAAGCACTGTATGCTAATAGCTATGCATTTCAAGCCGAGTTACTTAAGCCATGACGCGACGCGTATACACCAAGGTGGGTCCCACGACAGCCTCAACCGTACCATAAGTACTGATTGTCACGTTTTTGTATCAGAATCGACTTGTGTCCGCCATACATCTACGGGTGAGTGATCAGGTTAAATTTCACTTTCAGCCGACGGGTTCATATTTTGGGCCCTGCTGAAATGCATACAACAGCGTGTAACCGTGTCTGCCACTAGGCACTGCATCATGATTGATCGATGCTATGACGCCTACCCTGTTAACACATGCCCCATTCTCGATCGCACCCATAGCATTTGGTGCTTGCAAATACCTCAGACGCCCCTGCTATGCTAACTCGAGGAAACCGTAAATGAGTCGTGCGGGAATGAGAGTAATTGGTAGGAAATTTCACCTCACTCTTTTGGCATCACACCGAGTATCGGACGATATTACTGCGGTCACGGACCAATAGGCCATGTGGATGGCCCTGATAACTCAGGGCAGCGTTTTGCACCGCACAGAGAAGAAGACCATCAGCCCGAAACAGCGGAGAAAGAGAGACAATTGGCCTAACCTCACAATCCCGTCTTATGCTCCATTCAAAGGCTCCAAATTGTTGCGAAACAATTGTGGCTAAGGATCTCAAAGTCGAGTCTCAGGATGGCGCACTTCAATAAAACGGTTATGATAAAGAAATTATTGACGAAGGAAGATAGTCGTTTGATATGATCATGAACATTAGGCGGACTCGTCGTTCGACCAGTGCGCTTACCATGACCGAGACGACCGAACAGTCCGAGTCGATCTTAATTAACGTACTTTATGGCATCTAATGGTTGCCGGTGGGAGGGAGATCCTGTCCACTCTGTAAGCAACCCTTGAGACAGGTTTTTTTTAAGGTATGAAGTGAGCATAACCATCAACTAGGCGGTGTGACCGTCGGTAGGATCATTGGAGACCATTTATTGGACCCCGCACGGGCGCTTGTACAGCCTCGGCGTGGATATAGTGCAAAGTTTTAGTAATAATGGAATCTGCTTCTTACTGCTATCATTTCATTATCATTAAATAAATCTTCCTCGCTTCAACAGCACCGTCCACCAGCAGCACGATTCAGAAGCGCTGCGTACTGCATGCTATTCATAATTTAACGACTTCTTCACGACACCATGATGAGTAACCTCTTTGACCGCGGTATGTCCTCATCTGTTCGAACTCTCCCCTGTATCCGCACGTTCCTCTGGCTGGCTCTTTTGGTCGTGCGATACCCCCAATTTGTATGTGCAAGACCAACAAACGAAGTACTGCGACGCGATGGCAATAATGGAGGAGGAAGTAACGGGAACGGCGTTTCTACAAGCGTATGGGTGCGTACTATTCATCGTTGAGCCCCAACGCCAAAGCCATGCTTAAACCAGAGAATCAATCATCTAGATACCCGTGCTGATAGTCTCAGTCGTCGTTGCCGTGCTGACACTGATTGGATGCGTCAGGCGGGCTACGCAGGTAGAAGTTAGCGCAGGCGCAGCGGCGAGCACTCGGAACCAACCTGCTGGTCAGGCTCGCCCTGGAAGGCGCCGGAGGCCCGCACGGACTCCAAGTCAGATTTCTACAAAATCGCTTCCACCCTACATGCTGGAACCAGGCGACCAGGAGCTTGTCATCTACAGGTGTGTATACTTACGTACCTGTCGCACCCAGATTCTTTTGACACGGATATCACAGAGGACCCTTGAAGATGGAGGAGGAGGACCACGATCCTATGCAAATACCGGAAGAAGACGACGAGCACCCTGAAACAAGAGGGGCACATCGTAGCCTTGACCTCGAGTCGCACGGTACCACACAGCCGGATAACTCTGCTACAAATCTCATATATAACGTTTCTGGTGACGTAACAACGAGACGAAGTGTAGACGTCGCTAGCGTGGACACGTCGCATCAGTCGCAAGAAAGTCATTCTGAATTGTTACCATTGCACACTACACAAACGTCCGAAGACCCACGAGGAGAAGCGCCTCCGTACTTTGAGGTTGTCGGCCACGACACTCCTCGCACATTACCTAATGAGCCTACTGCATCGGAGACTTCCATCGTCGTCGATGATGTTGCCCCTGACCGGCGCTCTAGATTCAGCTTCCTTTTCAACCCCTTCGGGGGTTCATCACGACATCCGCCCATTTCGGTCTATAACAGGGTTGCCACTCCTGACCACGCTCGTAACGTTTCATCCCTCTCCGTGGCATCAACAAATAGTGGACATGGACGCAATCGTTCAGGCTCTCATTCGACGCTTTTGAAGACTTTCCGACCCCACGACCATTCCGTGCCTATGACATCCCCGTCAACCATCTCTTTGAACTCAATATCGGCACCTCTCACACATACTGTGATACGCTCGGAGTTCCGGGTGCCGAAAGGTGGCATGACGCCTGAGCAGATAAAACTCATCACCTCCAGGAATGCACTGGAAAGATTCGGTGTTCCATATGGTCCAGACGCTGTAGCATTTTCAGCATCAAGGTCTAATATGGCACCACCACCCGACTTCGACACCACTGTAGCAAGTTCGCCAGGCCAAGCAAGTGGACCACCATCAGCTGACCTTGACAACCCGGCTAGTACCAGCGCACTGGAGAGCGAGACAACAGGAAGTTCTGTCCATAACAGTGCTGCTGCGGATGAGGCTGGACAAACAACCTCACGTTCTATCATATCCGGATCACCTCCATCTTCCCCATCCGGAGTTGAGACAAAATTCCAATTGTCATCGTCATCACACTCACCGGTACCATCGGGTGACTCGCGCTCAAGTTCAGTGACATCCTTTGAAACAGCTGCTTCCGAGTTCTCGCGGCCTACTACACCGGTTACAGCACGACCTGGGACGCCAGTGACGGCTCGGCCCTTTGCATGAGAATATTTCAGTTGTGACTTTACTAGGACTTATTTCCTACCATTATCTGACGGTCATCTTGCTATATTCTGACCTTCCAACTTTCAGCTACTTACTTTGGATCTCTAAATTTGCTATGCTCATACATGTAGTTTTAGTTTTGCTTCCAATCGGTTTCCATCGAGGACGGTGTCATTATTCATAGAAACCAGTGCTAAACCGTTTTCCCACTGATATCACTCGCTACAACAATCTGATCGTGATCCTTCAGCTAAGCTCCGTGGTTTGACTATCCAAATTGCGGCTTTGGACGTGCGAGCGGTCTCATTTCCATTGGAGGGCTCGTAGGTCAACGCTCCACCTCCAGTGGATCGTTTCATCTCTTTGAGGAGCATTTTCACACTGGATCTATTTGTGGTCAATGTCGTCCATCCAAGTGCTGCTCCCCAAAGTATGCTTTGGACCGTGTGGACCGTGAGCTTCGGGTTTGCCAAAGCAACTGCCGGTGGTGGGATATCACCCTCGTCGTTACTTAGGTAAGGCGCAGCTGAGTGGCCAGGTGGACTTTGTGATTCCCGATGTCTCGAAATGTCTTCTTGAGATAGTATATTCCGACAGGTCGAGGTAAGGGACGTCATGAAAAGTGATGAAGGATTTGGCTGAAAGGACTTGAGAGAAGTGGCGTCAGGCTCTGAAGATGGGTACAACCTGATAGGTACTAGTGGAATAAAATTAGACGGGTATCGTGAATGCACCCAGAATTGATTATGAGTGGGTATGGTAGTCGTTTGAGAATATATGGAACAAGAGAGCAGTGCTTCGGCACGCTGACGTTCTTTCGTGCCCGCGATCTTGAACACGATCTGGAGACAACGTTGGCGAGCCTCTTGTGTCGTCCAAAATTGGATGTTTTGCAAATCAGGGGAGGTGGATCTCAAGCGATCGTGCATATCTTGCAAAAGACCCTTCTTCATCTCTTGTTGGGCTTGATCTGCCAACACTTTTGAGTGAATTCCAGAGTCCTCCCATGTGCTTGGAGCATCTGGAGAGTCAGAAAGCATTCGTACTCGCTGCTTTTTCCATTCCACGTATCGTTGCGGCGGGATAAATCGTGTGTTCGCATCTTCTGGATCACGAGGCAAATGAGAGTGAGTGGTATCAGAGATGAGCGCTATCAATGCCGAGAGATCGAGGTTGATATGAGTGGTGGGCTCGAAAACTATTGGCTGCGCGGAAGTGTTGTCCATCTCCTTTACGATGCCCTGCCTTTCGCCTAATTGGACATCTATGCCCATTCTCTGGAGACAGTCGATCGTGTACGCGATTCTAGGATCACTCGTTTCATGGTCGGTATCTGAGAGGGAAGGATCCAGTCGGGTTAGACGCATGGTAACCGAAGGAATTTCGTTGGAACTACAAGGGTTTGCCTTTGCAGCCTCCAGAAGTTCACGGCTCATGCGCAGCACAGAATTGTCAAACTCTTGGGATATCAATTTTTCGTTCTTCAGGGAAGAGTGCCCGTCGCCATCGTCCTCGTCAGAGCTGGTAAGATACGAGTCCATTTCGCAAAATTCCATTAAAATGCGACTGTTCTTTATCCTGGAAATTCGTCCAGAGTTATTCTAGGTGAAATGTTGGATAAACTTACGTATTGACTCTGATCCAACGTCTCCCGTTGTCAGCGACCACATCCACCTTGACGCCATGCTCTTTGGCTGAGCCATTCTTGGGCTTACGGGAGGCCTGAGGATGAGTGACGGTGTGGAATGTCCGGTATATAGCAACAGCTCCGCGAGCCTGAAGCAGTTCCTGCCACACTGCAACGGGATATGGTGCATTGGTCGAGAGAGGAAGAAGAGAAGTCGATTCTGGGTCATCGAGAAACTACTACACATCGATTAGAATCATTGAATGAATGAAAACATCCCTACAGTGGACTGGACACGCCTTTTGGAGAACTTGCAGGTCTCGTTTCACCTCCTCTCGCAGAAACCGCAACCCGGGTAATACTTCTCGGTTCTGAGTCTTTACTACACCCATTTCACCCATTTCTTCTCCTGATGAGTCGATGATTGGCAAGTCTTGGGATTCAGGCTCATATGAGTCCAGCCCAACGCTAACAGAGCGTAGGTAATCGCACAACTCGTAGAGTTCTTCGTGAGGTCTCGCCATTTGGCATAAGGATGATTTGCAGTTGGTATAACCACTTTGTGAGTCGGAAACGAAGTCCAGCACGCTAAAAATGTCGGAGAAGCCTCTGTGATTCCGGATTACATAACGCTAATGCACCTCTATCCCTGGCATCGTACGCAGACTCAACCGAGGGGGGAAAAGCCGCTTGCGTATTACAAGTTATCGGGTATGCATGACATACCTCCAAAGCCCGGACTTATCGAAGACCGTCAATAGTGAGCCAACACAGCAAATCGATAGCGAATGAAAGTGCTACACCTGGGTCCGAACCAGGGTTACGAAGACAAAGTAATAAGTGCAGTACAGATGCTATAGTAGACGTTAAATGGTATGGTATGGTAGTTGGTAGTGAAGATTGTCCGAACTGCCTTTCGTTGGGTGTGCGGGGCGTGAATGGGAGTATAGAAAACGTATAGTGTGATCCTGTGGCCCGTGGGGAAGTTCATCGGCAATGGGTGATCAAGGAAGCATAGCCGGTTATGTGCGGCGCCAAGTAGATGGACCACTCTTGCCCTTGGGAGGTGCAGCTCCCAGCATCACACCGCCTGTCAGGACAGTGGTCTTGCCACCGTCGTAGGGGGTAACTTCAGTCTTGGAGGTGTCTACAAAGACACGAGCCTGCTTTGCCTTCTCGCGGCGGGTAAGTTGGGACGACTGCTTGTTGCTCTTCTTAGACGACAAGGTAGAGGCAGTCGTGGCAGAGAAGCAGGAGCATAAGTCAGACGAGCAATAGCTGGAGCACGAATCGGTAGATATGGCAGAGAGAGGCGATTCAGAACGTGCAGGAGCAGAGAAATGGTTAACGACAGGGGTCATCCAAGTGGGTGCATTGATTTCAGTCAGCGATCAGGGCGAAAAGTTCTTCATCCTCTGTGCGGTCATTTTCCCAGAGCTGCTGGGCAAGTGTCTTAGATCTTGAGTTGTTGGGTGCCAGCTGGCTAAAAAGCGTATGGTGCGTGACGGACACAGCCTTAGCTATCGGCTCCTCCGCCCAGATCGTAATGAGCTTGGTACCCCTCCCGAACTGCACAGAGATGCATCCTGGATCGACATAGAAGTCGAACTCGCGTCCACCTAAGGCTGCAATCCAGTCGAACCAATGGACACTGGATGCAAGGCACGCGGTATATATGGCACGTGGAGGAAGGCGATTGGGGGAGAGAGTGAGGCAACGCTGGCCGGAACCACGAAGTGGTTCTTTGGGGGTCCATGTCGGGGCAAACAGTGCAATTAAGTTCGCCTCAAGCACAGACTGAAGCTTGTTGATGGTCGCAACAGGGTGCGTAACGGTAAGAGGTCGAGTGAGATAAGCGATAGCCTGAGTAAGAGTGATGGAAAGGCTGGATGTAGCAGTCATAATGACAGTCAACGACGAGAAAGTGATTGGAAAGATAGACTAGGTGGTAATAACCGAAATCGACCTGCGACGATAGATGAAACGCGCTGAAAGGATACGTGAGTATAAGATATAGTCTCGGCAGTCCTGAGTTTTGATTAAGACGAGGAGATTGAATCTGAGCAGAAGACCGAAGCGTCTGAATTGATATGAATGTCAAACGAGACCCTCAGAAGGGAGGAAAGCTGGCTCACTTAACAGACTATATGAAGAAGGGGACACAAAGCAGGTTAGTAGGAGAAGAGAGGGAAGTCAACAGAGATAACGAACCTAGCTGTGAGGAAAACGGTTGGGCTGTCAAAACCCGGAAGGATAGTCTGGGAGTCAACTGGTCCGCTGACCTTTATATGCGTTTCAGGCCTTAATGAAACAAATGAAAAGCCACGCTACCAGCAGAGTATCCTCCGTAAACGGTCACGAAGCGAGAACAAAAAGACTGCATGCATGTGTGAGTGACTTACGATGACACAAAAAGTTGCACAAGCGTCTTGATATCCCAATGACAGCCTGAGTGTTATATTATTGTTTATATCGCTTCATTTCTCTGGTCCTCGTCAGAAACATTCAAGCACTGATGTTCTTTAAATTTGGGTACAGGAACAAGCTTAATGGTGTCGACGCGACATAGTGCGGGTAATTCCGAAAGCTTATTCAATCTCCGCTCAAACCTTAAGTCCCTACCAGGCATATCATCAAGTTTTCAATCAGCGTATCGCCTGAGATATTCAATAACTTTGACAACGAAAACACCAAAAGCTCGTCAAAATGGTATGCTGCGTGTCCGTTCTACTTGTCCGACATCCTCACAGAATTTTGTTCAGACTCTTGCCGTCGATCTATTAAACCCCTCTGCAGAACATGAACGCAAGCAGCACAAGCTCAAGCGTCTCGTGCAATCTCCTAACTCTTATTTCATGGACGTAAAATGCCCAGGTGCGTCTCGTCGTGCCAGACCCGACACCACTAACCTCACCCGGTTATTTGTTTCAGGATGCTTTGCTATCACCACTGTATTCTCTCATGCACAATCAGTAGTTCTTTGTGGCTCGTGTGCAAGTGTCCTATGCCAACCTACGGGTGGTAAGGCAAGACTGATCGAGGGTATGTTATCTAATTACGATATTTTGTAATGCATTAACCTTTCGCAGGTTGCTCATTCCGCCGGAAAAATTAGATACTTCACTTGCACTCTTCATCTCTAGTGATAGTAGTGCAGGCTGGATGATTTTATGCGGCATTGTATCACTATTCTTCTTCAAAATTCATGGTCACAACGACACTACGGTAAGCAGGAATAGTGAATGCTGGGCCGTTCGTCACTTTTGGTTATCACTTCATTCGAGCAATACCTCAATATCATGGGTTCCCATGACGCATTATTCTGAACGAGTACGCCTCACGGATACTGTGTATTGCAGTTCGCTGATGGCTCAATGCCATCTACGGGAATAAGTAAGTTACCGTTCGAACCATTCCATTGACCAAAAAATCAGCACGAGTCGGAGGAGTTTCAAAAGTACTTCTGAGCTTTCTCCCCTTCCACTAGCAGCTTGTATCACGTTTTGTCGCTGGAAGGGTCTGCCCCGAGTACTCTCAGGGGTATCATGAAACTCGCCTGCTTCCTCAGTATTCACGGTCGCAATTAATCGGCGCAAACATGGCCCAATATTTTGGTCACAAGCATGGTCGAATCCGTAAAGGCATTGCTTCGTTCCGTATCAGTCCCGTCGTCTCAAAGTCACTCTGAGGTTCTGCTCGTACGACTAATGGTACCTTATTGGTGTGTTAGAAAAAATAACATACAAGTATTCGAGCGTGGCGAAATCTACAGATCTGACTTAGAAAGGAGGTATCTTTCCAAGAATAAGATGTCAGCGGCATTAGTGAACTCGATCACGCTCTTCTGTTTGTATCCTACGAAAGACATCACCTATCAGCACCATCACACGACATATATGAAAAGACATACCATGGCCCTCCATTTCGCAAATGACGAGCTCGGTATGCACATTCTTCGATACAACTTGGTACATGCTAACAGCTTCGTGCACAGTCACCCGACTATCGTTCTCACCATGGGTGATCAGGAGGGGTACCGTGATCTTCGAGGCGTTATTAATCGGCGAGATCCTGTCCAGGAACTCTCTGATTTCTGGGATGGTCTCGTCGCCATACTCACGTCTGCGTGCTGCTCGCCGGACAGCCGCAGTATTCTCCAGGAATGAAGGCCAGTGCCCAATTCCAAAGTTTTCGATGCCGCAGGCGAGCTTTGAGGAATAATGTGTCAGAGTCGCCTATATGCAGTGCCTGGACGTGAGAACGAGGTGTCTATTGAGAAGATAGATATCGCACCAAGGACATATATCCACCATCTTCGAATGGTGAGGGTCAATTTTTTGGTAGAGATCAACAGAAGGCTACTCACAGGACCCGCCTGCTACAGCAATGCGAGATGAATCCAATTCATTCTGCATGTTGGATGCAATGTAATCGAGCAACGCTCCAATGTCCCTGAGGAAATATGGGTTATCTGTCCCCGAGAAGGTGTAGATATACCGTACTTGACAGAATCTTCGCGTTTCAATACATCATCCGCAGCCATGTACTTCTTGCCATATCCCGAACTTCCGCGCACATTGGGGTAGATAACCGCAACTTTCAGCTCGTTCAATAGGTAACTATGCGTAGGCCTGCGGAAGTCTATCAGCCTACAGCTTACGCCGAGGAAAAAACATGACTAACGTGCGGTATTGGGCGGTAGCTTGAGATTCCGGGCCACCATGAATGTGAATAATAACTGGAGTCACTGATTGACCAGCCGGGCGGTAATATATGGCAGGGACTTCCAAGCCATCGAAGCTCTTGTATCTGATGAGAGTGGGCGGAACTTCATGTGCTACCACAGGTGGGGCTGCCTGTGCATATGGTAAGACAGAAGCGAGCACGTAGGCGTTTCCATTTTCATCTGTCTTGACATTGTTCAACAATGGAAGAAGATCCAAGTAGGTAATTCGCCCTCTAGAGTGGTATGATGTGAGATGCAGCGTTAATTCGTACGGCTTGTCATTGAGGTCATTCATTTGGAAGGTGAGCCAACCCCTTTCCCAGGTAACCTTGACCTCGATCACCGTGTTCTTGTGAAACCCAGATAAAGGCATGAAAAAGAGGGAGGTCCATCCCTCGACATTGACAGTAAATACGATGATGTCACTAGTGACCTTGAGGTCCTGAATTTCCCACAAAATTGGTCGTATGGCTTGAATTGCGGCACCGGAAGTGGTGATGTGGGTGACCAATGCCGTGTCAAGGTCGTAAGTGACGATTGAGGTAAAATCACCGTAACCATTCGTGGTGCAGTAGATCAAGTGGGGTTGATTAACGTTGTGGGAAAATACAGCATTGTCGAACGCGGTATCTTCTGCTTTCTCCGTCGCTCCTGGGAACTTGATTAGCTTGGGAGGTAACGCCTGTTCTCCAGAGATGTCGACAACATATAGAGCATTGTAACTCGAGCCATATCGTCTTATGATCAACAGATACTTGTCGTCAAGGGAAAAGCTCTGCGGGCTGTACATGGTCGTCCCTTCCCCAGTGCTTGGCGCGACTAAACGTGAGGACAGAGTGAAGGGAGAGGCGTCTGCCTTTGCGCCCGTATTGGAGCCTATGAGCCTAGTAACATACACTAGGGTATCCTTGTTGTTCTCTTTGTTCGACGCAAAGGCCATAAGACTGTCCCGCGAGATTCAATCAGATACGAACAGAACGAACGAAAATAGACATACTTATTTGTCTGAGACACTACAATTGAGCCGTATCTATAGTCGTCATGGGTCAGTCTCTCGATGCGTCCCAGGCCAGGCGCATTATCCAATTCTCCTTGTACTTTCGGAAGAACTTGGTCAGCAAGAGAATCCTCCCAGTAACGCCTAAGATTTTGGTCAGACAGGATCTTGGGTTGTACGTGGTACGTGCCATAGCTGAAAATGTTCATTTCCATTGAGATCCATAACCATGATAGCTCCTCCACGTCTGCGCACACCCCGCCAGTCATCCTCAAGAATTCCGCAGAACGTTGATATTGTCCTGCCGGAACCAATGTCAAAGTAGGTGAGCCGGCTCAGCTCGGTGCTGGAAGGATCTGTTGGCATGCGATACAGCTGAGTGACTTGGGCGTCTGCAGGACGGTGCGCAACGATGATGCCGCCTGGAACTTCTTTGCCATTGGCATCCTTGGCTGCCCGCTCAAAACCCGAGGTAGCAAAACCTTGCAAACCAGATATATCACATTGCGCTTCCAAGAATATAACCGCCACATACCTCGAGCAGCATCTTCATACTGCTTCATACCATCAAAAATGCGCTGCGGCACCGCCGGCAAGTTTACGGCCTTGATCTGCTTGGCGGGTCTAGTGAACTCCAAATCACCATAGTCGACAGGTGTGGCCATCTCGATTGCGAGCGTGGTTCTGCCGATTGTGGGGATAAATCACTTGTACTTATATCATTGAAAGGATATAAGTATAGTTAACGACCATATGCGTTCGGATCAACACATGATCGTGCGTGATGCAAAGGGCGCCTATGGCAATCTGCAATGATAACAGCTATATCACGAGGTGCCATGGTAGGGTCCTAGGACTTGTTAGTCTCGTGCAGTTAAGGATCGTCAGGGTTTTTTCTAAGAGGTCTAGGTTGGTCATTTATCATCTTCGTGGACTCGTGATGTTGGGAGAGAGTAACCTTTTACGGATAGTGGTTGTTTTGGCCTTGCACATTCGTTGCACATGACGGTCAAACTTAGGTGTGCATGAGCTCATGTGAGTGCTCGAGCGCTCAATTGTGGATATCCACCCAGTCCTCAGCCAACCTCACGCAGTACGGTTATAACAACGTTATTTTTGGTCCCGATTCGGAATCCCTCTGGCTCTGACCGCTACCTTGATAGCCTGAACATCAGTGGGCCGGTGAGTTCTTGTTTGTGATTTTACGCTGATTGCGGTGCTTTTACATGGTTAATAGATAAGACCAGATTATTCTTGCATGCGGTTTACACTTCAATATTTCAATTGCCATGTTTAGCCGGATTCTTCCTGTTTCCCGACTCGCGTTTCAAGATCTTCATCTCATCGATTGGACAGCATGCTGCGTGTGTGGTTTGACCAATGATTAATGATCTGCGAGGGCTTCTAAAGCCGATTCAACCAGGTGCTTCTCGTTGCGCAGGATACTGGGAAATCATCACCCTTCTTCTCTCAGCCTTTCCCAGCGTACACTATCATACACTTACCCAATGTCGAGCAACCAGGCGCAGATGAATGCTGTGTTGAGGAAATCGCTTATTGGGGAACATCTTAACACCCAATTTTACCTGTTTTCCACTCGTTCAAAGCGTGAGGGCAATATTACCAAACTTCAACCACTGTTTGCCGACGACGAAGTCCTTGTCGCGAGTTCAGAGTATTTTAGTGGCCGTGAGCCATTTTATATCTCTGTTACCGCTCTGTAAAATCCAACAGACAATTTCAGTACTTTCCGAAGAATCGCCAAATGATCCCAACTTGGTCGAATTCCAAGATCACCATCGTCAAGGAGGGGTTTCCCTCGATGAATATGACTATGCGTCTGATAGTGACCTCGACGAAGAAGAAGGGAAGGAGGAAACCAACGGATTCGTACAAGACAGTAGGTGAATTCACCTATACTGGAAAGGGATCACCTTATATCGATCTTTTTGAAGATGAAAAGTCTGAACTTCGCGTGAAAGTCTCTGCGGAACAAATACCTCAAACTCCATCGATCAAGGATTTCAACACCCAAGAGGTGCAACATGACACTATTTCGAGCCGCAGAGTATTGGTAATGGATACTGCATTCAAGACGTGGGCTTTACAAACCTAGCGCCCGGGTCGTTTGTTTATTAACTTGACATAGGTGGCAGGCTTTGTTATACTATCTGTATACCAATGAGATCATTTTCGCACCTTTGCGATCACAAGCAAGTCCGACGAAACATTCAAGCCTTAAGGAGCCTCCACCATGCTCGCCAAAGTCCATGTATCGCCTGGCATGTAAAGTACGTAACGTGTGACATTTGATACTATTCATGTGAACTGATACTTGGCATTGTACCAGATAAAGCATGTTGGATTGCAGACCAAAGCGCTTGCTGCGATACGATCTAGTCTGACTGAACACAATGTCCTACAGGAACTCTCTTCGTCTCTGACATCCAGGTTAGTTTGTCATGCCTTTTTCCACCATTGGCATGCCCACTTGTTTTCTGAAGGTTTCCTGCCATTCTTGAGGTGGAAGTCGATATTTTGTTCCAGCATATTGCTACTCCCACGGTCACAAAAGACTTTCCGATACTCATTCAAAGGATCGTCGGCGCTGGCAGTACCGGGTTTCCTCATGGGGCTGAAATCTTGACCAAACTCCATGAAAAAATGTTAAACCAACTAGTACTTCCCCGGGGGCGGAAAACCAAGCATAGCATGTTTTAATATGCTCTTACAACAGGGAATTCGACACACATAGACCCCTGAGGTCAACTCTACACGAAAATCACGTTTTCGTTGTTACGTCAAACCTGCTCCTCCCCACTTCCCGACATATGTTTTTAGATTTTCATCTCACGAATTAACCAAAGTGCTGCGTGCATAGGTCGACTTGCGAGGTCGTATGTCTGTACTACTACTATGACTATGACATCAGAATCTGGATACATCCTTTCCTGATTCTTAACTTTACGCCCGCCACTATCTCACTATCTCACAGTTTCACCTCGTGCTGAACACGAGCACTACTTCTAGTCCTTATCTGTGCGTCCGATTGCTTAAACTCCATCCTTTGTCCTCCTATGTACATTCCATTCGTTTCTCAGTCCTTCCCCTTTGACCTTCGTGTTGCATATAACACGACGCGTATCGTCTCAATCCGACCGTCATTCGGACACCTGTTTTTGACCCTAAGTATTAGGCTTGACATATAAATACGGTATCCTCGATATTATCGAAGTCTTTCGAAAATTCTATCTCCATCTCAATCGACCATTTCTGTTCTCGCTGTGTGCCTGTTAGCAGCTCTGCAATGTCGAGCAACCAGGCGCGGATTAATGCTCTGCTGAGGAAGTCGCTTACTGGGGAACTTCTTGACACCCAATTTTACCTCTTCTCCGTTCGATCGAAGCGTGAGGGCAACGTTATCAACCTTCAAGCATTGTTTGCCAATGACGAAGCCCTCACCGCGGGTTCAGAGTATTTCAATAGCTGTGAGCCATTTCGCAATTCTGTTACCACTCAGTCAAGTTCAGCAGACACTTTCAGTACTTTCCGAAAAGACGTCGAATGATTCTGCTGTGGTCGAATTTCAAGACTATCACCCTTGTGAAGGAGGGATCTCTCTCGATGAGTATGGCTATGCGTCCGATAGTGACCTTGATGAAGAAGAGGAGGAGACCGACGAAACTGTACAAGACAGTAAGTGGTTCCACCCATCTTGGCACACTTAGGTTGACCTGTTGAAGATGAGAAGTGTGCGGAAGTCTCTGCGGAACGAGTATCTCGAACGGTATCGACTAAGAGCTTTGCTACCAATGGGACGCAACGTATCATTCCAAGCCGCAGAGTCTTAGTAACAGACACTGCATTCAATACGTGCGGTTTACCAGCCTAGCGCTAGATTCTGTTGCTCATTGACTTTGCATAGCTGGCGGGCTTTATTAGACTATCTGTACACTGACGAGATCGTTTTTGCACCTTTGCGATCACAAGCCAGCAAGTCAGTAAAACGTCGCAGCCCCGGTGAGGCCCCACCATGCTCACCAAAGTCTATGTACCGGCTGGCATGCAAGGTGTGTCTCATGTAACTATTGATAATCCACGTGAACTCATACTGGGACCGTACCAGATAAAACACGACAAATTGCAGGCCAAAGCGCTTGCTGCGATACGCTCTAGTCTAACTGAGCACAACATCCTACAGGAACTCTCTTCGTCTTTAACATCCAAGTTAGTTGATTGTTCATATATCTGTGCTACCATGGGGGTGTTAACATGTCTTCGGAAGGTTTCCTGCCATTCTTGAGATGGAAGTCGAGATTTTATTCCAGAACATTGTTACTCCCACTATCATGAAAGACTTTCCGACACTTATTCAAAGGATCGCTGGCGCTAACCTTCCGCATGGGGCTGACATCCTGACCAAACTCCACGAGAAAATGTTAAGGCAGCACTACCCCAGAACTTCGTCACCTGTAGCCTGCACCTGCACCTGCACTCTGCACCTGCATCTGCACCTGTACCTGACAAGTGCTCGCCGCCAAGTGGTCCATTCAAATTCAACTGGGAAGAACCACAAAAACCGGTAGCAGTGTCGTGGACCTGACTACACTGTAGCCAAATTGATTATGTAGGTTCCTGCAGCATAACAAGGAACTTGTTTTCCTCTGATAGGCCGGAGTCAATCTGGCACTAGTCTGCAGAGCCAGCTAGATTAGCACGTCTCATGAGCAGATAAGATAGATGATTTACGAGCTTGGCTTCTATAGTTCGTAGTTGAGCCGAAGGACTTAACGTGGTACATGGCCAAATAAAATATTCACAGATATTAATAAGACATGACAGCAACCAGGCGGCCAGAGGCTCAAGGAAACTCTTCTTGAATGGATTCCCCAGACATCCACGTCCTCGCAGAGGCATCCGTCCCTTCTCCGCGTGTGAAACCCGCTCCACAAGCCTCTTCCATCCACACACAATTCTCCTACTCCCCTAGTGACGACGGAACAGACGAGAATCTCCTTATTCTTCTGCACGGGCTCGGTGAGCGCGGTGTCATACCACTTAGCTAGAGCAACTAATCCGAACGAAGTCATCGGTAAATAGGTGATACCAATGTCCCTTTCACGCGCATTGGGAGATCACTCAAGCTCCCTCAAACAGCCACCCTCGCGCTCCGCGCACCCGATCTGTACGTGTCTATTCGGCCATCCTGGTTGTATGTATATCGAGCTCAACAATGTATTAGTGTCCCCTTTCTGTACGAACAGGCTTTTCAGTGGTATCCTTCCTTCGATCAACTCGGTGACCTCATCGAACGGCCAGACCCCAGTCCCGCACTCAATCTTCTGAAGAATGTCTTGGGCCATTTGACGGGTGAATGTGGGTGGCCTCCACATCGCATCCACTTGTTCGGATTTGCACAAGGTGGAAGCGTTGCAGCCGAAGCATGTCTGCAGTGGTGGCGTCGCGAGCTAGAACTTTCATCACAGTCGCGCATGACTAGCAACGAGACCCCCGTGCGGCCCTTAGGTTCGCTCGTCACCATTTCTGGCCCGCTGCTCTCATACCCAACGCTCTCGAAATTATGCGAGACACCTGTTCTTGTTTTTCGCCGCCCACGTGAGCTCAAGAACGGGGCACTAAATTCATTCAGGAAGGGTTTCTCTCGAGTAAAGGATGTAGAGCGTGCGGGTGAGGGTATGCCACGCGCAAGCCTAAGGGAGGAATGGCAGCCAATCTTGGAGTTCTGGAGTGAGGTGCTCGGATGGCGCCCTGGGGATGGTCTGTATGAAGTTACGACGGGGACGTCGACTTAAGAACGAGCAATTTTCATATATCGCTTTTAAAATATTGAAGATCCAACCTTTACGTCGTCTTGGGAAAGGTGACGGGAATGTACAACCATGTATGAATGCATTGTGATTTTTGATATATTGGTCGTACTCTACATGAGCGTCACACTACTGGCGACATCTAGCGTGGTTGAGGCTTGTCGCATACTTCCACGCAGTTTCCATCAATATTGTCTCAATGTATGTGACCATCCAGAGCGCAGTGACGACATGGCAGATCATGCTTTGAGAGGCTATCAACATCGCTGGGGGTGATATGCATGAGGGATCAGAGAGAGCCTCGAATGATGGAACAACTCACCAAATATGAAACAATGTAGGGACCAAGCGACAAAGAATATGGGGGTGACTATTGACAACAGGTAGGACAACACGAAGTAGCTGCCTGGCTTAAATTGCTGATCATACTTAGGCCAGTCGGATATCAACAGTGCGATCATGGCGAGCATGAGCGATATAAAGAGCAGACAATGAGGAACGGGTGATGTATAGTCAAAATATGGCACAGGAGAGCCAGTAGTGACGAAAATACCACTTATAGCGAGGAGCACGCCTGCCTTTTTGAAAGTATGTCAGCGCCGGATTCAGCTCGCGCGGAGTCAGATAATTTACTCAGTAGTGATAGTGCTGGCCAGGAAAGAGCATGACCTGCTCCTAACGGTTTCGAACGCTTGCTGTGATTGGAGGGACTTCCGATGATCTTCAAGATCTGGGCGTCCAAGTGCCAAAAAGCAGAGTACCCTCGTCAAGAGGGACATGTAACGAAGGGCCTCTGGGAGGGGCTGTTCTTCGACAAGTGTTCTTTGGTCAGTAGTGACATAACTTGAGAGGTAAGTGTAGTTTAATGATACACCAAGAAATCCTAAGTTTTGAAAGCACACCTCAGTGGAATAGATTGAGGTCATGGTGATGAAGGGAGCAGTACGGGTGGGCTAATACGCTCCCCATACTGACAGGAATTATATATGCCCTTCCGCATGCTGAACGCATAAGGATGAAGATCAGTGATAGAATGCAGGGATTGTTCATATATATTATTGTGATAACCGTTGGACCGGATTGGCTGTCAAGCTGGATTGAATCCGCGTTTCTCCAAAGGACCGAAGGAGTGGAGAAACGAGCAACAGCACAGCCATGACGTTGGGCGCAACTCGCCGGCGGTATCTTGTGCTTAGAAACTCGTTACAGAAACCTTTGCCAATGAAAATCGTTCATCGACATCGTTCATTTGTCGAGTGTCAGCCCACTCGACCTGTACATGGAATTCGGGTCAGTGTCACGGTCGCTGCTAGGTAAAATCTGTTTATTTTCTTTGAACATGCACAACCATCAATGATCAGACCCACAGGCCCGGCAGAAGAGGCCAGCGTACAGGTTACTTACAAGCAACGCATGCAGAAGGTCCGAAAACATGCGTAGCGGCTAGCCTCGGGGATCCCTGTCTCCTTCGCACCTGTGAGCCACGAATGCTCTGGTGTGAGGCGTACCCCTACCAGTCCGCCGTTCCCGCTCGTCGTGTTGGACGTGGACTCCATCGATGAGATGGCTAATTATGTAATACAGTGCGATGCCATGGCCGGTAAGTAGACCGGGTTACATGAACACGTTCTAACAAGAAAATCTTGCATATCGCTTCTAAAGTTTAATGAAGAATTACACTGCGCAGACTCAAGCATATGTACATGGCGCAGATATCGGTACAGCTATGCAATGGATATATTGTGATCCCTAATATATTGGTCGTATGCTGCATGAGCGTCGTCAACGAGCTCGAGCAAAAGCTTCTTTTCCCGTTCGTCCAGGTCGCCCGTTGACTCATTGTCCCCATACATGAAGTGCGTGCTCTTCTTCCTGATGTTCTCCACGACAAACTCAGACCACGCCTTCCACGGTCTTGGCCTGATGGGGACAATTTCCTGGAGGACTTGCGTAGGTGCCGTGCCAGACTCCCAACAGAGCGCTAGGCACGCCAGAACGGCAGCGGATGCTCTAGAACTGGCTTGGTACGTTTTCACCTCCGGAGTATTCAGTAGGGTGATGAGGGCACTTGATTGCACATCATCTTCCTTTGCTGATAGATATAGGTTACATCCCCCAGACACTAGGAGCGACAACAGGAACACGAGTTGCCCTGGTAGCGACCCGAAAGGTATGAATACGACTTGTAGGGTAACTTGCAACAATGCTATGACTGCGCAGAGAAGGAGGGCGCAACCCCCTCCTTTGAGCTTCAATCGCAGTTTTCCCTTGGTCACAGCGTTTACGTCCTCCTCGTTGCCCCTCAATATCACGATGCGATTATCCGACAGTAGCATACCGTCTCCAGGTGGAACTCCATCCGCCGGTTTGAGCCGTTCAAGGGTGATTTTCCCAGTGCACATAATGAAAGAAGTGATTCCAGAGGAGATCATCCCGAGCAGAATCATCTTGAAGGACAGCCAGTCCTCAACACTGGCACAAATGGCGCAAGCTGCGATGCTAGTGGCGCTAGCGATTATGGGTAATGAGGAGTAACGAGAACTTCTTGGGGGAAGCGTGTCATTTCCCGTCCGCACTTTCTCCTTGAAGTCCACGATTATCAATTGCATCGGCGTCGGGCTAAACCTCTGACCCACGACCACTGGCTTGCACTCCTTGTCCCTCCAGTTGCTGTTATTAAGCACGTGCGCGAGATGGCGAGTATGTTGCATGACCGTTCCTGACCGCGATGCAATGTATTTGGGCCCTTTCTTGCCATCTAGGCCGAGGGAGAGCGAGAGTCTCTCTGAATACGATGAGATGGAACCCTGCAACAATGTTCTAACCAGCTCCCACACAATTGCATGGCTTCCAGGTGCGTTGTACCATCCATGCCACATACGACCATATAGCGGTTGTAATGCAAGCACAGATACGGCTGCTTTGCCTCCGAAAAAAATTGCTATTCCAGACGCGACATCCAGGTCGAAATGCGACCACGATAATCGAGAGGAAGGAGAGGCATTGGTGAGGAAACTGAGGGGCGACTCAAGGGGCATGATATCCTTGTAGAAAGGGAATTGGCCAGCCCTTTCGTTTTAAGTATTTCTTGTATGGCTCGGAGGACCCTGAGTAACCATCATGCCATAATGGACACTCAGCACAGGTTTGAGATGGGGTAGGTGCGCGGAACTTCAGCCCCGCCGAAGACCTCCAACCAGAAATACCCGCGCGCTACGGCTCATGAGTCGAACTGGTAGGGTCTGCTTCGAGTTAGTGTAACACTTCTTCAGGATCCAGTGTGGTTAGTCCTTAGTCAAGGCTGTGATCTGTTTTAGGCACAACCAATGATACTTACCCACAGGAACCACTGTTGCTGTTTAAATAATGCAATCCTTCATAATTGAGGTATGGGGCTATGTCGATACCGTAACCGGTACATAAGTACTGGAAGTTGTACTAGTACCCGGGGTATTAGTATACTCCATGTACTTGTACTCTAGGTAAAAGTCGGCCACATCCACTAAATCAAAATTCTGACTCGGGAATAGATACAGCTACCGTTATGATATAGTCCACTTCAAGCGTCGCCTCAGAGACGCGAACATGTCCCTTTCGGATGTCGACCTCAATCTGCTTGTCTGGCATCGTCTCAATCAAGAAATCAGCCCTACTATTCTTGATGTCGTTCATGTTGACGGAGTAGTTTTGAATGATAGAACACACAGGACACCCAGTTCCACCTCCGCCCAGCTGAACATAAGGGGCGGTGGAATTCCTCTGTGGGAATCTGTGGTTGTTGGTCCCCCCGGAAGTATGGGAGAGAGACAGTGAACGAGAAGATAGTGAACGAGGAGAAATAGGATTAGATTGGGGGAAAGTGAGGGAAGATAGCGCAAGAGGAGAAATTGGATCGGTTTGGTTGCTAGATAGGGTGGAAGTAGGGGAAGACATCAGAAGAGAGGCGTCATTGACAGCTCGACGGAAAAGTCGCGAAGTGTCGACATATTTGTGTAGGTCAGCATTTGTGAGGAGGTGTACCCAAGGACGGTGATATTCGATCCCAATGAGAAGGACCGTTACTTCGCCACGTGGGCCCTGCGAGTAAACGCAGCCACATTGCATGTTATCTGAAAGCTCGATCCGAGTGTAGGGATCAAGAACTCGGTAGCCACTCCCCTGACCCACATCATGGCGGCCTCCCGGCTTAGGGCATACATAGTAACCGCCGTGCTCCCAAACGGAATCTGTAGACTGAAAAGTGAAGAATTGTCGGCGATTAATGGTTGGTAGTGTATTATGGTCGACCACAATACGTATTGTACGCGGGGCAAGGCCTTCGAGATCTGCGGACTCGAGTTTTTGAAGTTTTGTGGGCGAAGTCCGAAGAAAATCATCGCAACCAGGTCTTTCTTTCAAGTAGATCCCGTAGGGAAACTCCTGGTCTTCCCTGTGGCATCTTAGGACAGCAAGCCACGCATCTCCAACTCGCTTCATAGGAAGAGTGATGTGAATGCCGTCATTCAAAATGGAATAGCCACGCGGCAGGTCACGAAAGGGGCTACGACTCCCTGCAATGCGAAGAAGATGGCTGATAAAATGGGAATGCTCGATGACGAGGACCGGAGAAGCCCACGAGAAAACGTCAGGTGCAGATGCCAACAGTCCGCGATTTCTGACAGAATTAGGATGTGCCAGTGAATCGTGCCAGGCGAAAATGGTTTGATCATCCGATGATTTCATGATCTCGAGCTGCAGGCGCCTGAAAGCCTTCTCTCCTTCTCCGTAAATGATAGGCATGTGGATGCCAAATAGCCCCATCAAAGAATAAGCTCTGTCTTCTACTTTCTGTGTCTTTCGTCCTGCAGCCCATGACATCTTCTCCGCGATACTGGGATTGCATGGGTTACCCAGCAGAATATCTTGACGAATGTGGGTGATTTTATTCAGGATACGCGCAAATGTTGCCTTGCTCCCGATCTTAATCCAGTGCTTGTTAAAGAAATAGACATTATCTGGAGCGATTAGCTCTTGTAAAGTCCATCCTCTTTGGAACCAATCAGCCTTTTCGAGAGCAGATTGAAGGTCCCCATCGTCATCGACATCGTGCAAGTAAACGTAGCACACAGCGGAGTCTTGATACCATGCGTACATGGAATTGATCGCTTCTGATAACTCGGCACTGCTGGTCTTATCAATGCAGCAAGTGTCGATCCAGATATGCTCAAGACCAGCTCGAGATGCATGATCGCGCGCTCCTCGGAACTTCTCATAGCCTTGTTTGCTTTGAACGTTGGGAGGGAAGGTGGGTTCCTTGAAGTAGATTGATGGTAAACACCGCAAGTAGAAGCTCGAACGAAATGACATACCGCATAATTGCCGTGAGGGCCTTCGCTAGGAGGAACTTGCGTGCGTTGCAAGTCTTGGAAAGATATTTCTTCACAGTCGGCGAACCATCGGTGAGATAAGATGGCGTAAGGTCGCACAACTGTGGGCGTTTCTAATATTAGTTTCTCGGTATGTAGCAGTCGCATCGTTCGCTCTGCTGTGTGGTTAATTCCAATCCCTTGACTTGGAGTTGCAGTCAAAGCAGAGACTCACCGCCAGACGGATGATATTGGACAAAGGGCACGAAGGAAGACCGGTATGGAACAACGAAAAGGCCGCTACTAAAGAACATTTCTCAGCGTCCATCAGCATCAGAATAGAACTTAATCGATAAGGTCACGGCGCTCGACTCCAAAGGCAGTGCCTGCAAGGCTCGGATGCTGTGCTTATTTTCGTCGAGTACGGCAAGATCCGCTGGCAGTCATTGTTACCATCCTTATGAAAAATGAGGTCCAGTCGCATTGCTATATGACGGTACGCACCTAGTAGGGGGAAGAATCTGTCTGTTCAATTCAATACCGCAGATCTGACTTGTTTACTTGACTTTCCTTGATTGATGTACCGATGTCGTCAAACAAGACAGCAGCATGGAATCTATTTTCTGCAAGCACTTGTTCGTTGATGACACAAGGTGATGTCAGCATTTTGTCAATAAGTACGTACCATCAAAGGATGACAAGTCTGGATTTGAAGCAAGTAGGTACCAACAGAGTCCAAACACAACACTGCAGAGTCAGAGTCTTTCGTCCCTGACATGTCGTATAGTCATGCCACGTGTGTAGTTGGCAGTGACAACTTGGAGCTTTTACTATTAGTGATTCATTCGAGTCGAGGGTTGCCGACCTTCAAGTTGTCATAAAGTTAGACCTGAACAACCGGAGACCACTTGGCGCTACTAGTGAATGGGAGGTAATGAGTTAGATTTATTAGGACGAACCATATGCATAATTGTAGGCTTGAGATTCACCGGCATGGTTGGGTTGCCTGCACAGACATTTAGCAGTGCATTTCCAGAATGGGTGGTAACTGTGCGAGAGACATCAAACTCAAACTCAAATCCAGTCAACGCGGTCTGCAGACTCTGCACTTCAAGTTGAGGAACGTCAAGTGAATTGCCTTTTGGCATTGCGAAAAGTCCTTATCAGACATTCCCAATAGTATCAGGTATCAAGCTTTCAAGCCTTAGGCTCGTAAAGATCGATGATGACCCTACATGCATAGTGGCGTTGTTGTCGTTACACAATCAGTCCAAGCTCGGTACAACAACAAAAAATATGGACCCCTGAATATAACTAAATTTCATCAGGCAACACGCATGACCTTTTCCATTGTGCAAACAGTGGGACAGGAATTGATCTCCTAACACGTCTCCCTTACTGCCTCCAAAATTTCTGCTCTCGTTTGTGCATATGGATCTGCCTCTTCCGGCGTGGGCAGTTCAATGTGTGTATCGACCCACGCAAGCGCCCAAGCGCCATTTCCTGCCTTCGTTCCCCGAAGCATCTTCCGCTGTCCAATTTGTTCCCAGTGACAGCGAGTAGGTTGCGTGTCTGCGCGATCTAGAGAAAACAAAATAAAAACAGGGGGAAAAAGTAGTAGGGATATACATACAATGCACCAGTCCTGTGTGGGGCTCATAAACGCCAAGCGGATACTGTGACTCCTCAGCTCTCGCTTTCTTCCTCTCCGCGCCTTCCAGCTCCTCAGTTGCCCCTCGCTTCTCCTCTCCTTCAGCTACCTGCACTTCCTTCCCCTTCCCCTTGTCAAGTCCATCCCCAAGGATCCCACCACACGCAACCCTTGCCTCCCTTCTCATCCGCGTCCATTCTTCACCAGCATCTCTGACACGCCTCGCAGCCTCCATCATCCAGTTCTCTTCCGTGAGCCCCTCCCTTGTTAGCAGCGATTTGCGCACCGCGCTGTGTGGACCATCACTAAACGGTCCCCAACCAGTGCTCCCGAAAATGGTCGTAGGTCCTCCCGCTCGATATATACCCGATGACGTAGAGGTGGTGGGTTGCTGGCCTGAAGGTACGGCTTGAGATGAGGCACCCAGAGGGTCTGGAAGCTCGCCGACGAGGTCGCCTGGCTTAAGTCCTTTTTCTGTGATCTCAGCGAGACATTTCGATTCGTAGTAGTCGTCTGTGACCCAGCGGCCATCTATAGCCAGAAATAATAAATTCCGGATGAGTTTCATGATAAAAGAATAAGAGCGTACCTAGGATCATCTTGGCACCATGGAGTTTATATGCACTACGTGCGGTGACGAGGGTGACGCTACGCGTTTTCAGGTGTGCACCGAGCTTCCCTGCTGAGATGAGGAACTCCTTTTCGGGCTGTGTAGCAGAGAGCTTGAGCGCGAGCGGATTACGCCGGAAGAAATATAGAGAATCACGAAACCCTGACGCACGCGCGGCGTCGATGGCAAGCATATATTGCCGACTCGGGTGTCGCTGGGGTAGCACGAAGGTGTGACATTTGAACCTACGACCTGGATTTTCCACAACGCAGGTTTTAACAAGGTCAAGAGACAAAAAAGATAGTACACACCTCCTAGAAGATTGCCGTCCACATCGACCTTCTCGTCACCTTTCTCGTCCGGGTCCGTGACAAACTCGTCGCCGTCAATAAAGTAAACCTTTCCTCCTACTCGCATGAACGGTCGACCATCTTGCTCCCCTTCCTCTGCTTCAGCGTCGTCAGCATCTTCGCCGTCGCGCTTTGGTAGTCGAATAGTCAAAGACCCACGACCCCGCCCTCGCCCTCGTCCCCTTCCTCTCCCGCGTCCTCTTGCGCGACCGGGACCAGTTGGGGCTGCACCTCGACCTCTTCCACGCGGGCGTCCCCGTGGACGAGGGAACGGTCGTGGCTCCACGCCTTCAGCCCCTACCTCCTCCGCTCCGCTGCCTTCGCCTTCATCTCCTTCACCCTCGACAGCACCTTCTTCAGGTTCCTCATCGCCGGGCTCGTCTTCGTCAAGGACACCCTCTGAATCCTCTCTCTTGGTCTGGAGTTCGCCATCTTCGACAGAGTCGTCGTCGTCATCTTCATCTACGACAGACGGCGTAGCTGGCGTTTGCGCGAGGCGCGGCTTGAGAATGATCTTGGGAGTAGAAGTAGATGTGTTGGCACGTTTCATTGTCAATTCAAAAGTTGGTTCTGAGTCTTTGTGGAGACAAGGGTGCAGAGATGTTCTGTAGCTAGTGATGGCTGGTAGATGTGTTCGACGTTCAGATGAGAATTTAGAATTTTCAGGTGCAATTTTGCAAGACGCGTCAACATATACTTGGTAGTCGAAGCTATTTTGGTTCACAAAATTCATGCTTCACGGCGATCTGACATCACAATACAATATATAGCAAGACCGTGTAAAATGAATGGGACAGAGCAACATTTGATTCATTTGTCAAGAGTACAATTCACGACCAGCAGCACCCCCAGCAGCATGTCCAGCTGAGAAGAATCCGTCCCACTCCAAAATATTTGGCGCGCGAAGGAGGACGGGGCAAGACCTGCCCGGCGTTAGCACACCGCAGATTTTGTTGAGGCCTTAGCGTCACAGGCTCACTCTGCTTAGTCGTTTACTCTGTTGATTTGGTATGGTGAGAGGATGAGGGAAAGGTTATGGAATGAATACGAACTGGAACGGGCTCTCATCTTTCTGCGTTTGCGCCTGAGCCTACGGGAACGCTTTTTCTTCCACTTGTCTCTCATCCTGGTGGTACCGAAAGGTTAAATCGAGAAGCAACAACAGAAACCAGATTGTAACATACCTTGTTTGATGATGGAAGTGTCTGAGGAGAACGCCTTGGAAGCGTGAGGTACTATTGGTGGGGCTTGATGGTACTGTACAGCTGCTTACTCAATACAGTCTCACGCCTTGACGTCATGTGGATCCGGAAGCGCAGAGCGATTAATCTAGATGGCCGCCATCATCAGGGATACGGACGGGCATGAAGAGTCAAGAAAATGAACCAGTATTCAGATATCAGTACAAATGAAGATCATTCTTTCCAGAATACCACGAAGGGACTACAGATTCAAACGAAGAGAGCATCATAAAAATGTGCTTGTATATGGGACATAGGAACTTATAGGAGCAACAAGAGAATATAGTCACAATATTCGGTACAGCAAATGATAGCAAGTACAGGTAGATAAGTAAAGTTACAACATGAATTCTGCTGCGAGAAAGCGCAATATTTTTCTAATACGGTATGAATTCTATTGCATAGAACGAGATACCATCTTTGAGCGTAAGCTAGCAGACATTGGCCTGCAAAGGCCATAGTTTGCCTTATTCCACCTCACTGATTGTTCCTGGAGGGACAATTAAGAGATAACTGCGAGTTTGCCTGGTGATTGCAAAGTGAATGAGCACGTAGAAGGCAATCGCCATGATTGGCACGACCTAGTGGGTTGAAGATCAGTTTTTATTCGAGCAGAGTGTAAGCACGCCGGCTTACCTGAGTTCCCATAATCAGTACATATACTGTCGCTGATGCTGAAAGCTAAGCTTTCAGTATTTCACCTTTTGGTGTAACGGTTATGCGGGCGGCAGTCTGACCATGTTACACAGAGGAAACAGATTGGTGTGGTGACGAGCATTGCAGAATACAAAACAGCCGCATTCGTGAGTTCACGCACTATCGGCATCATGATGCTCTTCGTAGGGCGGATTGTAGAACTATCGCAGTCAATCACCCAGACATGATATGCCAACAATCCTGTACACATTCAGCGCGCTTCGGCGTTGCGCTAATGGAAAAATGTTTACCTGAACTCGAAAGATTAGTAGTAATAGTCAAAACTACGAACGCAGTGATCCACTGTCCAAGCGGTTTAGTGAAGGTGCCCACAGAACTAGTACTGGCTCGCGCAATATAGTAATTTGCAGCAATGCCGATCACTTCGTCAGAGCACACCACTTCCTGAGAAATTGCGACCTAACCTACGGAGATGCACCACAGTAAGCTTGGTACGATGATAGCCCAAACGGAGTGCCAAATAAAAAAAACGGTGATAAACCTTTTATAACACAAGACAGTTCTATAATCCCAGAGGAATAGTGGTAAAAATGTGAACCCACCACCCCATCAGCAAGTAGAGTTTGCAAGAGGTATAACGCATGTCTGGTCACATATGATTTTTGGGTGATGTCTCCAAAGAACCCAGCTGGCATGGGGAGGACGAACATATTGGATACTCACCATATAGAATATATTCCACCGGCGTCGACAATACATCAGCGGAATCCAATGGGATGGCGCTTGAAGCCATGATGTGATATCTTGGAGATCAGTGTGAAGTCGTGGGCATCTTCGACAATTTCGTGTAAGTATCGTTATACTCGGTGTCAGATCTCATTGCAAGACAGATCATAATGGCAGGTGAAAAAAAAACATGATATCATTATCATACATAGTTTGGGAAAACTTAACTTTGATTCCCCTGGCTCTAAATTAGAATTAGGCTGTCCCTGTGACGAGAATGAATCAAACAGATCGCCTCCAAATGAACGAATCGCATCGAGAGTTAGTTCTCTGGATAATGGGTCAGACTCGCAATCTGCAAGGACACTACTTGAAGTCCACCACGGAACAAATGTTGTATCCGGCCTTTGACAACCAAATGCTCACAGGCATCGTGTAATTATTAGCAACCTGCTGTCAATGTCGTCGGGCTATGTCTATATGCATCAATAATCAGCGCTTAGCACAGCGTCACACACAATGATGCGACATTGTGTTTCAAGGACAAATACTGATACGGCGATTAGCCTTACTGCCATAGGAGTGATACACATTGATAGATCACAATTGTTCTGGAGCTCAGTGGAGTCGAGGCTATGATAATATGTTAAATGGCGTCTTGCTTGTTTGAATCCCATTCCAGCTTTCGGAGCTGAGTAGGCGGCGTATCATACTACTTATTCCTAGAAAAGCTATTTGAATAAATAAATCAACTATCTTTCCAACTCAAGTAGAAGAGCATGTCGCACTCATCTGACTGCTATACATAGTTTCTCGTAGACATTTAGCTTTAACCTTTGAAACCTCGAGCTGGAAGAATTGAAAGACGGGTCGCAGTCACAGTTTGGTTGCGGATGACGTGACTGTCCAAAATCAGCCATTACCGATCTCGATCGACGGGACTGCTTCGGCGACCAACCTTGCTGCAGCACTCAGAGTCTCAGACACCGCCTAACATGCTACGGGCATCAACTAACGTGGCGGCACGGTTCGCTGTGTGCATGATACGACCGTCCAACTCGCTACTGTGTAGAAAGTCCTTCAGCCTTTTCACTTCCACCCGTATCCTCTCAGTGCACGCTTCCCGAGCTGCGTCTCTAACCAGTCGCACGCATGCTCTCTTTGCGCGCTATTCAACTTCCAATCCAGCAATATCAGACCTATCTCGGCCCGACATTTTCTACCACCCCCGTTTCGCTTCCAATGATAGGTTCAGTCTATGCAGTTTCCTTCCTCACTCAGCCACCACCGACCCCCGATTCATGCTCTGTCATGGGATGGTTACCCGCAGAGACTGCAGGAGAAGCGGACACGGACGCGGGCTAAATGATTTCGTAGAGAATCGTACGTCACTTACACTGCATTATCCCGCTCGATTCACATACCTACTGACTGTCTACACAGCCAAGTTTCGCGCAACCATGCACGAGGCAATCCAAACCGGGTTACGAGAAAAGTGGATGACATTTGGATTAACGGTGCACTGCAATTGCAACAAGGCTGGATGCATATACACGGTATGTGATGCCTCCTACTTTACTTACGTTCGGCTGGAACCAAGAACAATGTCACAGACAGCCGCAACCTTCCAGCGCTAGGCAGAATAGGTAACCCGGATGATATCATCGCCTCTGTATTAGTGCGGGATAGCAAAGTGAGCTTTGGTGACGTGCGTTCTACTCAGTATTACTCATCAAGTCCTGAAAGATTCTTCCCGACACGTACCAGCCCATGCCATCTTATCGCCTTTGTACTTCTGATGGCCCGACCCTTCTTACAGAGGGCCTTGCAGTCAAGTTGAAGCTGGTGCTAGAGGGCGCCATCGCCCGAGAAGCAGCCCAGTGATGTCGCATCATCATCCTTACCACCGCGAGCACCCTCAGCGGCAGAAGCTTTAAGACCTCATAATCGTCGATAATCACTAGTCAATCATGGACAATCAGTAATAGTTACTTGCATTATTTCACTGGGAGCCAGTATTGCATTCATATTGCATTCATACTTGCATCTTCCCTCGCATAGCTACAACTTATATCAGCTAAACCTCAGGCTTCATGACCTGCAGTTCGAAAGTGAAAAGTATGCATCCATTCGCAAATTTAATAAAACGTGAGTCGAGCTCCAGAGAAGCCATACGATGAGATCATAAAATATGCAGCATAACCAAGAGCAGAGCACGAACACAAAAATAAAAGCAGATGCGAGTAGTAGATACGGGGGAGGATAAATGAAGAGCAAGATAAAGATAGGAGGCAAAGGTACTCGTTAGATGTCATCAAGATAGTGGTAGGACATGATGCGTAGAATATGGTTCCTGGGTTTTATTTGTGATGGATCGGCGAGTCTTTACCGGTAGCTGCGTGGCGAGCGAGGTCCGAAGAGACCAGGGCTGCCTTGGTCAGGTACAATCAGGTTAGGCTCGATCGACGGCGGCGTAGGTGCCAGCGCAGGGTTTGCTAGTAACCATGGCGTCAATTCACCTTCTTAACGATGCGATGAGAAATCGATACTCACGATGCCAGGTGACCCAGGAATGTACAGGCTGCCTCATAGGTGCAGGACCAGGTTCAGGGGGCGGTGGTTGGTCGGGACGCGTCTTGCGAATGCGCCTCGTGCTGCGCGGGAGTGTGCGCCATGCTGGACGGGCAGGCCCAGGTTCTTCAGGAGGCGGGGGAGGTGCCTCGGGCGGTGGTGGCGCATCGGGCCCACCAGGACCAGGCATCGGCGGTTTCCTGTCAAAAGAAAGATAAGAACAGCCTAAGTTGAATTGAGACATCTTACCAGTCAGGATCAAACTCCCCTCCCGGTCCGTATTTAGCTTTCATCATCATCAGGTATCCAAGTTCACTAGAAGAGATAGATGTTCAGACACACGAACGACGTGTTCAAGCAAAAACTCACTGTTGGATGTTACGGCGTTCTTCACGAAGCTTGCCAACTTCTCCGAGAAGCATCCGGACCTCAGTCGCGAGTGCTTTGCTGAATTCGTCAAGATACTAGAAACGATTTCGTATGGGCATTTAAAATAAATAAATACACAGTTCACAGGACTCACCACTTGCACATTGAATGGGACTTGTTCCCGGGCAGTAGCACGGACAGCTTCAAGGGTGTCTTCATGCCGCCGCTCACTTTCAGCTCGCCAGTCTGCCATGAGGAATAAAATCAGCAAAGTACGACCCAAAGACATGCCCAAGACACACCCTGAGAAAGAACTTGCAGCGCCTCCCGCATTTCGTTATTTTGCCGGGTGAGTTCATCGAGCACCACTTGAATGTCGGGCTTGCCCTCCTCCCGTAGCCTGCGCTCTTCCTCTTGAATTCGATCCGCCTCACGGTCTTGAACGAGCCTGGAGACCATATCCTTGAGTTCATGGAACTGCGCATCTTTTTCAGCACGCCTGCCCTGCTTTTCTTCCCATCGCTGATCCATAAGCTCCCTCTTCCTGGTACACTCGTCGCGTTGCTCCGAAACTAGCTGTGTGATGTCACTCAATTGCGCGTGCATGCCTTCGTCACGTTCATTAGCAGCCGCCCGTTCCTCGTTCTCAGTCTGTCGTAGCTGTCTTTCGCTGTCAAGCTCCCCACGAACACGCGCAAGCTCTTCCTCCAGGTCATGAACCCTTCGATCGCGCTCTTCATCCATGCGAGCGCGCTCGGCGGCAAATTCAGCACGTTCCTGCTCCCTCTCGGATATAAAAGACTCCCTTTCGCGAGCAGACTGCTCGCGCTCAAGTCGAACCGTCTCCAAAATGTCATCGGCATGGCGAGAAGCCGCCTCATGAGAAGCTGCGTGAATTGATTCGATGATGGAAGCATTATCCCCTGATCCAGGAGGAGGGACCGGTAGAGGGGGGTACACTGCGCGCTCTCTCTTCCAGTTCAGCAAATAGTTCGTCACCGCGTTGTCTTGTCTCATCATCACGACGTTGTTCGTTCTGGAGGAAGATTTGCTCTCTGTGTTCTTCACTGTCTCGGAACTCTGCTTCACGACGGTCTTCAGCTTCATGAGCGCCTTGGACGACCTGGTTAAGTTCACGTTCTACTTCGTCCAGTCGTTCGTGCCGCCGATTAAGGGCTTCATCAAATCCGGTAGTCGTTGGGTCAAAGTGCACATGAGGATCATGATCTGGCGGTTGTCCATGACTAGGCGGCGGGATATGAACCATCTCGCTCTCCTGGCGGTTTCCATCATCCTGTTCAATAGCGGCTGGCATACCTCCTGCGTGCGATCCTGTGCGTGATGGGACCCGCGAAGCGGCGCGATATTCATGTGGGTCAGCTTCATCACCCGGAATGTGCGAAGCAGCGTGATGTCTGTAAGGGTCAGCTTCGTCACCCGGAATATGCGAAGCAACGCGACGTCTGTGGGGGTCAGCTTCATCATCATCCGGACCTCGTGAAGCAGCGCGACGTGGGTCAGCTTCGTCATCCGGAACTCGTGAAGTAGCGCGACGTCTATGCGGGTCAGCTTCGTCGTCCGAAAATTGCGAGGCACCACGACGTCCACGTGGGTCAGCTTCGTCATCCCTTGCAGGGGGCAATCGATGGCGTGGTCGTCCACCGTCGTGTTCCGTTAGTGAAGGTGTTCGATGACGTGACCGTACATCATCGTCTCTTACATGAGGTATTGAATGTGAGGGATGGACAGTTGGAATGTATACATCAGGGGAATGACGCAGTTGATGTCGAAGATCACTAGCGGGGCTCAGCGGACGTCCTGGAAGGTTTGTCAGAGTAAGTCCATGCTCACAGTAACCCACATACCTGGTGAAAAGTGCGGAGCCATGATCACTGATCGGCCGGTGTGTGATTCAGGATGCGTTCGCTCTGGTTGTTCAATCCTGATGACAGTTGGTGACCGCGGAGCATCCTCAAACCGCGGAGAAGGAGGGATGCCATGACTAGGTGTGTGATGGCCACGACTAGGCGTGCGATGGACATGACTGGGTGTACGATGGCCATGACTAAGTGTGTGATGGCTATGACCAGGTGCATCCTCTTCTGAATACTGAGTGGGAGATCTGTGAGTCGGTAGGTGACCGCCTTCGTCATAACTGGGACCTCTGCGGCCAGGGTCCCCTTCAACACTTGAATGTCTGCGACTAGGGGTGTGATGGCTACGACCAGGTGCATCCGCCTCTGAAATTCGACTAGGAGTTCTGTGAGTTCTGTGAGTCGGTGAACGCTCGTCTCCCCCGCTTGGGTCTCTTTCTTCCGAATGTGTGGGAGCTCGGTGAGTCGCTGAGCGGTCGTCTCTCCTGCTTGGATCTCTTTCTTCCGGACGCGTGGGAGCCCTGTGAGTCGTTGAGCGATCGTCCCTCCTGCTTGAGTCTCTTTCTTCCGAACGTGCGGGAGAGGGCGAATCGGGGTGTCTGCGGTGGCGGCGACGGCGGCGGTCATCATCTCTATACCTCTCGTCTCCTCGTCGAGGTGATGGCGATCGCGAGTAATAATCACGCAGCCCTCTCCGTGGGGAGAGTAGTCGTCATAATAACGGCGATGGGGGCCATATTCAGGTGAGTAGTATCGGCGTCGACGGTCATCCCAATGTCTTGGGTAATCATAATCAGGAGAATAAGGATGTCGACCTCGTCGATAATAAAAATCGTCGTATGGAGGATATCTATCGCGGTACCCTCTACGAGGTGACCGAGATCGAGATCGTGAACGATCAACGTGTCCCACGCTACCAGGTAACATCACTACTGGACCGCCAGGGCCGCCACCTGAAGGAACACCAAATTCTTGGCGAGTGGGAGATCTGGCGACCTGTTCCCCGGGCGGCAATTGTAATACGACAGGGCCAGACGGAGGGCTTTGTTGTATGACCACTGGGCCTCCTCTCCCGGAACTAGATCTGGACCTGGACCTGGGTCTGGGTGCTGGTTCAAAAGGTGGGTGAATTATCACGGGTCCGGAACCAGGCCCTGCAAACATGGGTCCGGGATCAGGCCCTCCAAACACGGGTGGCGGTGGTATCCCTGCGAATCCATATGGAGGCTCCGGCTGTATTGGCGCAGGCTGATCTGCCATACCTACTTGGGGGGGTGGAGTCGGTTGTGGACGCACATTGATATTGATATCCTGGGGCCGAGGGCTTCCATGGCTGTGTGTATGCTCCCCGGAATGTACTACGTCAGGGATATCTTGCTGATATCCTGGTGCCATGTGATCCTCCGGAGGGTGTTGTACATGGTGTACGTTGGGATGCGCATAGGTCTGTTGGGTATCCGTACTAGTCTCACTCCCTTCAGCATCACTCTGTTGAACTACGATTGTATGTGCTGGCAATGGTCTCGTGGGGAGCACAGCATCGCTAGAACCCGAGTGAGGACTTGTGGGAAAAAATCTTTCATCTTCATCGCCAGGGGGACGCTCGTACCGCTCGCCATGTGGTGGTTGGGGGTAACCATCATAACCACCAGGGAGTACTGGTCCTTGCGCACCTGGAGGGTAATGTTGAGGTTCTGGCATGCCCTGCGGCCAGCGCCGTGGGGGTTCATCGGGTATGAAAGGAGTATATTGGCCCGGTTGAGGAGAACCATCATAGGTGGGAATGACGGGAGGCTCTGGGACTCCCGCAGGAACGAATCCAAGGGGTCCGGGAAAGACAAATGGAGGAGGGACAGGTCCAACAGGCATTACTCCATGACCTGGATGCACACCTAGTGGTTGCACACCTGGTGGTTGCACACCTGGTGGTTGCACGCCAGGCTGCATCCCTAATCCTAGTCGTGCAAGATCATTTCTGAGCTCATCAACACGAGCGGTCACCCCCCGCAATTCTGCTTGACGGTCCTGCACGTCCCTTTCAAGCCATTCATTCAGGCCTCTCATGTACCTCATCAATTCTCGTTGTTGGTCCACCGTCGCAAGTTGGGCGAGACGATGTTCCTAACGCAAAAAGAGAATTAGCGTCTCGACAGGATATCAATAGTGTAACTTGCCCGAAGGATGTTCATCAATGTGTCAAAGAGTGGCAGTTGCACTACGGTCTGGGAGAGAGCAATCAGAACCTCGGAAATCATACCTTAAGATTTACTTACTGGTCCCGGAGGCATTGGCACGTATTGGCGACCACCTTGTTGACCAGGGATAACAGGCGGAGGAGGCATGCCCTGCAGAATTACCAAAGTTACATCTTGAAATCAAATCCGTTGAACGACGTACTAAGCCCTGTGATCTTGGGGGACGGTACCAGGTTTGAGGCTCGCGAATGTCGTCACTGGGTTCAAGGTTAGCAGGTGCGCTTGGAGGTCTTCCGTGCAAGTCGATCTAAGCAAAAGGTTGGTATTTTGTCAGATTCATTCAACAGTAGTGCTCACTGGCATAGGAGGAGGAATATTAGTTCGCCGGGGTGGAGGTCTGGGATCGGAAAAATCTCCGGGTGGTGGCACCGGTTGCTGAGTAGGCGGCCTAGGTGCACCAGGAAATACTGTCTCAGGCTCAGTTGCGGGTCGGTCGCGCAGTCTTCGACCGTCAGGGCGAGGTCGAGTACGACGGTGGATAGGTGGGTGTTGAATCTCGGGCGAGAACAGCACTGGCTCTGTGGCAATCGGGAACGTTCCGGGCCGCAATATAGGACTGGTACTCCTTGACCTTGGAGGACGTACTGCAGGTTGGTAAGCGAAGGGGATCAATGCTGGAGGTGGCTGGACGCCTATAGGCACTTGGGGCGGGGGTGCCTGCAATAGCGCAAGCAGCTCATCATCAAGATTTCCACGAGCTCTGCGTGGCTGGGGTGCAGCAAGAGGGACGCGGTCCCTCAGGAGCCGCGTCCAATCCTGCCAGCGTTGCTGGAAATCTTCTGCGTCTACATCTGTGCCGACATCAGAAATAGACTCTGACGGTGGCTGAATGTGGACAGGTCGTTCAGTCTCGACCCGTCTATCGATGAGTTGACGCAAAAGAACCTCGATGGCCCGAAACCGGTCATTAAACTCCGTAGTGTCCAGAGGACCTGAGCGTGTCTCGCGCAACTCGTCCAGCATATGGTTTGTTGACACCTGGCCCTCCCAAAGGGCAGTCGTTTGCTCTCTCAGTGAGATCAGCATGTCTCTCAGCGTCTCAATCGTAATGCTATCGCGCTGCCGCACAGTGGTGGTCGACGCCGTCGAAGGTGTAGGTGATGAGGGTGGAGGGGTCGGTGATGACGAAGACGTCGCTGACAAGCTGGGACCAGGGGACGGCTCACTCGAGGAAGTTTCAGATGGTGTGACCGAGGATGAGGATGGGGATGATGACGAGGGCCAAGATGGCTCCCTAGAGACCGAATATGAGCGTTCCACAGTCTCCGCTTCCAATTCTGTTTCCAACAGACTTAAATCATCATCCGAGTGATGTGAGGACAAGAACGACATGACCGAACTGGGCGAACTCGGGAGGAGGGGTGCATAGGAGGTGGGGACATCTCAACAAGGGTGATACCTGGCCTCGGGCGCGGTCCTCTTGGCGTCGAGAGCACGCTGCTGGCCCCGACAGATGTGTCTCTAGTTGGCACAGGTGGGGATCTCTCCACGACGAGCGTCGTACGGACGTACTCCGACAAATCGTACAGTTCGTCCGGATAGCACGCACATTCTCTGCGATCTCCTGCGTTTCCTGGCCGCGGAACTGGTCAATCTCTTGGATATGGTGAAGAAGACGGTCAATATCGTGCGTGATAGTTTGTTCAGTGTGCGTGCGCGTGTGCTCCGTCTCGAGGACAGAATGGATGGAAGGAATATCATCGTGCGGTGTCGTGACACTCACACTCATCGACACCGAAGTAGGGACAGGGGATACCGGGAGAGGCACAGTCCGCGGGGAGGGCATTGGCATCTACAGCAAAGGAAAACCAACACATCACATCAGCATTCCAACCACAACGCGATAAAGAACTACCCACATATCGCACCGACTCCTGACTTATCGTCGACAGCAGGGTCGGCACCGTCGAAATATCACTGGCAGCTCTGACACTCACTGCATCTTCCTCCTCCGCTTCAATCGCGATACTCGACACACCACTCACGGTGGACGCGGTCCTTGACAGTGAACTCGATGCGCTCGTCGACATTGTCAACGGAGTCGGTCCACTGGATGGCGAAGATACCAACTCAAGTGGGTGAAACATCTGCCTAGGAGACGGTGTAAGGGAAGAAATAGTCTCTGTGATAGGCGTTAGCCTCGCAATACTGCTCAGCGGCGATATGCTCGGGCGCATAAATGATGTCTCAAAGCTGCCATCGATACCCTCCTGCAACGCGGCACTCTGTATACTAGGGGTAGGCTGCAGTGCAGACGAATCAAACGACACGTCCGTCTCAGAAGGCCATTGAGATGGGTGCACAGACGGCGTGACTGCCTCTTCGTCATGGTCAGATATCGAGAGAACTGGAGTCTGTACGGTTCGAGGTGACGCGATGACGAAAGGCTCGCTCGACTCTGTCAAACTCGAGACAGACGTGTCAAGTTCTGGGTGCGCAGGACTCAGATCGCTCTCGGTGTAGGAGAATGTCGAGTCGGTGTGGAAACTGACGATGGGGGTCGGTGTCTCGGGCGCCTGGGTGGTAGGCGGGGCGCTCTCCAGCAGGCTGTCCTCTGCGATCTCTTCCTGTGCAGTGACAGCCTCAGGCGTGATCGACACCTCCGGCACTGGTTCCTCAGAAATGATACTGGGAACTTCGCTCGGTGCCTTTGGCGGGGGTGTGGGCGGTAGATCCACGTCCACTTCGTCTTCCTCGTGCAAGTCGATGGGCTCGTCGATGGGCGCTTCAATGGTCACGTCAATGGGTGCTTCAACGGGCATGTCAATGGGCGCTTCAACGGGCGCTTCAATGGGCATGTCGATGGGCATGTCGATGGGCACGTCAATGAGCACGTCAATGGGCTCGTCAGTGGGTACTTCAACGAGTACGCCAATGGGCTCGCCAATTGGGACGTCGATGGGTATATCAATGGTCACGTCAATGGGAGCTTCAATGGGCGCTTCAGTGGGCTCGTCAATGGGCTCATCAGCAGGAAGCTCCACAGCCAATCCCGACCTCGGCGTGCTCAACCCCTCTTCGCTCGGGATCGTAAGACACACACTCGCCGTCTCATACTGCGTCTCCTCCTTGTCACTCTTGCACACTTCCGCTGTCCAGAAATCCGTTTCGGTCTCGGTCTTGCACTTCTCGGCTGTCACATAGTCTGTCTCCACGTCACTCGCGCACCGCTCCGCAGTTACGAACTCCGAGCTCACGCAAGTCTTGCACGTGTCCAACGTCTGGTAATCTGACTCGCTTGGGATCGTTGGAAGGCTCTTAAATGACGCAGTGCTCGGGCTGGGCGACGCGTGGGCTGTGGTGTACCCCTCACTTCCACTGCTCTCCCTCTCCTCCACAGCTAAAAATCCCTCCGTTGTCGTTGTAGGCGTCCTGCTCCTCGTCCATCCGCTCAGTGTCGACCTCGTCGTTGCAGAATACTCCCTATCAGATGGCTCCTCGCTCGTAGAGTATGCACCATACCGCCGTCTCCAACCTCAGGGGTACGAGATAATGACGGTGAAGTAGAGACGGGAGCGTAACTGCCACTCGTGTATCCGCTGGACGAATAGGAGTATGGCGTTCTCGACCGGCTGTCGCTCGACGAGAACGGTGTTCGCGAACGCCCATCGCTAGAGGTATATGGCGTATAGCTCCCACTGCCGTCATGCGAATCCCCCAGGTAAGAATTACTCTCCGTGCGTCTGTAGCTCAGCGTACTCGGCACGATCTGGGTGTTCGACTCGCCACTCGTAAACTCAAACGCCGTCCCGTCTGTCACTAGGCCTGTCGTTGTCCGGCCATCGCCACTCCTGCTTGTCCTAGAGCTGTCTGCCGAGAAAAAGTCTGATTCGGAACGAGAGCCTGGTACGCTGGACGTGCGTGAGCCGGCGCTGAAGAATTCTTCCTCACTGACACTGAGAGCTCGATTCCTTATCTTCCCAGTAGGAGGTGGGGTGACGCGAACATCACCTCCCAATCTCGGGCCACTGCTCACTGTCACAGGGCTGCCCTCACCTACACCCAGTATTCCACCACTCTCTGAACTCAAGCTTTCATTGACCAAGCTCAGACCAAATCCTAGACCAGGCTTGGCAGAACGAGCACGCGACACAGCACTAGCAAACTCCTCGTCCAGGTCTGTGAGAGATGAGGTGCGGCGCAAGGATGAAGATCGGGATGGAGCGATGATGCGCGGGTCAGAGGGATAAAGGTACGACGAATCATCCGCAGGTGCGCCCATGACCACCCACACTGGGCACCCTACTGGCACTCAGACTTAGCCCCCCCGAATCACTCCCCAAATCCGACAGACTCGGGATCGTATGGAGCGGAGGTACGAACACAGTACTCCTACTCCCGGCAGACGTAGATGTGGTAGAGGCCACAGAGTGGATGGTGCCTATGCTGCCTGTGGGCGAACCGGATTGGGAGCGATTGGGGAGCGATAAGGAGCGGTCTAGTGCTTCCCTGTGTACATATCACCATGTAGGTTAAGTAGACACTCATCAGGATTATCCAAATCTAAGTGTAACATGAATCACTCACCAAATCGCACTTACCCACCTCACCCTCTCCCTCGCACTCTCCGCCGCAAGTCGCTCAACACCATCACTATACAACAACTGGAACGGACACAATATTTCCACGAGACTCACACCATCTTCAGTCATCTACGATACGTTCTACATCAGCGCTCTCCGTCTGATCATCAACTCGCTAGTGCACGTACCTGCGCTGCTGCACTCATCTCCCCCAACATCGCCCCTCGCTCCAGGGTGTGTAAAGCCAGGGGTGCTCCTCACTTCTGTACAATTAATCAGGTCTAAGCTCACTACGCCCCGACCACCCCCAGGGGCACTCCAAGAAAGGATAAGCACGTGCGGGTAGAGCAGTGCGGAGCATTTTTGCCAGAGGTAAGGCGTTGGGGAATGTACATTGAGATACCAGAGGGTACCGATGCGAATGGGCTGAGTGTGAGAATCAGATATAACTTGAAGCCAAAATTAGAATAAGGCACACCTCCCGGTTCTCTCTTGCCCCCATATCTGTCATATCAAAAGGCGGGGGTATGAGGCTGCTCGTAGAGCTCACTCTCCTCCTTATGACATTGTTTCCACTGCTAGTGATTCCTTCGTTTTCCCTGTTTCTGCTGGTGCCTCCTACATTGCCCTTCCCACCGTTCCTATCAGGCGTCACTGGCGGCTGTCCCCGCGGTCCCTGCCGCGATGCGCGTCTACGAAGAGAGAACAAACCCTCCATCTATGCCCCTCAGCATGCGTGTACGCCAACTTGTAAAATCACACACACCTTTGATGCCCCAGGAGGAGACAGCTCGCTCCCACCTTCACTGCTCTCACTCTTCACTTTCCCTAGTCCTGGCGTGCGTTCCTTCCACGCAGCTACGATGTTCCGTACGCTCGTTAATGGGCTTCTGGGGCTCGTGTTGACCTCGTTCAGAGGAGCGGTGCTGCGACGGAGGGCGGTCTGTGTCTGGCGCGTGGGGGTAGTATCATCTTGTCTGTCTGGATCGAATATCAACACAAAGTAAAGGAGTGAAGGTAGGGGTAGCATTGGCACACGCACCCCTAGCAACCCCAAATGCACTCGAAAACGTACTCGCAAAATCGCTTGGGCTTAGCTGTGTCCTCCCTGTCGCTGCCCCACTGCCACTATACGTCCCGGTTGGGGTGCCAAATCCGCGTACTGGTGGACTTAACAAACTCGACAAGCTCAGGTCAGTCCCACCCCCACCTGAAGAAGTCGAGACTGTGGAACGCGAATCGTCGGACCTGCTTTTAGTGACAGAGGAGGGGCGGGATGTGGTGTAGCCCGTAGTTGTATAGCCACCTGTCCCCGTTCCTGTGGTATATCCGTACCCAGTCGAAGTGAATCCCGTGGTATAGCCGTATCCAGTTGAGGTGTACCCCGTGGTACTCCCTAAATGGGGCGTACTCTGGGTTGTAGGTAAAAATGGACTGGTGTTTCTCTCCTTTTCTTTGCTGGGGGTACCTGCGCGGTCCTCGAAGAATGCGATAAGGTCACCCGTGCGACGGCTAGTTGTGGGAAGATCTGTGGCACCGCGTGCATGTCCCTGGGAATGCGTACTAAGTCTGTTGGCATTTACAGGGGATTCAATAGCTGATCGAGCATGCGGGTTGGATATTGTGCTTAGGCGGTGTGCAGAAAGACGGTTCTGGGCAAAGGAAGTCGGTCGGCTGGGGTGCTCGGTGCGTTCTGAGATGGTACTCAGGACTCGAGGGTCGCGTGTGAAATAAGTTCCTGTTGCTGTTGCGGTGTCCGCAGAGTGCGAAGCAGAAGTGCCAGTGTAGGATCCTGTACCACTGTACGGAGTAGACGTACTAAAGGACGTGTAGGACGGTCGGGAAGAGGACCATTGGGAGACGGTGTCCTGGGTAGCATTAATCTCGGCGTCAAGGTCAAAATCGGTGAGAACTGCTTCGACTTCAGCATGTTCTCCGAAACTGTCGTCGTGACCATGACCTTCGAAGCTAGTTTCAGAGCGGGGAGGGGGACTGAATGCAACGCGTCGGAGGAGGCCTGGGGAGGCAGATGAATCCGTAGATGCACGGGGGGTGTCTATGTGTAAAATTTTGGTGGATTGAATATTGATAAGAACAGCTAACATGCCACTGACCAGAATCAGAGTCATGCGAGATAGACGAATACGTCGTTGTGTCATAATAACCTGGCGAGCGCGGGTCGAAGCTCGACATCGCCCGCGTCTGTTCTGTCAATTGTCAGTTCTGGATCGTCGTTGTTGTTACTGTCAAATAGTCAGTACAAGCTCATCAGTATCTGGAAAGCACAATATACGTCTTAGCTTCAACAATCGAATCGAACCAACACGAATTCAGGGCAGGCATAGTCGCGACTGTGTTCGGTCACGTGTGTTAAAGTTACCACGGTGATAGTCATCTATAATCATCTATAAAGTAGGATGCGACGTGTGGGAATCGTCTCGCCAGCTCGCGTGGCTTTCGCGTAGGTACGCTTAAGGACGGTTAAGAACGCTTAAAATCGCTTACCTCGCTTAATGCTTACTTTGGAAATCTCGCGTGGTTTTCTCGCGTGAGCTCGCTAAACAGTGAGAAAAAAACTTGCAAATCGAGATCGAGAATCGAGAATTTGAGAGGCTAAATTCCACCAAGTACGAAAATGCTGCCAAACGCGATATAGTGGACAGTAATCCACACGCCTACTGCGCCGCGGGCATAATACGGACAAACAGAGTGGTTTTCCTACTATATGGGAATGGCATCGAGAATAACAAAAGCAAAATATTAGAAATTTGGTTATTTGGTTACGCAATTTGGTAACACAATTGATTACACAAATTACACAAATCACTACACAACTTGGCTGCTGCTTTTGATTAGAATTCTCGAGTTATATTGCCTTCCCTGCAGCCAAGTGTAATAAAGTGCAATACATACATTTTTGTGGGTTTCATTTCTTATCAACAATGATAGAAATTGACTTATAATTAATGAGGTCAGGCAACTCAATTATTGCACTTGCTAAACAACAGTTTGAATAACAAAGATGGATCAAAGAATTCCTATACTGTGAGTTGCCAATTATATATTGCTATTGCTATGTGCAAGGTGCATCATGCTAATGCTTGCACATACTATTTAGACAACAATCACAGATTACACCAGAATGCAACTGGCAGTCACAATGTGAACGTGATAGACTTAACCGACTTCAAATGACCTCACCTACCAGACATAATCGTCGTCATGCTGCCAATAATAATCAGGACAGGCCTCTACCTCCTGCACCACAGCCAAATTTCATGGCAGCTAATGAGCCATAAGCAGGGCCTGTTCCATGACCTTTTGCTTGGCAACCTCCTCCTGGATTTCCATATGGGCCACTGCCAGTTGACCAATATCCTGGCTTGCCACGAAATGCAATTGCACATGTGCTGCATGCTCATCATCCTCCTCCTGTTAATTGTCCTCCAAGTCCTCCTGTTAATTTTGATGTGCTCTTGAATGAGCGAACAAATGCAGCTGGAAATAACAGACTTTGCCAGCGTAATCTTCGCTGGCAGCAAGAGAGACAGGAGATAAGACAGGAGGCACGAGCAGAGCTTATGGCAGCTGGGATAGAGCCCCCACATGTACCTCATATTCTGAATGAACCTGTTCAACCTGCACCTCCTGTGCCTCAACAGCAGCAGGAAGCTGAGTTGATGAACAATCCCCTTCATTTTGCGCCTAATCATGCACCACCTTTACATGCACTCCCTGAACCTGCTATGGAGAATGAGTGCATTAGACATGACTTGCTTCAAAGACAAGCATGGGAGGAATTTCATCAATGGCAGATTCAGCTACACTTGCAGCAACAATTGCAGCAGCAGGAAGCTGGCCAACAGCAGATGCAGTGGCAGATGCAGCAGCAATTCCAGCAGCAGGAAGTTGAGCAACTGCAGATACAGCAGCACTTTCAGCAGCAGGAAGCTGAGTGACAGCAAATGCAGCAGCGGATGCAACAGCAGATGCAATAGCAGATGCAGCAGCAAATGCAGCAGCGGATGCAACAGCAGATGCAATAGCAGATGCAGCAGCAAATGCAGCAGCAGGAAGCTGAGTGACAGCAGATGCAGTGGCAGATGCAGCAGCACTTTCAGCAGCAGGAAGCTGAGCGACAGCAAATGCAGCAGCATATGCAACAGCAATTCCAGCAGCAGGAAGTTGAGTGACAGCAAATGCAGCAGCAATTCCAGCAGCAGGAAGCTGAACAGATCCATAGATGGGATCAAGATGTTCAACAAGCAAGTCAACAGGAAGAGGTGCGCCAACAATACCAGGAGCAAAGGATTTGTGAGCAGGAGGAGCGTCTTGAAGAGGCACTGTGTGAATATAATGATCCAATCTCTCAAGAAAACCATGAACAAGACGAGGAAAGAAGAAGAACTCAGGAACATGAACACCGCCTGCAGCAAGAGGAAGAGGAGGAGTAGCATGTTAACCAGGCAGTTCCTGTCCCTGATTGAGGTTGGCCATACACAGAGCCTATTGCCCTTCATACTCTTGGTCCTCTTAATGTAGAGTGCACAAACTGCCATGCAATGCACTTTGCATGTGAAAGATTGTCCAACTCCTCTCAACGAAACCCATGCTTTGGAATGTGCTGCTTGTAGGGCCAAGTCAACCTTCCACTCTTTCCAGCATGGCCACCTGAGCTGCGGCAGGCATATATGGACTGAACTTTCATCTCAAAAATATGCCAGTATAATAGTGCTCTTGCATTCACATCAGTTAGCGTCAATATCGAGGATCGTGCTCTTCAAGGATCTGGCCCAAATGCTTTTCATATCCATGGATCTCTCCATCACCTCATGGGCAGTCTTATACCCCCAGAAGGCCTTCAGCCTTCATATGCGCAACTCTACATCTATGACCCTGAGGAAGCCACAAACATCCATGCCACCTGTCCTGGAAATGAAGGTCTTGACCGTCACATCCTCAGAGAGCTCCATGATATGCTGTATCGAAGCCATCCCTATGCTCCTTTGTATAAGCAGGCCTATCAAGTCATGCGAGAGAAGCCTCCAGAGCAGCACACTGATGTTTGTATGTGCATCCATTTCCAGCAAGGCACAGATGGTTGAAGATATAATCTTCCCACTGCCAATGAAATTGCTGTGATTATTCCTGGAGATGGATCTGAGGAGGTGTCTGACAAACGTGATATTGTCTTGGGACTTCAAGGCAGTCAACTTCAGCGTGTCAGCCAACTCAGTCACACATACTCAACCCTGCATTACGTCCTTCTCTTTCCTTCTGGTGAAGAGGGCTGGCATCTTGACATCCCTCTTAACAATCAGGGTGGATGTCAATGAGCAAAAAAAGTCACCCAGTTGCTCTATTATGCCTACTGCCTTCACCCTCGCCCGGTTTGCATGGACCATAACAACATCTTTCATGGTGGACGACTGTTCCAGCAGTATGTGGTTGATGCTTGGGCCTCCATAGAGCAGAGCAATTTGAACTGGATCAGGAACAACCAAAAGTGGCTGAGGGTGGACTGCTACTGAGGCTTAATGGATAATGTCCTTGATGATGGTGTGAATGATCTGGCTCAGACAGGTCACTCCATTATTCTTCCCTCCTCTCATACTGGGAGCCCTCAGTACATGCACCAGCTGCTTCAAGATTCCTTGGCCATTTGCTGTGCCTGCAAGAAGCCTGATCTCTTCCTAACAATGACTGCCAATGGGAGTTGGCCTGAAATCACTGAGAATCTCCTTCCAGGTAATAATTCATATCTTATGCACTGTTTTTGACTTCAGCCTGACAACTTCTTATATAGGTCAGAGTGCTGTGGACTGTCCGGACTTGGTGGCTCGCGTGTTCTATCAGAAGCAGCAGGCTCTGTTGAAGAAGGTTCATAAAGGCTACTATGGAAAGGTCGCAGGTTTGGTGTACACCATCGAATATCAAAAATGCGGTCTGCCCCATATGCACCTTCTCATCTTCCTGGAGCAAGAGGATAAGATACGGACTGCAGAACAAATCAATTCCTTCATCTCTGCTCAAATTCCTGACAGAAATGTCCATCCACAACTCTATGAGGCTGTGGAAAAATATATGTTGCATGGCCCTTGCAACCCACAACGTTGCTTGGAGAATGGACAGTGCAAGAAACACTTTCCAAAGTCATTCTGTCCCCAGACCTTGATGAAGGACGATGGTTATCCAGAGTACGCAAGACCCGACAATGGTCGCACTGTCCAAAAGAATGACAATGTCTTCACCAACAAAGATGTCATTCCTCACCCCCCAGAACTCCTGGTGGAATTCAACTGCCACATCAATCTGGAAGTCTGCGCCTCTATCAAATCTGTCAAATATATTCACAAGTACATCTACAAAGGAAACAACCGTGCTACTTTGGAGATGAGAGGAGCAGTGGATGAGGTCAAATCATATCTTGACTCCAGGTATATCAGCTCAACTGAGGCCGCATGGTGCATCTTTGAATTTTCAATGCATCTTGAATGGCCCTCTGTCTACTGCTTGCCAGTCCACCTCTCAGATGAACATATGGTGTTCTATGATCCTGAGGATGATGCCCATGATGTTCTTGAGTGTGCAGCAGCCAAAGAGACTTGCCTCACTGGATGGTTCAAAGCCAATGTCAATGAGAACTTTGTGGCAGCTGGAGCCCATGACCACCTCTATCAGGACTTTCCCTCAAAATTCGTCTGGACCAAAAATGCATGGAAGATATGCCAGCGTGGAACGGCCATTGGAAGGATGTATGCTGCTGCACCCAGCTCTGGAGAGTGCTTCTACCTGAGATTGCTTTTGACTGTAGTGAAAGGTATGATGTCCGTGACAATTGTTATTGATCTAACTCACCATTTTTTAAGGGGCTACCTCCTATGAGCATCTTCGGACGTTTGATGGGGTCGTCTATGAGACTTTCAAGGAAGCATGTCAGCACAGGGTGCTTGATGATGATAATGAATGGATCCAGTGCTTGCAGGATGCATCTCATATGTGCACTGGACATTGCATGCGCAATCTCTTTGCCATCATCCTCATACATTGCAATCCCACAAGCCCTGATGACCTTTGGAACCGCTTCAAGGAAAATCTCTGTGATGATCTACACCACTGCCTCACCCATGTTCCATTCAGCATACCTGACCCTACAGAGGAGGAGGTCCATGACTATGGTCTCTATCTCATTGATGGTGTGCTTCGCAAAAATGGATGGTCTTTGGAAGCAATCCCTCACATGCCTGTTTCTCAAATGGCAGCAAGATGGGGGGCCATGGAGGGCAATCAGCTCATTGCTGAGCAGCTTCAGTATAATCCACAGGAACTTCAGCAGATAGTGGATGTAGGAGTCCCTTTGCTCAATATCGAGCAGAGGGTGGTCTTTGATGCTGTGGTACATGATGCAATGCATCACAATGAGGAAAGACCTGGACATGCATACTTTGTCCACAGTGCAGGCGGATGTGGCAAGACATATCTCTGCAAGCTCATTGCTTCAAAACTCCATGCTGAAGGCAAGATTGTCCTTTGTGTGGCCTCCTCTGGAATCACTTCCCTCCTCCTACCAGGCAGACGTACAGCTCATTCATGATTCAAAGTTCCCATCCCCATTCACGAGGATAGCTCATGCAACATAAAGAAAGGAGATGTTGTCCATGAGCTTCTCAAGGCCACCTCTCTCATCATCTGCAATGAAATTCCTATGCATCACCGCCATATTCTGGAATGCCTCGACCGCACATTACACAATCTTCTGAATGTTGATGCTGATTTTGGAGGAATAACAATACTCTTTGAAGGAGACTTCAGACAGACTCTGCTGGTGGTGCCTCATGGATCCAGGGAGCAGATAGTGGGTGCCACATTTTGCAGATCCCGCATCTGGCCAAACCTTCGCATCTTCCATCTCAAGAGAAATATGCAACTTGGTCAAGATCCTGCTTCTGATGAATTTGCAAAGTGGCTCCTTGAGATTGGAGCTGGCAAGGGCACAGATGGAGATGGAACCGTGACCCTCCCTATTCACATGCGCTGCGCCAACAATGATGTCCAATCTCTCATTGATGTCCTATACTCTCCAGTTCTGCACCCTGGCCATCCTCCTGTGAATAACTCCTTCTTCCTGGAATGTACTATCCTCTCTGCAAAGAATACTGATGTGGATGAAATCAACACCACCATTCTTGAATCATTCCCTGGAGATAAAGCAGTCTTTACCAGCGCAGACTCAGTCACTGAGAGGGACTATGACTACATTCCCATAGAGTTCCTCCACACCCTCACCCCATCAGGCTTCCCTTTGCACAAATTGGAGGTCAAAGCAGGTGTTCCTCTGATGCTCTTGCGCAACTTAAACCCCTCTGAAGGCCTCTATAATGGAACCTGTATGATCCTCCTGTCTTGGACCACACATATCCTCAAGTGTCGCATTCTTAGGGATGGTGTTGACGAAGCTCACCAAAATGATCAAGACACAGTCCTGATCCCTCACATGACCCTGGATGCCACTTCTAAGGACAACCCTATTCCTCTCAAGCGTCAACAATTCCCTGTTCATCTTGCATTTGCCATGACGATCAACAAGGCGCAAGGTCAAAGTGTCAAGTGGGTTGGACTCAATTTGCAGACTCCTGTCTTCAGTCATGGACAGCTATATGTGGCTTTGTCTCAGTGCACTCACCCAGAGAGAGTGTATGCTATCTTTCCAGAGCATGAAGAAGGTTCAAAAACAACAAATGTAGTGTATAAAGAAGTGCTTAGAGGCCTTACAGATCCTATCGATGATTGATGTACATAGAATTGTACTTTTATATAGAGAACTGACTGATGTGATGTATTATGTACTTTTGTGTGGTGTAGTAGATTGTACTTTTAGCTGCTCAACAATGTAGATTTCAAGTTTTCAAACTTCCACTATGATCATTAGTAATGAGTAAGCCAAGGTGCTGCAGGCACCTCCCAAAGGAGCACGAAGCGCTCCTTTGCCTTCCTGTGCCAAAGGCACAGTGAGTATTAGGATGAAGCCAAGGCCAGGAAGCTAAAAAGGAGCGCGAAGTGCTCCTTTTGCTTCCTGTGCCGAAGGCACAACAGGTGGTGGACTAGTCAAAGATCAGCTCCTGCAAGTTCATTACCACTGTCAGACCTGGTTCGTGGCTAGACGACTCTTCCTAGAGTCTTGGTTCTCTTTGATGATCTGTGCTGCATCGCACCAGTGCTGCCAATATCTCTTTCAATATCTCAGACTCACTGGTATACTGGGGTTGCTCTGCAGTCCCGGCTGTTGCATGAATAATGACTAGCAGAGACAAATCAAGTTTTACCCCCTTGACTCCAGCAAAGTTTGCGTGCAAATGTCTGCTCGATCACCAATGTCACAAGATAATGCTTTGCATCCTTCTAGTTCCACAGAAACCACCTGGCTAGGCAAATACCTACCGTATATTTGCAAAGCAAGCCTGCCTTGCATTCTGAATTCTTCTTGACTATGTTCCAATCTTGTATATCCTGCCATGTGCAGAATTTAATTTGTGCTTCTGTGCCTTCACAAAGAACTTCAGAGACTACTTTGTTCAGGAAACCACAAGTGGTCGATTGCCATTGACCAACCGAACCCACACAATTAATTATACATGGCAGTGCCACTATGAAATTCCATGTCATTGCAGTTAGGTCCAAACTTTGTCACATATCCTTGCGTCTCTCTTGTCACTCCACATTTTATTGGCAGGCCTACAGTTGGCAACCTCAAAGGATCAACAGACGCTCGAATGAGCAAAGAGGTTCAACCTAAGCAACTGTTATTGGGCAAGTGCTGGCAGCAGTTATGGTTGTATATATGAGCGGCATGTCATTTCTACCCTCACAACATGATGTCAGCACAAGTCAAGTGATGTACTTACACAGCAATATAATGTACTCTGCCTTACTCCATCATCGCAAGCGCCCGAATCTGTGACATCACCCTGTTCCAATCCCAAAATCCAACAATCTGTCAGCTTCCGAATGTTGGTATTCATAGAAAATCATAGCGCCATGGACACACTATTCTCATAGACTTGATCATCCCTCTGTCTTCCGGGTCCCCAACACCTCGTTGCATAGGATTGCGGAGATAACAAGACAATCCAACGATTCCCAATTGTTTCATTACACTAATGAATGTTACATTGACAGCTTGCAGCATCTACCAGTTTCTGTTCTGACACTTAGTGCTCTCATTTTTACTTGCAAGAGGTTGGAAGTTCGCACAAGTCTGATGCTACTCGCAGTAATCTTGCCCGAGACTATTCTGCATTCAATTCAGTCGACACAAAACATGCCAGTAATGAGTGAGCCGGGCGCTGGTGCCATTACGAAATTTAGAACAACATTATCAACGCTGCGGTAAGTTGTTGATTCATCCACCATTGCACATGGCATCATGGTGACTGCGCAAGTACCGTGCATTATTCCTTCAAGGGAGACTCCTTTCGGCTGGCATGTGTCATGTCTGACCCTCTATCCCATCATGTGAGACCTTTATAAATTATATTCTACAAGCTTGCAATGAGACCAAAAACAATGCGTCATAAGCACTCCAGTCATAGTTTATGCAGTCAGGTGTTCAAGATGTTCCTCTAATTTGAGGTCTTCAATGCTCCAGCAGGGTGAAATTTGTTCACCATGACAACTGAGCAGAGCGCTCAGAAATGAACTACTTACATGTCATGTTGTCAACCACGCTGCAGTGTGCACCAAGGCAAAAATGGAAATTCAACTTACTGTACTAGCAACCCAGTGGCTAGTCATCTAAGGTACACATATATGCCTACCATGTTGGTGAGCCATGGGGTCAGATGAGAACTACTCATACTCACATCAGTGTCGCCAATCACTATAACCTGGCAATAATGGCCAGTGCAGCAAGCCATCACAGTGCAAGAGTCAGGACAATGACTGTCATCATGGATAGCCATAGATGCTGTCAACTTGAAAGCAGCAACAACAGCCAGGATGAAGGTGAGACACATTATTTGTGAGATGTGATATGGGATTCCAAAAGCAAATTTGAAGGTAGGAAGACAGCTTGCTTTTACATCCTGAACAATGTTCTGTGCATGACCTATCCACCTGAAATACTCATTCAAACAGATGACATTTGCATTGCCAGCACATTGCCAGCAAGCTCCAGTGCTAACCTGCTTTTCCCCTGGAATTCTCTTGGGAGAGGAACACTTGGAAATGTATAATTCCAACCCATTCACACAGCCTACAATAGGTGACACAGCAATCCCTGGAGCTGGGGTCAGAGGTTACATGGACACAGAGAAATTTAGAGTCTCATCATGGGGAAATGCGAAACTGGATACCCCGAGATCAGCATGACATTGGTTCTCCGCTAAAATGCACATTTCATAGCAGGTGCAGATGTGGCACTGGACACAGTTTATGTGAGGGAATACTGTATCTCTTCATTTGGTCTGGCCAGGTGAGATTGGTCTCCACTGTTGCGAGGATGGTGTGCTGGTGCATGAGGCCTCATGCCCAATGGAGTGCCCTGCATTAACATCAGAGAAGTAAACCTGCGAACTGCAAAACAAACGGTCCAGTCACTGGTGGTCACGACGTGACCAACCGTGACCATCTGAACTCAGCCTGATCCATCGAGTGCCCAGCCATCCTCCAGCTCTCCATCGACTGCCAAATGCTCTCACCATTGACCACTGACCCACTCTGACCCACTGAAAGAATGACATGGGAAAAGGCAAGAACAAAACAGGGACCGGAGAAAGACGAAACACAGCCTGATGGCATGCGCTCTGTGGCATCTCCTGTGAAGCAGCGATGCTGTCAATGCCAATGCTAATGAAAATAACAAGACTTACACATGGCATCTTGCAGGTCTGGCTCCCTAACTGAGAGGTTGGGAGATGAGGATTAGGATATGGGTGGGGCATAAGGGTGTGAATGGGAGAATGTCAAGGCTGCTGAGAGTGGGAGAGAAACAGCGAGTGAGGGAATCAAACTGCGTGCTTCCCCAGCCCATTAAATATCCCCTGGCCTGTTTGCAACACAGATGCACCTTTGCTGCCCAATATGGAATTGTTGGTACTGCCTTGAGCAGGTGGTATGTGAGTTGTGAGGGCCTTCAATCATGGTGTTGGCTGTAACACTTATGGCTGTGTAGTTTCACATCCCACCAGAGATCTTCTATGGCATGGACATGGCGATCACTTGTGGATATTGAGGTGTGACTGGTGGCAAGCCATACAGACTGGACTGTTTTTTTCTGCGAAGGAAGCCACTGGTGAGCAAGCATATTCCTCAGCTAAAGTTGATGGTTTCACGCTTGTCTGACACCATCGACTAGAAAAAAAATGGTCCCAATGAGTGCTTAGACAGTACTTTTGTGCACCTAGACAGTCCAGTGTTCGCTTCATGACTTAGGTATCTTGTTCCGTCATCCCATACAACAAAGTTTGCTGCTGATTACATCAATATTACATAGGGGCCTGGTCAATATAAGGCTTGGTCTCGTCTGTCCTTACCCACCACCACCATCCCACATGCCACTCAACCATGAAACATATCCCAGGCTTTACAATGCCCTTGCAACACCAGACACAGCGCTCAAGCTGGATGATGTTGCTGATGATGTTGCTGCAGAGCAGGAAACTCTCACGTCTGAGTCGCCTGAAGTTGCAGCTGATAACAGCACCAATGTTATGGATGGGCTCTTGTCCCTTCAAGAGACTCTAAAACACGTGTCAAAAGCAATCTCGGATAGCACTGAGTCTGAGTATAAAAGGTGTGCAGTCTGTTCTCATTGATCTATGCAGCCCCTTTACTGAAAATCGCAGATTAATCTCAAACTGCGACACCTTCCTGAGGGAGCATGGCCTCCTTCAGGATGGTGAGTCCCTGTTTTCTCATTCACCCCACCAAGAAGCAGCTTACCTCATTGTGGCATGGATCATGGACGCATAAGTCCTACACCTCCCACTTCTTTTTTTGCTTCTCACATGCTCTCGGTACCAGATGCAACTCCATGAAACTTGATGGGATGAATAAGCCATCCACCAATGAGAGATGATCATATGGCCATGCCCAGAAGATGCAGGCAGCAATGACATACATGTTTGGGCATCTGCAGGGTCTAGGCAATCTGCCGTGGCATGAATCGGAGTTGCATAGCAGCCAGATGTTAGGTAACCCCTCAGTGTCAGTCAAGGTGTCTAGTTACATGTGCAGCTTGCGGCGCCACAAGGTAAGATTACTCACTAATGCCAAGAATGTACTTGACATGTCTGCTTGCTACTCAACAGGTTCAGGCAGGCAAGGTTGCAATCAGTGCTCGCACTATCACGTCCATCAGTACTTTCCCTCTGTATAGCTACTCCGCTGATTATTGCCAGCCCACAGCATATTCTGAAAAGAATGTATCACTTTAACCATCACCCTGATAACTGGGCTATCCTTGATTACCGGCCTGGAGGATGTAGTGATGGCTCTAGTGAGTCATTGCGGTGGGCTGGTGGACGCATCAGGCGTTGCTTGCATGCTGCTTACACAATAGCATTTCTTTGTATGTTACACTCTGACGAAGTCCTGAAAATACAGCTTCACGACCTTCATTTCTTTTCTAATGGTCTTATTCTGACACTTCCATTCAGGAAAACACACCAAAATGGCGGTGCGGAATAGTTTCTTGGCCTGGATTCAACACACTAACAACAATTCAGATATCAAACCTTTTTGGCTGTGGATCATGCCCACAGAAGAGCACCTATGTGCCATTCAAGCTATTGCTGAGTGGATTGCAGCCTCTAAAATTCTGACTGGTTATTTATTCCGAAAGTTTGCTTCAGGCGATCGAATCACAGAAGCCAACCAGCCTTTGGTAAGCCCCTTTCTGGATGGAATACATCATGAATCTCATCAAATCACACAATTTAGACATCCGAACGATTTTTAGAGTTGTTTCGCAACAATCTCCTGGATATTGGGGTGGATCCCTCATCATACGGTACACATTCATTTTGGTGTGGGGGCTGCCAGTATCTGCACATTGAGCGCCAGTGGCCGCTGCATCGCATATGTGAATGGGGAGGCTGGAGCCTCGAGTTTACTAACTTAATGATTGTCAAATATCTCATCTCACACAATGATGATGCCACAGAGCCTTGTGAGCATTTTTTCAACCCTGACCGCAGCCCATCTGTCAAGTGCCCACATTGCGGAAGGTCATGCCCATGTGCTTGATACTGTTACCTTGTACTACCTTACATCAATTTAATGATGACCATGCTTTGATCATGCAATATAGTGTGAAAGTTTTAAGTGCTAGCCTAACCTTTGACTTATCAAGGTATCACCCATGGTGCATTCCAAGACATGGCTGAGCATCATTTACAAAAACTCAAATGAGTACCAGATTGATTCAACATGGGTCGCAGTTTGGGAACTATGGGACAAAGCAAGGGGAAAAGTACAAGTATACCTACTGGAGTTTCTTTAACTGCTGATAGTGGCAGACAATTGCTGACTTGTTTCTCATAACATGAACCTCATCTCCCTTGTGATATGAGAATAGTGAGTCAAATGCATCTCCAAACTCTTTGCGGACCCATGTAATCATGTCATCATTGCTGATATTGCACTGTCTGCAAAGTTCGTCAACAATCCTTGTGAACTTCATTGCACAGCCATTGACTGAAAATTCCTTCCAGAAGTCTTCCGGCGTGCTTTGACGGTATTGAGAGACAATATCCTGCAAGAGCAAGTGAGTTGACTATACTAGCAAATGCATTCACTTACCCTCCAACCCGTCCATTGACTTTTAGTTCCCTGCCACTGGCCATATTTGCCATAACGGTAAACATATGGCCAGTATACTATTGGAATAGGGTGTCCTTTAATCATTAGCACTGATTCTTTCCCCCAGTAAGGACTGGTATCATCCCACATGGCATTGAGACATGGGATATCCTGCTTGAACATGATGGCAACAGGATCTGGCACGTCGCTAACCACAAAGCTTACTTCAGTCCCATCTCCTAACTTGAGGTGATGTGTTTCATCCACCACATGGGCTATGGACTCGCTATCAGAGGAAGGTGCCATGAGACTCTCAGAATCCAAATCAATATTACAGCTGTCAGCTGTATTTGTTGCATCTAGTCGGGCAATTATCCCAGCACTAACTTTTTGTGTGATCTGAAAAACCATGGTTCAGATGGTGACAAATGGCCAAGTGAGTGCCAACCTCTGATGTGATGGAGGAAATTGTGCTCTTGGTCTGCCATTGAGGTAGGAATACCCCACTACTCCTAGGCCTAGCTGATGTTGGCTCACTGGTGGTTACCTCAGACTCAGGCCTGTATGGGTGCTTCACGATGATGGCATGTGCCTGCCAGCGACCATTATTGTAAGTATGATCAAGTCATTAACTCATGGCATTGATGACTTACCCATGGAAGGATCTCATCAATCTCTTGTGGAGTGTGTAAATCCTTTGAACGCTTGACTGCATTGCGTCCATCATGGACTGCACTGGCATCCCTATCCCCATGGAGTTTTGCAAGACACTGTGCCGATAGTTTCAGATGGCTTGATTTTTTCTTACCCCCTCCAGTGACAGTGTGACTGCCCTTGTGTGGCCGATGCATGCCTGGACAAAGCCTTGTAGTAATTTATGCGATAGTCAGGTTCCCTTGGCAAATGAATATATATTTTATTGGACTCACCTGTCCCACTGGCCTTGGTCCTTACTGAATTCCTCCAGCTGAGATTGGAGGAGGCTTTTATTGGCACAGACCTTGAGACCGAACATGCGGCAGTAGTGTTTGAGAGTCTTCACTGTCATGCTCGAACTAGTATTACCATGTTGAGTTCAAACCTCCAAAGTAAGAAAACTGACTTACATGGACAATAATTCTACTTGTGGTTGCCCGCTACTAGTGTCAAAGCCTACAGGAAAGGGCAAGGTTGTGGTCTCCATCATGAAATGATGGCGTAAGACAAACAGTGTCTGAAAAATTTCATGAGTTCAAACACTATCATTGAATTAATGAATTACATACATGATGAGCAAATAGTGGATAGGGGCCTCTATCCATCCTTAAGCTTGCCTGTCATGGGAATCAATGATCTCTGGACGGTATATACATTCACCTTGCTACCAGTTTTTTGTATTCTGAGAGCTATTTTTATTCAGGCTGTCGCTCCAGCTGGAGACAAGCACTCACTGCTTGAATATGCCACTTCCTGGATCGTTGCTCAGAAACAAGATCCTTCATCAATTGAAGGGCCCGAAAACAACAGGCTTCAGCTGGGTGTTGATGGAAAGTGAGCATTCTCAATGATTGAGTCTTCAAAGCCTGAACTCACATAATATGATGCAAGTCTTTGGATGGTTGAGAGCCAACATATCCCTTACTGAGGTCATGCTCAAGCTGGAGCAAATGCTGAGTTAAAGTCACTGTTTCAACAATTAGCTCATCTGTACTGCATTCCAAGTGAGGTCATTGTTGTCTTTGATGGACCAGCCAAGCCCGCTATCAAGAGAGGCACGCTGTGACAGTCAAGTTTTCCTTGGGCTTAGATTTACTTACTTTACTTACCTTTACCTACCCTCACTTTCTTTAGCTTATGTTTGCATTTTTGCTGCTTACTTAAGCATGTATCTCTTTCACTAGTGTCAGTACCAGCCTGAATGACAGTCCCTTTTGATGATAATTTCTACTCTCTGAGCACCAAGCCAAGTCAGAATCCCATGGGCTGAACATACTGCTCTCCACTCAGCAGCCTGGCCAGCTAAAATATGATTCCCACAATGCGCATCATGAAAACTCTGCCATGGTTGACAGAACCATTCAAGCACTTTGCACAGACATTGGGATTTGCCATCCATGATGTGAGTCATTCTCAAAGCTGCTTTAGATAATTATCTACTGTTACTACTAATCTTTCAAGGCTGCTGGTGAGGCTGAGGCAGAACTTGCCGCACTTAGTCGCAGTGGTGTTATCGATGCAGTCATCACTGAGGACAGCGATGCACTGGTATTTGGGGCTTCACGTGTCTTCAGGAGGTAATTCCGACACCATCACTATTCTCAAACATCTTACACAGTGCTACAGTGATCCAAGTTGCTCTGACAACATTATTATCTACTCTGCTGACAATATTTAGCAACATGGAGAGGTAATGCTCTCTAATGGCGGCCTTCTGCTTATGGCTCTGTTGTGTGGTGGTAACTACCATGTAAGTTTAGAACCTGCTCAATTATTTGCAGTTGATTTTAGCATACCTTACTCCCAGGATGGACTTCCAGGCTGTGGGTGGAGAACGGCGCGTGGATTAGCACAATATGGTATTGGCGACAATCTCCTTCAAGAGGCTCAGGCCCATTCACTCACATCAAACCATGAAGGACTGAAGGACTATATCTGTGGCTGGTCCTGTCACCTACAAGAAATCTTTGTCAAGGATCCACTTGGCCACATTGGCCAGCGTCACCCCAGGTTTTTGAACAATGTTCCTGACAATTTTCCTGATGTATCAGTTGTACTGGCATATGTCAAACCCCCAACCTCTGCGCAGCCAGTTGGTCATGATTTCATCCACTCAAAGGTCTTGGACTTAGAGAATCTCACATACCTGTGTGAATTCCACTTTTGCTGGTCAAAATACATGCCCCCAGGCCCAGTAAGAGATGCAGAGAGCATGGGGACTATGTGGAAGTTGCAGGACTACATTTGGCCTGGAATCTGTATCCGTGTGCTTCTAGAGGTGAGCCGGCCAGTGTGTATTTACTGTCACACTACCCCATTCTGATATTATGCTAGACTGAGCCAGAGTCCATCATCCAAATCCACTCTGAATGAGATGCACCATCCTTGCATGCCTTAAAACAGTACCAGGTCGAGGTCAAGTCATGCACACTCATCACTGCTGCAAAGAAAGGTGTGATGCGAGTCCAGCACATGGCAGAGTGGACACCCGCTGAGTCTGCCGCCATTATCAACTCACAGTCCGACATGTTGGTGGATTTGACGAGCTGGGTTTGGGTGCCTGTACCATTGGTGGAAGATCATCTTCCAGCACTCATTCACGCATTCAGAAGCAGAGGTGGCAAGAGGCAGCAACCAGGCGCATCCACTGTGGTGGCATCCTGTGATCATCAGGGCATGGAGATAATAGAACTAACTGATTCCGACAGAGACACTGCCAAACAGCAAGTGTCGCATAACACAAAGAGGAAGAGACATACTTTTGATGCTTATGCCTTGGAGGTACTGGAACTTACTGATTCAGACTAAATAGATGCACAGAGCCCATGTCATTTTTTGTATAGTACTTGTATCTGCATATATGATAGCATTAGCATCTCTTATTGTCTCCCTACTCAGCACTAAGCTGTGTGAGTGCACTCACTTGGGCCAGTATCTGTCTGCAGGATTCCAGGTAAGTAAGTGCTGAATAAAGCAAGAAACACCAATACACCATGGAGGTGGACTCACCATCTCCAGAAAGCTGGCATTGCACTCACTGCAGTGCTCAATGTCACTAGCTTCAGGGCACCAGAAGGAGTCGCTGTCGCTGTCTTTTGGATGGACAGAGGAAGCACAGCTCTTGGCCCCATTAGTAGTAGCAGGTGGCAGCGGCACTGAACTCACAGCAGCAGGCTCACTTGGATGATCACCGAAGCTGATACTGGCCACATCTGACATCTGTGGCTCATTCCCAGGTAAGAAAATGCTAAAAACTCAAATACTAAATACTCACTGTATCCATTGGCCAACAGCTGACAGTGCACTCACTGTAACGTTCCCAGCTGCAATTGCACACTGTGCATGCTGGGGGGATATCAGGAATGCCCTGATTTCTGCACTCTTCACTATGCCTGTGCTCTTCTAGTGGGACAATGACAAAGCATGGCATCCAGCTGTAGAAGCTGTGGACTGGAATGGCAGGCTGCCACCAGTAGTACGTTATGCCGAGCCCAACAAGGACAAGGATGACCACAACAATTGCTATTGCAATCGTTGTGGTCATTGTGGTCTCTTGGAGGCCATCACTGCCAACAGAGGAGGCAGAAGCAACAGCTCGAACGGCCTGGACGACGGGGGCGAGCTACAACGAGAAAGAGAGTCAATGAAGGGAACGGCAATCACAAAGGGAAATCGCAAGGGAATCCGTGCACCAAAAAAGGGAAGGGACGTGACCAACGTAAGCGACGCCGAGCCCCCGATGGAACGTTCAAGAAACCGATCCACGGCATTTGCCGAACGTCACGCCCGCCAGCGGACGGTTTTGTTTTTGTGAGAAGTATTTATGAATCACTATCTTTGACATTCATGCACGCCGAAATGATTCTTCCTACCGTAGCATCTTGACTCTTGACACAGCAGATCATTTTCATGGAGAGGAACATGATCCACCTGCAACTGCCATTACTCTTCAATCATCGGACTCGTCGGTAGTGCTTCATGTGCAGTGTCTGAAAATCACAAGTAGGGACCGAGCATATAATGAAGGAGTGCACCATGTGTGAGATTCTACACACCACAAAACCCGCTACTGCCGTGGCGGGAATCAGAATATTGGGAAGGCTGCCACTATGAAATTCCACATCATCGGTCATCCGGCTAGATCCATCCGAGCCCAAACCTTGGTCTATTATCACCTCAGCTCTCTTGCTTTCCTCGCCACTCCACAACTTGTTGACTCTGTAGTCGGTGACGTCGAAGGATCGGATATATACAGACGCTCAAATGAACAAAATTAGCAGAGGCCCAGTCTAAGTAACTGTCATTGGGCAAGTGCTGGTGGCAGTTAAACTTATGTCAGTCATGGTCGTATGAGACGCTCGCTTACCGCCGCCTTGCTCATTCAACCTACCATGTCGTCCGTGTCCGTACAACTATCAGCTCACCCTGCACTGGATGTGACAGTTGTTGCCGTGTATCTCTCCATCCGCGAAAGATTAAACTGTTGAGCACCACCGTGTCTCGCAAACAGTTTCCCCTACGACCTGCATATGCAACGACATTCAACGAATGTCATGGGCCGACACTAGAGAAAGCCGTGCTTGCCTTGCGCACAGATTCGTTCGCACGCGGACAGCTATGCGCTACATTTTTGAGAGTGCGATGTCAGCAGGACATCCGAATGCTATTTGAAAGAGGCAAAGACAATAGCAAACGGAGCGTACAGACATCTCTTATTGAAATTCATGGTAGAAAATGTCCGAAGGTGAACGGAGCGCTTGTAGAAAATACATGCGGGAACCGACTCCATTTAGTACATCTGACTGGATGTCAACATAGTCAATCAATGGGGCTCATTATCGTAACAGCAACTTCTTCACCTACTAGTATCCACGTGCGTGCCCAGGGACATAAATGCCGCCGGCAATAAGCATCAGATTTTGGGACGTGGCAATGCCCTTTCGAGTTGGACGGCGTAATTAGTCCCCAAAAGGGGCCAATCATGAACTAACTCGTCTTCCTCTAGCGCTCTCCAATTGGGTGATGGTGTGGCGCGAATGTGCGAGAAGTCCTGGGGCAAGAAAGGGAAATCGGTATGGTTTTCGGTGACCGGAGGTGGCTGATCAGTGGTTGTCTGTGGTGACGTTGTTATTTAAATAGATGAAATGGTGAAAAGATTGAACCTTCAACTCGCTCGGATACACGCCAAACCTCACTTGATCACAGCTTTCGATGATGGGATTCGATGTAATGTCAAGATAGGCATCAATGGCAGTGGAATTGTGCATCCTGAACTGCCAGTCATGAGCACAGTAGAGCGTGACACACACGGACAATATAATCCTACCTGGTGACATCTAGCAACAACCACGCAATTTGTTAAGTCGTGCAACATGATGCTACCATCGACGGTCCCTAGGATGAGAATTGAATTATGTATGTCGCGGATGTTCAGCGCCGGAAGGGAGATAGCATTAGCAGACAAGGTTAACTCATTCGTGGTCGTAACAAGATTTAAGACACTGCTTGATATTCTTATTATAGACACCTCTACATGATCTGTGGATGAGCTGGGATCAGAAAGGCACGATCTAGAGAGGTAGCGATTGGAGTGGTTGGATATTGTTCTGGAAGCACTAGATATTGTTGAAGTAGGTATCGCTGGTGCATTCGCCCGATCAGGTAGCGTTGCGGTCTCTGTTGATGCTGACGCTGGTATCTTGACCTTCCGTTTAAAAGCGAATTTCAATTCCCTGTGGTCGATGAGCGCAAGTCCTCGAGCGACTTCTCTAATACTTTGAGTTGCTTTCCGGTTTGGTTAGCTCAGGCATCAAAATCAGACACAGGGCACGTACCAGTTCATTTTGTCTTTGATCATAGCTCGGAAGCCTCCCGGTAGCTTCAGTCAAACGCTTGTTGAGCCTGTACTTCTCCGGCGATGGAGTGCACAAAAACAGCATCTGCAACTTCGAGACGGGTGGCAAGTTCTACGGACTATAATAGCGTCGGTGGGACCGGTGTAAAAGTGAAAAACTTTACCAGAACAAGATGCTTGGAAAGAGGACGTGAATGTTTGAGAAAAAGTCCAGAGCGCCTCTGTGCCGTCAGCGGATACCATAGTGGTCAAGTAGAACCGGCTCAGGCACTGGTAGTGTTGTCACAGAGGCGAATCGAATCGAGGTGAAAATTCTGGTAAATCGACATAGTTGGTCACAGTAACTAACGTTCAGATTAACGAGTTGAAGGGCGCCAGCGGACAAAATTCCAATCAAGGGTTTCCAAATGAAACTTGGTGTGAAAATTTGACGGACCAATGGGTGAGGTTTGCAGTCCAAAGAGATGGCGAAACAAATGTATTGGTTGAGGATCTACTGAGTGAGAAGTGTCTCAGAATGAGCAGCTGCAGGAGTGACTACCAGATTGATAAGCGGCGGTGAGGCGAGCACGTTGCCAGAACGTTTGCCAGCTGCCGACACTGGGAGTCTAGGACTACAAAGCTGAGCGGAGTTGGGACCGTCAATTTATAGGAGCAAAGCTGGAGGGCCCATCAAAATCTCGCGGAGAACGGCACGAATCCCACGCATGGCCCATACTTATGCAGCCAAGACCAGTCCAAATTCGCAGTCCTTTTGAGTCCCGCTCGGCAACACTGAGCACGGTGGTGAGATGTCATCCAAAGCTATCTGTAACACGCTCGCACCGCTCAAAAAACTTCGCCATCCCCTCCGTCCACGTCTCGCCCCACACTGGACACTTCGACCAGCCTCAGGAATACCTATGCTCAACTGTCAAGTAGAGCCGTGTTTTTGTGCTTAGCCCTCAGAATGTTTCTCAATCACAACTAGGCTGGTACCTCGTTAACATTGCGCGAGATTGTAATCTATATTGTGCCGCCCTGCTTTTCTTCCCATCGCTGATCCATAAGCTCCCTCTTCCTGGTGCACTCGTCGCATTGCTCCGAAACTAACTGTGTGATGTCACTCAATTGCGCGTCCATGCGTTCATTAGCAGCCGCTCGCTCCTCGTTCTCAGTCTGTCGTAGCTGCCTTTCGCTATCAAGCTCCCCACGAACGCGTGCAAGCTCTTCCTCCAGGTCATGAACCCTTCGATCGCGCTCTTCATCCATGCGAGCACGCTCGGCGGCAAATTCAGCACGTTCCCGCCCCTTCTCGGATGCAAAAGGCTCCCTTTCGCGAGCAGACTGCTCGCGCTCAAGTTGAACCGTCTCCAAAATGTCACCGACGTCGCGAGAAGCCGCCTCATGAGAAGCTGCGTGAATTGATTCGACGATGGAAGCATTATCCTCTGATCCGGGAGGAGGGAACGGTAGAGAAGGTACACTGCGCGCTCTTTCTTCCAGTTCAGCAAATAGTTCATCACCGCGCTGTCTTGCCTCATCATCACGACGTTGTTCGTTCTGGAGGAAGATTTGCTCTCTGTGTTCTTCACTGTTTCGGAACTCTGCTTCACGACAGTCTTCAGCTCCATCAGCGCCTTGGACGACCTGGTTGAGTTTACGTTCTACTTCATCCAGTCGTTCGTGCAGTCGATTATGGACTTCATCAAATCTGGTAGTCGTTGGGTCAAAGTGTACATGAGGATCATGACCTGGCGGTAGGACATGAACCACCTCGCTCCCGCCATCATCCTCTTGAATAGTGACTGACATACCTCCTGCGTCCCTTACAGAAGGTATTGGATGTGAGGAACGGACAGTTGGAATGTATGCATGAGGGGAATGACGTAGTTGTTGTCGAAGCTCACTAGTGGGGCTCATCGGACGTCGTTCTGGAAGGTTTGTTAGAATAAGTCCATGCCCACAGTAACTCACGTACCTGGTGAAAATGGGCGTTCTTCCGGAGTCATGATCATGGACCGGCCGGTGTGTATTTCAGGATGTGTTCGCTCTGGTTGCTCGATCCTGATGACAGTTGGTGACCATGGAGGGTCCTCAAACCGCAGAGAAGCAGGGATGCCAGGACTATCTCTGCGATAGCTGCAAACAGGTATATCCTCTTCTGAATACCGAGTGGGAGTTCTGTGAGTCGGTAGGTGATCGCCTTCGTCATAACTGGGACGTCTGCGGCCAGGGTCCCCTTCAACACTTGAACGTCTGCGACTAGGGGTGTGATGGCTACAACCAGGTGCATCCGCCTCTGAAATTCGACTGGGAGCTCTGTGAGTCGGTGAGCGCTCATCTCCTCTGCTTGGGTCTCTTCCTTCCGAACGTGTGGGAGAGAGTGAACGGGGGCGTCCACGGCAGTGGCAGCGATCATCATCTCTATGCCTCTCGCCTCCTCCTCGTGATGGCGATCGCGAGTGATGATCACGAGGCCCTCTCCGTGGGGGAGAGTAGTTGGCATAAAAACGGCGATGGGGGCCATGTTCATGCGAGTAGTATCGGTGTCGACGGTCATCCGAATGTCTTGGGTAATCATAATCAGGAGAGTAAGGATCGTCGTATGGAGGATATCTATCGCGGTACCCTCTACGAGGTGACCGAGACCGAGATCGTGAACGATCGACGTGTCCCACGCTACCAGGTAACCCCTCTACTGGACCGCCAGGGCCGCCACCTGAAGGAACACCAAATTCTTGGCGAGTGGGAGATCTGGCGACCTGTTCCCCGGGCGGCAATTGTAATACGACAGGGCCAGGCGGAGGGCTTTGTTGTATGACCACTGGGCCTCCTCTCCCGGAACTAGATCTGGACCTGGACCTGGACCTGGACCTGGGTCTGGGTGCTGGCTCAAAAGGTGGGTGAATTATCACGGGTCCGGGACCAGGCCCTCCAAACATGGGTGACGGTGGTATCCCTGCGAATCCATATGGAGGCCCCGGCTGTATTGGCGCAGGCTGATCTGTCATACCCACTTGAGGGGGTGGAGTCGGTTGTGGACGCACATTGATGTTGATATCCTGGGGCCGAGGGCTTCCATGGCTGTGTATATGCTCCCCGGAATGTACTACGTCAGGGATATCTTGCTGATGCCCTGGTGCCATGTGATCCTCCGGAGGGTGTTGTACATGGTGTACGTTGGGATGCGCATAGGTCTGTTGGGTATCCGTACTAGTCTCACTCCCTTCAGCATCACTCTGTTGAACTACGATTGTATGTGCTGGCAATGGTCTCGTGGAGAGCACAGCATCGCTAGAACCCGAGTGAGGACTTGTGAGAAAAAATCTTTCACCTTCATCATCAGGGGGACGCTCGTACCGATCGCCATTTTGTAGTTGGGGATAACCATCATAACCACCAGGGAGTACTGGTCCTTGCGCACCTGGAGGGTAATGATGAGGTTCTGGCATGCCCTGCGGCCAGCGCAGTGGGGGTTCATCGGGTATGGAAGGAGTATATCGACCCGACTGAGGAGAACCATCATAGGTGGAAATGACACCTAGTGGTTGCACGCCGGGCTGCATCCCTAATCCTAGTCGTGCAAGATCATTTCTGAGCTCATCAACACGAGCGGTCACCCCCCGTAATTCTGCTTGACGGTCCTGCATGTCCCTTTCAAGCCGTTCATTCAGGCCTCTCATGTACGTCATCAATTCTCGCTGTTGGTCCACCGTCGCAAGTTGGGCGAGACGATGTTCCTAACGCAAGAAGAAAATTAGCGTCTCGACAGGATATCAATAGCGTAACTTGCCCGAAGGATGTTCATCAATGTGTCAAAGAATGGTAATTGCACTACGGTCTATAAGAGAGCAATCAGAACCTGGGAAATCACACCTTAAATTTACTTACTGGTCCCGGAGGCATTGGCACGTATTGGCAACCACCTTGTTGACCAGGGATAACAGGCGGAGGAGGCATGCCCTGCAGAATTACCAAAGTTACATCTTGAAATCAAATCCGTTGAACGACGTACTAAGCCCTGTGATCTTGGGGGACGGTACCAGGTTTGAGGCTCGCGAATGTCGTCACTGGGTTCAAGGTTAGCAGGTGCGCTTGGAGGTCTTCCGTGCAAGTCGATCTAAGCAAAAGGTTGGTATTTTACTATATTCATTCAACAAAAGTACTCACTGGCACAACAGGAACAGTAGGCCGGTGTGGAGGTCTTGGATTGGAAAAATCGCCGGGTGGTGGCACCGGTTGCTGAGTAGGCAGCCCAGGTGCACCAGAAAATACGGTCTCGGGCTCAGCCACAGGTCGGTCGCTACGGTGACCTGGAGTAGGATGGGTGATAGGTGGGTGTTGAATCTCAGGCGAGAACACCGCTGGCACTGTGGCAATTGGGAACGTCGCAGGCCGTAACATGGGACTGATACTCTTTGACCTTGGAGGACGTACCGCAGGTTGGTAAGCGAAGGGAATCAATGTTGGAGGTGGCTGGACGCCTATAGGTACTTGGGGTGGGGGTGCCTGCAATAGTGCAAGCAGCTCATCGTCAAGATTTCCACGAGTGCTGCGTGGCTGGGGTGCAGCAAGAGGGACGCGGTCCCTCAGAAGCCGCGTCCAATCCTGCCAGCGCTGCTGAAAATCCTCTGCGCCTACATCTATGCCGACATCAGAAATAGATACCAATGGCGGCTGGATGTAGCCAGGTCGTTCAGTCTCGACACGTCTATCAATGAGTTGACGCAAAAGGACCTCGATGGCCTGAAACCGGTCATTGAACTCTGTGGTGTCCAGAGAACCTGAGCGTGTCTCATGCAACTCGTCCGGCGTATGGTTTGTTGACACCTGGCCCTCCCCTTGAAGCACAGTTGTCTGCTCTCTCAGTGAGATCAGCATATCTCTCAGCGTCTTAGTGGTGTTGCTATTGTGCTGACGCACAGTGGTGGTCAATGCTGTTGAAGGTGTAGGTGACGAGGGCGGAGGAATCAGTGATGACGAAGACGTAGTCGACAAGCTGGGACCAGGGGATGGCTTGCTGGGAGAAAATTCAGATGGTGTGCATCCGTGAACCCATGAGTCCTTGACATTATAGCCGTGGGCCGGCGCAACTATAGTCCAACTCGAATGATCTAATTCTGCTCCTGCTAATATGATCATGTAATATCTTTGACTTAATCACACATAGCCATGGATGTTCATTCGTATAGAGAAGGAGGAGGAGTTCATGACAAAGTTATGACATGCCGAGCACATGGCAGTCATTTCATTAAAAAGTTCACCCTTAACTCTTTGGACGCACCAACATTGTTTGTATGTATTTGGTCGGAACAAGGTAAAGGGCCATTGTAATACCGCCGGCTCACAAGTTTGGTCACACGAGTTGTAACGTACCTTTACGGCATCTTGATGGATTAAAATGGCCCAATGACACAGCCCAATTATAATAGTCTATGTTCTCTGACCTCGGAAGGTCGCCAAAGTCAAAGGAAGTTTATGAATGTTTTATTTGAAAGAAGTGACCTGGATGCAAGACCGTATTGAAACAAGAAAGCACATGTATTTGGCAGGTGTACAACCCGGGGGTATCACCTGACTTCCCAATAAGTACTTTCAAATCGTGTTTCATGCGGACGAATTCGTGTCATTTGAAAAGTCATGTCATAGGGCCATGATATCATTTAAACGAATGTTTTAACAGGACCTTTAAAGCTATGCTTTCCCCACCAAAACCAGTTGATCGTGATTATGACCAAAAGACCGCCAACAGCAACAATTGCATAGTTCATGTTGAGGACGTTCACCGGGTATGCCGTAGGTAGGACGAATAAAATGCAGATGAAAACGCAGAACTATACAGATAATCAATGGCTATTGTGTAATTGATGAGGAATGTACGCACCGCAAAACTTGCAAAGTTCACTGGCCATGACCATTTCCTGAGGCAAAAAGGTCCAAAGTCTTCAATGCTAGATCCAATACATAAGTTAAACGAGGCTCGGATACATGATTTTTAACAACGAACGAGTTAGGCCAGAACACGCGAATGACGATGGGTTGCATGTAGCTCAACATCACCGATGTAGCTGCTGAGGATAAGATGGCGTTAAACTGTGATGGTGGAATTGTTATCAAAATAAAGCATCTGAATTAACTGGATCGACTGACTGCAACAGCAGACCCGATGTAAGCACACGATATAATGCATCCTATCAAGACGCTGGTCCATACACCCCAGTATGGCGCTTGGAATCGGTTCAAGGTCATAAATTGTTTTTTTCAACGGGAACGCATTATCTCTTGCGAGCGCATAGAACAGCCTTGAGCTTGCAGTAAAATTTGTAATCGCAGCCATTACTTGGGCAAGCGTCACCACAACCAGGCACAATTGCGCTAACTGTGGCCCGACAGCATCGTAGAAGAGTTGAGAAATTGGGATGGCGAATGTTGTAGCCTGAACGGATGCGATGTTCTGGACCGCGAAAAGAAGTGAAAGCATGTACACGAGACCGATCAGCCAAGAGCCTGCAATGCTGCCTACCACAGCGAGCGGGGCCAGGATTTCTGCGCGCACAGCTTCTTCTGCCACTTGAGCTGCTGTTTCACATCCCTCGAGCGTGTATACAGCCTACAGCACGGTAGTGCCGTGAGTTGCATTGTACGCCATGCATACATAATCAAACCTGACCTGAAGAAACCCAAGAAGCACAACAAAACCTCTCGATTCCCAACCGGTGAAGCTAGTCTGCCAGTCACTAACTTCATCCTTTACAAAGTAAGCGAGATCTTACTTTTGAAAATTCGTGAACACGAAGTCAGGAGAATTCTATCACACAGAATCAGGTTTCGCGTGTAGAAAGTTCGTCATGCAGATTATGAGAACTTTACCTTCACAGGCGCTTTCACAAGCAGGGTGATGGCCAGCACAAACGTCCCGCCCAACGTCCACCAGACATTAAACGTGCTCATTCGTCCTATGGCCTTCGTTCCGATGGTATTGATAATACCAGAGAATATGTTCATGGCCCAAGCGATCGCAGTGATTTCTACTCTCGTCAAAGTCCTTCCTTGTCCAACCTCTGCCATCGATGCAAGGTATAGAGCGACACTAGATCACAATTCGCAGGCCGCTGACCATACGACGCAAACGAAACTTACCTCAAATTTCCGGAAATGCCAGTAAACACCATAGCCATGGAATAAAGCCAGCCAGTGAAGACTGATTCATGAGCCACCGTGTGGAGAGTGGACGTTAAAACTCACAGCCAAGGATAGGCGTGTCTGGTTTCATTTTGCAAACCCAAAAGTAGAGTCCTCCCATTGTTGGGCTATACGACAACCTAAGACGTAGCTCTGGCAGGGTATGACGACTTGCTTACTATGTACTGCAAATCTCTGCAAGGCTTAAAGCGATCAGAAACATAAAGAAACTGCATATCTATATAATACAGCAGCTTGCATCGTTTTCAGGCAGACTGAACCGCAGAACTCACATTCCATCCCCAGAACAAACCAACCGGGCCTCCAGAGAACAACCCTGTCTGAAACGCACTGCTCATTCCAGTCAGAATGCCAATGGCGCAGAACGATATCCCAAGTACTCCGAAGAGAGACATCTCCCGGCGGAATTCGGCCCTGTAGCCCAGGTCCTGAAGGCGTTGATCAGTCACGGCAACATCACATGCTTCTTCCTTGTCCTCTCCTGCATTGGAATCTCGACGTTCTGACTCGAGCATGGTGTACGTGGCACACACTGATTATCGTGAGCAGATGGGGAGACCAACGTTATATAGTGACTAGTAGAAGAATGAGAACAAGGAGAGATAAGGTATCATAAACAGCTCACTCGCCTCCAGATAAGCGACGGACAGTAAACGCCATGACATATGGCTCCGAAGGAGCACATGTGAGTACTTAAAACGTACTTTAAAGTTGACAGGTAACCGGTCGCCGAAATTACCGACCGGGACGTTCTGTCAAGTGTATGTATTGGTGTGAATAATGAGGGGTATCTTGTGATCTCTGCAAAAGTAGAGATAATGAGTTTGTGGAGCTTCAGATGTGTCACTTGACTCCTTATCGTAAATTGTTAGAACAATATTAACATGTTGAGTAAGGATTTCACCGACCTTAAGAGAAGGCGCCGCTACAGTACCAATCAGCGTGAAGGCGTGTGTCGCGTAAGTAATTGTATGTTCGTCTGGCTGTATAGAGACTTCGTCGTGAACTTGGCCAACAACTTGAAGACGAGTGCTCCAGGAACACGCTACGATAAACTTCTGAGTATGTGTCGTGACGAAGCCTGACGGACGTCCTTTCTCCTGCGATGGGGTGAGTTAGTTAATCAATTAGACGACACTGGGCATAAGAGTTCGTTTGAACACCCGTTATGATCAGAACGGCTTTTCAATCATCATGAACAAAATGGGTGTTCAAACACTGATAACACCTGCCGTTCCCCGATACGTAGGTAGTGATGGCATGAGCCGCGTGACAGCCTGCGACGCTCTGCCACAGTCACGGTAGTATCCCCTAGCCAGGTCAATCAAGAGAAGAATCTTAGCAACAAGTACACTGCGAACCTCTTGACTTTGTCGGACCTCGATCAAGAGAAAGTAACGGACTAAACGGTATATGCGCAGTCACGGCTTCGGACCGCATATGAAATATTCACTCGTCGACTGGTTTCCTCGGTCTGATGCCGAGGTGGAACAAAAAATTATTTACTTTCGATTGCCGCGGCAAGGCCCGGGCGGTGACTAAACAGAGACGTCAACAGAGGTCAACGCGAAAATTCTAGATACCCTATAACGGAAAGCTTAAGACATGCAACATCTCTGAGCCTATCCGGTAAGGTCCAGTCCTCACTGGGGCTGAGTGCTGATTCTTGTTCAACACCTGTGTTTCCAACAAGTTTTCCATAATCTTCTCCAAGATGTTGACCTCCTCTATGAAACTTCTTAGCCATGCATGCGTTATACGTACAATCTTCAATAAACCTCGAATCTCACGCACGTCGAGAGTGGCCTTCAGACTGAATCTGAGACAGTTCCATCCGTAAGGTAATTAAAGAGTCGACAGGCTGGATCACTATCACCATTCCAGACGACTGGTTACTCGTATCATCGTCTATCATGCCACACTGCCATCTGGATATACACGTGCAGCATAACCTGAACCCTCTTACATGAACTTCATCCACAGGCCCTATATCCCTACCTTTGTCTTGTCCAACTATCCGTGTTCCTTTTCATTGTGCCAACCTGACTGGTAACTTACAAGGTCGGTCTATCAGAATTCGTAAGTCACTCCAAACCGTATCCACCTCGTGATCTTCACGCTCTATCAACAGTCATCAACGGAAAAATCTCAAAGTCCCCTCCGAGTGCGTACTCGTACGCATATATGTGTTCATCAAACTCGCCGAGATGAGACACTGGTGATCAGCTATCAGAGTCATATCATCTGATCAATCTGTAGTGTTGGGCGACCCGAGGACTGACCTTCGGTTTGTAGATCATTGCACGAATCTCTGAATTATCGGTAGAGGTCAAGGTCTCTCTTGAGTTCGATCAAAGGCCGGGCAATGGAGAAAACTCTATGTGTCACAGAATGAGGTACTTCATCATGAGGATCAGGCTTTTGGTGAGTGATCTGCGCGCCGTTCATGCACATCTACTAACTTCTCGACTCAGAATTCCACACAAAGACCTCATGTCCGCAAATCCCTATTTACCTTGAGGTTCTCAAAGCTCAGTAAGCGTATATCCGATGCTCAAGGTTCTACGGCTAGCACAGGCTGAGCTGTAGCTGATTAAGCAGCAATACAATATAGGAGACTGAAGCTACGGTGGTTGAAATCCGCAATATTCAAGGTTTTTAGAATCCCCCCTCCCCCATCATCGTAGGGCGACTTGCAAGTGGCAGTACGCCATGCGCCAGTCATTATCCCCATTGTTAGCCAGTCCTCGTGCAACGCCCAATGTCAGGCGAGCCCTACCATGTTCAAATACTGTCTCACTCTCCCAGATGTCAAGACGCTCAAGGACGACTTCGACAGGGAGATACGCCACGCATCTTTTATGGACCCAAAGAAGTCGAGGACAAACTTGATAGTACTCTTGAGGAAGATTTGGGATGAGGTTATGCTATTCACCGCCAAGGACCTCCATTATAATCTAAAATTGCAGCATCGGTCTCGAATCTGGCTGTGTCCGATTGTAGCCCTTGAATGACAACAGATGGGCATGGGCGGGAACTATGCCTAGAAGATATCTACATCTGCTCTTATACGCTAACGATTTCAGCTGATATTATTCTGACAGACGACGAAGACGCATGTGACGCCATCTTTCGCGGCTGTCAAAGCTTGTCCATAACACTGCTCCCGCGGGTCCAGTTCACCCATCTTTCTGGCGGAGAAGTTACACAGGCAGGTGTACTCGATGCTTTGCAACGCAATACCTGGATGCACATTTTTAATAATAAGCAGGATCGCAAGCTGAATTCATTTCTTGTTGGCATGCCATACTCCTGTTGATCAAAAAAACACCTGACGAAAACACCTGACGAAGTTGTTCACCTCGCTCGGGTTCAAGAGTGTCATTGGTACCCTGGGTAGTCGACGACGCTGTTGCAAGATACGTCGTCGAAGCCTTCTACGAGCAGATGTTCAAGGATTGAGGGGAGGGGGGCATGGCTGACTGCACGAAGGCAGCCTCAGCACTCAACCATGTTACGCACTCCATGAAGAAGTAAGGTGCTTGAGCGGCGAATCATTTCATTCATATGGGCGTGTAGTTCATGGTGTAATTAATGTTTGGATATGGTACAGTTTTATTAGTTGTTGATGCTGGATTACCTTCTACTTGTGAAAGTTGGAATCACCTCTGATATTTGCGTCTTTTTTTCGTGATCCCTCCGGAGTATTCTATCATGTTGGTCAAATGGAACGGTACCAGGACACAGTAAATGGAATGAAAACATAAAGTCTTCCCAGGCCTACTGAGCATTGTAATAGTAAAATCATTCTCATTTCCTTCGAACACTTCCTTTATACTAACTGAGATTCTTTGCTCTTTCTCCTAAGCTTACACTCATGCACGTCACCCGAATAGTCTTCAAACGAACGCCATACACTTTCATGGTTGCATCCATACTGAAAGAAGGCGCACGAACTCCAGTCAATCGTAACGAGGGAGGGACAAGCTTGTGCCAGTCATGACCGAGTGCGTGGGTATCGTGCCCCAGCCGCCCTCCAGCACCACAATAACCTGTTTCTATGCTGGTGAGCTGTACTTGTGTAGGAGACCCGCGAGTCCGAGGAGATGGCATATTCACCTGCCCACTTAGAAACTTGCCCTTCCCGTTACTGATTGTCTCCAAGTACTGCCGATGAGCCCTGAATCAACGTCTCGTTCTTTTCGAATTTGGCGCTTCTCTCCACTTCATCTCTGGAGCCACGCAATTTCGTCACACTGATCATCAATTACGCATGAAATAAGCACTTTCAACGAATTATGCTAGATTCCATGAGTGAATCAGCGGCAGAAGTAGTGTCTGGTATGCCTTATGCAGCTTCTGACACCAGCCAGCTGTTTCCAGTAACCATGATGCACCGGCAGGGTAGTTTTCGGTTGGGGAGGCCAGTGGGGCAGGAAGCTCCAGACCTCGAGTCTCGCGGCCTTTAGCGATCGAGACCCCTTTTTTCGGTCGTTTCCGAACCGAACAGGGAATTTTGCGTCCCTGTGCAGAGGCGATCATGGGAACTTAATCCAAAGCAGTACTAGTACCTGTACTAATGCGCAATTAGTATGCATTGCTGTGCAACCCTCGCTATGTAAGTAAGTGTCCATCCCAGATCCTTCCACTTCCTATTTCCCTTTGTGCTCGATACAATATCTGCTTTATGTCCAACGACTTATCAGATAGCTGTCTGGCTGTGATATGCGCCTCCTGCTGTGGGTCAAACCGTTTTAATCGTGCATCTGATTTAAACTTGCACCAATAATTAGGCGCAATTATCACGACTTCACTCCAGCAATGGTGTAATACCCGTGAGTCTTCCTTAATCTGGGTCGTTCATATCGGTCACGACTTACACTGCATACTTAGATGCATTAGGCGCCGATTGCAAATGTTGTGGTGGCCCACGCGGGTGCTGTAATAGTTGTTTCGAATCGTCCTCGAACGAGGACAATTTTGAAAGACAACTCAGGAAGACACGGAACGCAGAGAAGCTGCTGCTCGACGACTTGTTGATGTTCAACCTGCGCCCACTAAAGACATGAACTCGGAGAGCTCTACTGACAAGCCGGTCCCGAAATGAGTGCAAGGCCGTGCTGGTTCCTATCTGCATATCTAAAACTGATTGTGAATCTCAAATTTGTTTCAGCCTGTGACATCATATGACAACTCCTGGCATTGAAAGCTGTGTACGTTCAATAGGATGGCCTTGGGGATAGATGACCGTAAGCTTGCGGACTAGACTTGGGAAACTCTCTCAAACTGTGTTTCGCCTTCTGGTTGTGGTAAATCAGAGGTACGTACTCAGTTAGAGTGGGAACGGAATAAGCAACGTAGCACATGTACGTAATGATAACTCGGGCACCCTTCAGTTGCACTTGATTCTATCTACACCTTGGCGTTTTGTCCATTGCTTTACATTTATCGGTCATGCATATATTAAACGCAGGGTGTTTGGGTTCTACGTGCGGAGGCTGCTGTACGCCAAGATGTATTCCACCAATTTGAATCCATTGACCAAAATATTTGCATAGGCAACGTACTGCCAACAACTGCTCTAGGGTGCAATATAAGTTCGGTTTCATTAGTTCCATGCTGACTCTGAACTAAACTCATTGCTTGAACAGATGCGTTTGGCGCTAACGCCAGGTGCTGCGGTGCGCAAGGTTGTTGCGGAGGTTGTTGCCGAGAATCTTTTGATGAAGACCATTTTGACGAGCAAATGAAAAGGGAGATGGAGCGGACGAAAGATACCAGCCGGCCTGTCGAAACTCAGCCTGGGCCATCTGTTAACATGGCCGCGAACTTGAGGGAGGGCACAAGAGGGGGCCTTAACAATGCTTCACCAGCGTCGCAACAATCATGATCGCAACAAGGGTTCGGAAAGCGTGAGCAAGATACGGGCATGCTAATTGTTTTAACAGCTAGCGGGTATGTTTGAGCTCTTGCGCGTGTTGAACCTAGTAGGAAATTCAGTAACTTGTCAGTCTCATGAACATGTGCTACCGTTTGTCAAGATTATACTAACTTACAGTGTCCAGTTTGCCAAACAGAATTTTCATTTCTGAATTTGTGAACTCGGTATACGGCCAACGTGAACCTATAACACAACATTATAATAGTCAGACAGCGCTGGATTTGAGGCGCTACCGTGATTCGTGGAAGAGTTGCAATTGAAGCGATGTCCAAGCAGTCACATGTCGGAATTCGGAAGACCTGCTGCCACTTCTCTGACGGTCCAGTGCATCCTGCGTCATCTACTGTGTTGAGCTCTACGCACTTTCACTTGACCAGCCGTCCTCACTTGAACCTCACGGTTGTCAGAACGCAGGGAATCTACGCGTGTCTCCAACCTATTGTGTTACGATCGACTTTACAGTCATCATTCACACTAACCCGACTCTCCATCTCTCGACGAGCGGACATTCGGATACGTCGACAAGATACTGTACGAATTATTCGGGCATCTAACTTACAAATATAATACCAAAGCATACGAATCGAGCCTAGACACTGTATTGCAGCACCTGGAGTCTGGACAGTTGCTGTATTCCGAACCCACTTAATATTGATCAAGAGACTTGGGCATAGAGATGGGGAATGTGCAGTCAGGCTCCACTCTTACACGGACAAGCGGAGCATTGGATTCATTTGTCACCGAATTGGGAGGGGACATCGTTTATGACAAGGGGTGAGTCGTCGTCCTATACACCCCTCACATGCGCGTCCACTCTTGCTCATTTCCGCAGACTCAATCAGGCGCGTTTCCTCAAGACCGTCAAATGTAGACACAGAAATGGATACCTTGTTGTCAAGATATTCATCAAACAAGACCCTGGAATAAGTCTCAGGACTTACCAAAGAAAGCTGAAAAGTATGTGCTTTCAAGACACGATGTGCAACCTACTGAATTCGAGCAGCGGATAGGGAGGCCCTTCTGGACATTCCAAATGTCTACACCTATCAAACATTCCTTGAGACAGAGAAAGCGGGATATCTCATTCGTCAATGGGCGGCAAGTAATTTGTATGATCGTATAAGGTGCGACGCGAGACGCATGTCTTGGTTGTTATGCTCATTTGCGTAGTACTCGGCCATTTCTCTCTCTAATTGAGAAAAAGTGGATTACTTACCAGCTTCTCACCGCACTCTCTCAAGCACACCTGCATAAAACACCGCATGGAGATATCAAATCAACAAACATCCTGGTTACGTCGTCAAATTGGATCTACGTGACCGACTTTGCTGGATCTTTGAAACCCACGCGACTCCCTCTAGATGATCCTTCGGATTTCTCATTCTTCTTTGATACTAGTGGACGGCGGATTTGCTATGTCGCCCCAGAACGATTCTATAAGGTGGAGAAGGAGACAAGAAAAGCATGGGCAAATGAAGAAGGCGAAATAAAGGAGCCCATGGTGACCGAGGCGATGGATGTCTTCAGTCTGGGCTGTGTCATTGCGGAAGTATTTCTTGAGGGCGCATCTCTTTTCTCGCTCAGCCAACTGTTCAAGTACCGTGAGGGAGAGTACAGTGTGGAAGCCCAACTTTTGGCAATAGGTGACGAGGGTATACGAGTGAGTGATGACCAGTGCCAGCTTTCTTTGAAAGCTTACCTGTCTTCTATGATCTAGTCGATGATCAGACAGATGATTTCATTGGATCCTGCTGCACGACCTACCTTTGATATGCTCCTAGCGGGTGCACGAGGGACCGTCTTACCCGAATGTTTCTACTCTTTCTTGCACGAGTATGTAGCTTCAGTTGGCGAGCGTCCTTCTTGTCTCTCCTTTCCATCCTCGTCATTCTCCGTGTCAAATGTTCCTCCCTCCACCTATTTCCCAGCAGCCACTCCAAATGCAACGATCAAAGTACCAAGTAAAGAGACAGTGGCAACAGCTACTGGCGCAACTGGGAATGGTAGTGTACTTCCTGGTGATAGCGACCACAGGTTGGAGCGAATTTGGGAGGAATATGAGAACGTGGACCCATACCTCCTTGACGACACAGACATCGAGAAGACTGTGATGGATGTCAAGGTTGAGTTCGGTAATAATTTTGCTGGACCATCCAAACCTTTCCAGGTATATTTTACATTTATCACCGTGCGAGCTGAAATTTATCCATCGACTTACATCGCTTGTAGGATGTCTTTCCCGTTTCCATGCACATCCCATCTCATTCCTCAAATCGGCATCCAACTCCTGCTGAAGATGGTCCCGCGCTCATACTTCTCTCCCTCGTTTTAGCCAATATCCGCAACTGCCTTCTCCCTTCATCTCGCCTACGTGCTCTAGATATATTGCTCGCTCTATCGACTCGGCTGACTGATGAGGCCAAGCTTGATCGGGCCGTACCATACATCGTAGAGCTGTTGCGTGACGAGGCTGCAGTAGTCAGGGCAGCAGCAGTGAGAACTCTGGTTCAGGTTGTGCGTGCTCTTTATGTCTTCAATTACGCTGTACTTACGAGTAAATTCGTTGCAGCTGACTCAAGTGAACGTTATTACTCCTTCGAATGCATCAATAATACCAGAGTATATCATTCCGAATGTGCGTTATCTTGTGCAAGACCCAGAGGTGTCGGTCCGGGCCATGTATGCACAGTGCATTGCTCCCCTCGCTCAGACTGCCGACCGCTACCTCGAGATGGGGCAAGCCCTTAAGGCACACGGTGTTTCTCCTGGGATCAATGGTGACACACAAGAATACGAGGAAATGCACTTCGAGGCAAGCCATACGAACACTCTTTGCTTTGTCTCCTATCTAAATCTTGTTGATAGGTATCGTACGATGTCATGAAACAAGACCTCCTCCTCTCCATCCAGGAACAATTGTCAACGCTTCTCATGGATCCTTCTCCCATTGTTAAGAGAGCGGTGCTGCATAACATCAACGCACTTTGCGTCTTTCTTGGCAGTCAAAGAACAAACGATGTCGTCTTGAGCCATATGATCACGTACTTGAACGACCGAGACTGGCTCCTCCGTCACGCGTTTTTTGAAAGCATCGTCGATGTTGCAGCATGTGCTGGAGGCAGGAGTTTAGATGAATATATTCTGCCGCTGATGGTACAGGCACTTTCTGGTGAAATGAACTGCACTCATGGTGGAATGTTTCTAATACCTCTGATTTCAGATGTGGAAGAAACTGTAGTAGCACGGGTACTTGCCGCCCTCACTAGTCTTTGCGAGTTGGGTCTGTTTCAGAAGATGCGCATTTGGGAGCTGATGAGTGCCACTCTCCCGTTTTTTTACCACCCCAATATTTGGATACGGCAGGGTATGGTTTTCACATTATTTTGATCCGCAAGAGACTCACAGCCTGCGCAACTTCAGGTGCAGCTTCCTTCATTGCGGCTGCAGCGAAATGTCTACCTCAAAGTGACGTCTGGTGTATCCTGTACCCTTCTTTGCGTCATCTGTTGCGTTCGGATGTGAAGGAAGTTGAAGAACAGAGTCTTTTGTCGGCAATGAAGCCACCGGTAAGCCGGATTTCCACAGACTTGGGTTCCCTGCTCATGATTTGAAGTTGCCACGTCCCGTTTTTGATGGTGCTGTCCAATGGGCAATGAGGGCGGAGAAAACAACCTTTTGGAGGGCACATCGTAGACCAGCATCGAAGGTGGAATCCCCGAGGGAAAGCATAGTTTCAATGAGAAAGGGGGGGAGCACAGCTGGTATTGGACGTAACAAGTCAGAAGAGTGAGTTCCTCGGTTTCAAGCCTCCGCGAGCCTAATATGTGTAAAAGGGACGAAGTGCAGTTGCTGAAACTGCAGAACCTTGGTATGACATCCGCTGATGAGGCGAAGCTCACGGCGATGCGGGATTACATCCTCAAGCTGGCTAACAATGCATCGAGGTTGGTTTTTCTTTTACTATCTGCTGGCCTCTTTGATCGATCTTGTGGTAGTTTCGCATCCAGACCAAGAACAGAACCAGAATTTGAAAGGAATCTTCGTTCGATGGGAGACGTTGAACTGCAGAAATTATCTGTTGTTCCTCAGACAGTCTTCCTCAAGTCAAAGTCCTCTACGTGCGACCTGACGCCCAGACCTTCTCGCTTGACATCCTATTCACGCAAGCCAGGTGACCTGCCAGGACGCCTCGGCACACCGTACATGAGTAGAGCTTCCAGTGTGGACCATGGAGCAACTAATCCTGCACTGGAAGATCTAAAACGGAGATTAGCTGCTATCAACGGCTCTTCGTCGTCCCTCAACCTCACCGCTACTGCTCGGGAACGCCAGGCAGTGCAATCCCCCTCTCTCCCGCCCTCAAACTCGCAGCCAGCAACTCTGGCGCTTCCTGCTCAGCCCGTGGGACATGATCGCCCGAGCAGCCCAACAGATTCGGTGGTGTCTACTACTAACTCGTCGACTATCCGAACTGCACATCGGTTGCATGTTGGAAGTACAGATGGGCAGAAGGCTGCTCCTGCGGTTGGTTCATCTAATGCGAATGCAGTAGGGTTGCTGGAGGCGCCATCTAAGATGCATGCAGAAGGTTCTCCCGAACGATCAGGAAGATCATCACCAATTTCACTTGCTGGAACTGCAAGAGGTGTGACCCGACCCCGTATGGCCTCCATGCTCCCTATCTCGACCTATGGTACGCTGGAAACCGTCATACCCGGTTCCTGTTCACATGAATTCTGACGTGCTTTGTAGATGGGCCGGAACCTGGCATCAACAATCTACTCGAGAACATCTACTCGGACAACAACCGCGAATTGCAGCATGACTTCGGTCCAAAGGTGCATGAAGGACCTGTTCGTCGACGCAATACAACCAGACAAAATTTTATTACGCGCGATGGCAGCAATCGCCGAACAGAAGCCACCCTCATAGCTCACCTCCAATCCCACACTGACTGCGTCACCGGGCTGGCTGTATCTCCGGATCATGCGTTCTTTGTTTCATGTTCAGATGATATGTCTGTCAAAGTATGGGACACGGCACGGCTAGAACGCAGTGTGACAAGTAAACCGCGTTATACGTATAGCCAGCATCACGCGCGTGTCAAGAGCGTATGCATGCTGGAGGGTGTGCATTGTTTTGCTAGTGCAGCAGAAGACGGAAGCTTGCATGTCATCAGGGTGCACGTCAACCAAAGTGGGTCTTTGCCGAAGTATGCAAAACTTCAAACCATTCGAGAATATCGAGTGGACTCGCCTGGCGAATATATTACATGCATGATTCACTACAATTCAGGTGAGACTCTGTCTGATTCCAGCCTGCTTCATGAAACAATATTTTATCAGATGTCGCCTCGAATCTTGTCTTTGCGACAACACACTCTGTCATCACCATCTTGGACTTGCGAACTATGCGAGTCTTACAACATATGCAAAACCCGCGTCATTTTGGACCCATCACTTGTATGTGTCTAGACCGCAAACGCACGTGGATTCTTGTGGGAACTTCTATGGGTGTGCTCTCACTCTGGGACCGACGTTTTGGCCTGCTTATCAAGAGCTGGCAAGTCGGCAAGACTTCTTCGGGAAAATCCACGAGAGTAAATCAATGCATCATCCATCCAACAAAAGGGAAAGGCAGTTGGGTAATGGTTGCCGTTGAGAGCTGGAAGGGTGGTCCAGAGTCTTTACCCATAAACCTCATAGAGGTCTGGGACATCAAAAGTGGCGTTCTGGCGGAGAGCTATATAACAAGGACCACATCTACACCAACAGAGTGTGTTCCTGAACCTGTGGAGCATTTGGCAGTGGAGGCCTCGCAGAACCCAGCTGCCGCAATTGCTGCTCTTGTCAATGCTAGATACCCGGGTGGAACTGCACACACCAATGCGAGCAAGAACGGAGGACCATCTCACGGCCCTCAGCGTGATGAGGCGCTTCCGGCACCCTCGCATGATATTCGTGCAATCGTAGCTGGTGTTGACTTTGGACATTCCGGATTGCATAGGTCAGAGATCTTGGATTTGTCAGTTGATACTCCCGCGTCGAGCCGGAATTCTAGGGGGTTCATGGTGACAGGTTCGGAGGATAGAAGGATTAGACTGTGGGATCTCAGCAAACTCGAACGAACATCTGTGGTGGCTGGCCCAGAGTCAGAACATGACAGGCCATCGTACAGGTGAGGAACTCCGTGCTTTACTAAAGATGTTTTGCTCACTATAACTTCAAGTACTGTACGAGCCGCAGATGGTTCGCCGTACGTCAGTAACGTTGAGACATGGGCACATCCGTCTAGCTCAGCTAGTCAGAGCAATCGACCTCCGCAAAGGATGTCGATGATTACCCACAACCAACAGAACCTTCTCAAGTCACATCAGGATATCGTGACATGTTTGGCTTGCATTGATTCCCCATTCCGAGGAGGCATTGTGAGTGCCGACAGAGCAGGGGTGATTAAAGTGTGGAGGGTCGGAAGCACCGACTAGTAGTAATAGTGACCTGCTATATCTTGTTTACTCGCTTCCCTGCACCTTGCGTGCTATCTAGATTCTACTGTGGTGCTTGTTAATTTTACCCGAATTTCACCAAATTTGTCGCGAAGGGTGACTCGAAGAGCGCGCGCCAGATAGTATCATGCCAAAAACAGACTTGGTCCTGACTCGGATGCTCAGAGCTCTGACTCGGGCTCCCCCATATCTGGCCCGTTGTAGCATCTATAGGTTACAAGTTAGCTTTCTTCGCGTTCATTCGACAGCCATGGCTACTCCAATCGCGTCTTCTTCAGAACCCGTCGCCCTCGACGGACCACACGCTGGACATGCAAAGAAGCCAAAAGAGAAGAAGGACAAAGTGGCGGCAGCAGCATCTCAGTATTCACTTGAGGTTAGTGATCTTCACAGATTTCTTTAAACCTTGACTCACTTATGAGTAGCTCCAACCACCTCCAGGTTTTTTTGATCATCGCATCAAGCTGTTTGAAGAACTGCACGCAAAATACAATGAATTCATAAAAAGTATGCGTGACATCTATCCCGAGATCAATTATCCTGATCACTGTCTCAGCTCAGCCACGGGAGGATATCGTCATTACGATGCCTGATGGTTCAGAGCGCAAAGGTACTAGCTGGGAGACTAGTCCCATGGATGTTGCAAAAGAAGTTTCAAAGAGTCTGTCAGAACGAATTGTGATCGCAAAGGTATGTGACTCCAGTTCTTGATGTTTAGATTTATGACATGATTTGCACAGGTCAACGGTGATCTATGGGACTTAGAACGACCATTGGAGGCTTCGTGCAAACTAGAATTATTAGACTTTGAACATCCAGAAGGTATGCAGGGATGTACACCGCCTTTGCGCCCTCTGATTGATTATTGCAGGCAAGAGGGTCTTCTGGCATTCGTCGGCACATGTTTTGGGTGAAGCTGCTGAGCGGCATTACGGTTGCCACCTGTGCATTGGCCCCCCAACCGACGATGGTTTCTTCTACGAAATGGCTATCGAGGACAGGTAATCGGTCATAACTAATACTGTAATGGCCAAGTATTAACTTCAGCAGAGCTGTTACCAATGCAGATTACCCCGCTCTGGAGAAGCTTTCGGAAAGTGCTGTCAAAGACAAGCAGAAATTTGAGCGCCTCGTAGCGTCGAAAGAGGATTTACTGAAAATGTTCAGCGTATGTCCCTCAACATTTTCTAGAACGTCCACCCATCTAATACCATCGTAGTACAATAAATACAAAAAGCACTTGATCGAGACCAAGATTCCAGACGGCACTTCCACCACTGTGTATCGTTGTGGACCAATGATAGATCTCTGTATCGGTCCTCATATACCACACACCGGCAAGATCAAGGCATTCATGGTCACCAAGGCAAATTTCTAGTTCGGAATTCGCTCGATATTATTCTGACCCAGCCCTTGCAGAACTCTGCATCATATTTCCTGGGTGATGCTAACAACGACTCATTGCAACGCATCTACGGTATCTCGTTCCCAGATAAAAAGCAGCTGACCGAGTACAAAGCGTTCCTGGTCGAGGCTGCGAAACGGGATCACCGCAAGATCGCTCGGGAACAAGAACTTTTCTTCTTCAATGACCTCAGTCCTGGAAGCTGCTTCTTCCTCCCTCATGGTACTCGAATCTATAACACTCTAATCGAGTTGATGAGGGTGCGTTCAAGCCTGAAATAATAGGAAGTTTAACTGACATCAGCACAGTCCGAGTACTGGAAACGCGGATACCAAGAAGGTGAGTTCATGGATTATTCGAACGACATCTGGTGCTGAGCAATCGGTCAGTCATCTCTCCGAATATGTACAATTCGAAGTTGTGGGAGACTTCTGGGCACTGGCAGAATTACAAGGACGACATGTTCACCCTTGACGTGGAGAAAGAGAAGTGGGCGTTGAAACCTATGAACTGCCCAGGTCACTGCCTCATATTTGACTCCCGAGACCGGAGCTACAAGGAACTTCCCATTCGCATGGCAGAATTTGGTATCATACACCGAAACGAGGCTTCTGGCGCTCTTACTGGTCTCACTCGTGTTCGGCGGTTCGTACAGGATGACACGCACGTGTTCTGCCTGCCCTCGCAGATAGAAGATGAGATTAGTGCACTATTTGATTTCATGCAACATATCTATGGCCTTTTTGGTTTCGATTTCCACCTTGAACTATCCACTCGCCCCGACAATTATCTCGGTACCATCGAGACTTGGAACGCCGCGGAAGAGGTATGTTTCTCTTCACGGCGCACTATAAGTGGCACACTTACCATTTCGGATGCATAGCAACTCACCAAGGCACTCGATAAGCAATATCCAGGTAAATGGGAAGTCAACCCTGGCGACGGTGCATTCTACGGCCCCAAGATTGACATCACCATCCGTGACGCCCTCCGCCGATCGTTCCAGTGTGCGACCATACAGCTCGATTTCCAACTCCCCGAACGATTCGACTTGAAGTACCGCTCCGCGGACGAGATGACCAACCCTGATAAGCCCCCTTCACGTCCTGTCATGATTCATCGTGCGATTTTGGGAAGCTTAGAACGCTTCATTGCGATCATCACGGAGCACTTTGCAGGAAAATGGTGAGTCCACGTTCTACTCGTCTTCTTTTAGCGCTTGGCTCATGACGAGTCGAGGCCGTTTTGGCTTTCACCCCGTCAAGTGCTTGTTATTCCTGTTGCTGTGCCGTATGTGAGTATCCACTGATAGAACACGACAATCCGATGCTGACACGCATCATCTTCACAGAAAGATTATGCCCAAGAGATAGCCACTCGTCTGACTGATCTGGGTCTTTTCGCCGATGTCGACAACGGAGCAGACACTCTGCCGAAGAAGATCCGTAACGGTGAAATTGCACAATACAACTTCATCCTCGGTGAGAGAACCTTTTTGCATTGCATTGTCCTGCTAGACATAGCATATTTACAAAACTCAGTGGTCGGGCAGGAAGAACTCGATAGCCGTTCGGTTAACGTACGAAACCGGGATGACGTCGGCACTAAGTCCAAAGGCGAGATGGCGCCAATCTCAGAGATTGAGCAAAAACTGTTGGCGCTAAAGCAGTCACGGAGTCTCGCAAACAAGTTGGTGTAACAGTAAACGTGTAGCAGTGAACGTAGCCTGTAGCAAATCTGGAAGATAGGTAATCAAAGAATGCGAGTGGCATCAAGTCGGCGGCTAGACACAAGCTGTAGCACAGCATAGAACAAGGCAGCTATTTTTAGAATACTAAGATCTGATGCGCCGCGGTTCCACAGGGTTCTAGACATACTACTCAGACAATCCACTACACCGAGATACCTCCCAAAAATTGATTACGCTTTCACCCGGAACAGGTAAGTGGAGATGACCAAATAAGACGTGTATCAGACATACCAAGTTCTGGATCGCTTCTCGCTCGGAAGGCGGTAAGCCATTGATCTGGTCTGGAGTTAGGCTGAGTACCTGCATTAGCATTTGCTGTACATCCAAATACGTGAGTTCAACATCTAGATCAGGCAAGGCAAATCAGGACAGACCCTTTGAGCCGGATCAATATTTAAGTCGGGCATGGGAGCCGAGTGGGGCGGTGGGGCCGCGTGTGGGGGAGGCCGATACCAAGATTGTTGCTGCGGTGGGGCTGGCATATGCGACGGGGGTTGTTGGTGCGGGTACATGCTCGGTGGAGCAGTTGACGCAGGCGGTGGGGCAGTCATTGGCGGAGGCATGTGCGGTTGAGGCTGGTGCATGGGTGGAGGTTGCTGGTATTGCATTGGATGGTGGGGCTGCTGAGAAATTCCTGGACCTGGGGGAACACCACTACCCGCGGTTGCTTGAAGCATGCGCTGTGCAATTGCCATTTTGCTCGATGGTCACTCCACACCGAAATTGTAAGAACACACCTGAAGAACACTCTGGTCTACTATTTTGTTCAGCAACAAGGCTTGGAATAATGCGTACGCATACTGCGGATGCGCAACAAGTAGTGCCCTTGCTTGATCCGGGTGGGTGATTACAAAAGCCTACACAAACAAGATCCGCATACATCATCAATTCTGTCTCACTCGCCGGTGCGAATCACACCACACCTTCATCTGGGCAAGCACTTCGACCAACTGAGCTGGGCTCATAGTTGCAAGTGTCTGACTGATGGTATCTAATGCAGTCGACCCAGGAACTATGGGAACTCCGGGTGGCAAACTTGACAAGAAAGAATTTGGGTCTTGAGATTTGGGTTGATCGCGAGGACTATCATATCGGTCGCGGTCTTGGTGCTCACGGTGATCACGCCAGCGGCCTCTTGGATCACTCCCATCGAGCAACTCGCCTCGCACAGTAGTCTTGCCTTCGAGGAAGGGATCGGAGTCGGCGAGGTCAATTCGTAAAGGGCGGCCACCGACATCGGCATTATTGAGGTTCCGCACAGCAGATGCAGCGGTTTCATGATCTTGAGGGCACAATGCGAAAAACACAAGTTTGAGTCCGTGTGTACCGGTATGTGTAACACCAAATGACAAGGTGAACCGAGAGGGACGCATTGAGAAACACAGATTAGGCGGGATTGCGAAAAACAGCCAGTTTGAAGTCAGACACACATCAAGATGTACATCAAGAAAAATGAATTGGATGTACCAGCAAATTCACAGAAGCCATAACCTCTAGGTTTCCCTGTCTCTCTGTCAAAGACCAGTCTAAAAAAAGGATTGACATGAGCTGATGTGCAGGCTAGGGAGAGCATAGGGACAGACCTGAATCCCACAACTTGACCGACCGACTTAAAGACATCGATGAGCTGTTCCTGCACAGAAGGTTATGTCGGAATGGTATGGCATGAAGGCTAAATGACTTTCCTCCCCCATGTTGTAGGGGACATTTCCCACTGCAGAGAAGAATTTGTTAGTAAAAGTAATGGAACACCGAGTGTGCACATACCGAAAACGACCTTACTCATTGCGAGACTCGAAGAAAGCAATGTAGATTTGAGATGCTACCAGAACGGTGTTGAAAGTTCGTGACTTTAGCGCTCACAATTATTTCGGACAAACAGTCACGGGATGTGTAACATTGTGACATCTTATGACAAAGAGAGTTTTGTATTTGTCACTATATACCGATATTTATATTTAACCCGGGTTCGCCCGGGCTCTCGAGCTCCAGCAGCTGGGGCTTGTCAAATGCACTTGTTTCTCGGTGGAGCTTAAGTACAGTACTGAGGTCCTATCTCGATGCAAGACTCGCGAGTCATACGTAGAACTGATCAAACAAAGGAAAAGTACTGTTACAGCTATTTAGACACGGTATGCGGCCATGGGATCATGATGGCTGTTTTGGCTCGGGGGTGTACTAGGTATGACCGCGTTTAATCTCATGAGTTACTTATGACGAATCGGTAACCTGGCTGATTCATTTTTGCTTCTCGGACTCCGAGTGTTGTCTCGACTCATGAGTAAGACGCATGACTCGACGCTGCCGCTCTGTATAGAGTCATGGCCTGGGTGAGAGTCACTGTCACTGCAGCCTTGCCAATGGATCTTCAGTCAAGGACCTTGATGGACCTCAAGGATTTACGGATGTGCCGCAACTTTGAGGAACCGACTCGGAGTCTCGAAATCAAGTCAGATCTGCGGAGCATAGCCCCGCATCCAGTTTGCTGTGTCAGCTATGCCACAATTTGGAGTAGCACAGCCTTGTATTCGAAGTAGCGTGCCGATCGGCATCTTGCGACATATAAAGGGTCAAGTGAGAGTGACCGACAACAACAAAAGATTCACTACACACATACATGACAGTCACCACTTCTACCCATCGCAAGCTGTCTCACTCCCGGAACACCGACGAACAATTCCAAGCCTTGGATCGCGCCTTGGCAAGGAGATATGTCTTTCGTCTGCTTCACGAACAAAGATCGCGTAGAATCCAAGAGCAACCTCAAGGGGACGTGATATTCAGACCAAGGTAATTGCATTCGATGTACAGTAATCGCAAACATCTCTTCTAACATTATATTTAGAGTGGAAATATGTGATGACCCATCTTCCTCACGTATCACTGCCACACTTGAACTTCCTGGCATGAAAGCAGACGATGTGCGAGTCACACTTGAGCGCGACAACCTTCTCGCTGTTTCGGGGGAACGCGTGTCCAAAGCACCTTCCGATCAGTTCAGGTCTGTCAACTTTCCTGTGAGGGAGATCAAGTACGGAAAGTTTCTTCGTACACTGGATGTTCCATCCGGTACAATGGTGAGTTCTATGGATTCATAGCTTCTTCGTTGCTTCTGACCCTATTCATCCAGATGAGTACCATATCAGCGGCAATGAGTGATGGCATGCTGCTTGTATCATGGCCACGTTCTCCTCCTGGCGCCAGAACCCGTTCTCCGCAGTGATCGTTTCGCCACGCTGTAGCATCATGTTCTACCATATATATTCTTCTGGACTACTCTCCCAACTCCTACATTATGATTTGTATGCTATGCACAACTTATAACCGTAGATGGGTTTCTGGTTAATACACGGGACAGGGGTTAATTGTCACTATAGATATCTTCCACTAATCATGCTTCTTGCTGCAAGTTTGATTGCCGTCTTATAATGACCCGTGGACTTATGGTATACACCCGTACGTAGAGTCACCGTTCCTGTGTTGTATGATAACACTGGAGGTGCCTCATTGGCAGATCACGTACTCGTTTGTGGCAGATTCAGACTAACAATGTATCAGTACCATCTTGGGTTTAATCCACTTTCAGAGAACAATGTAAATGTGTGGGATGAGTCACTGTGATTCTGCTAATTTCACAAGACTGCGCTTTGCTAATGGAAAATGCACATCGACGGCTTCCGTCGCGGGCTGTCTCTCCATATAGCTACCACTTATATTCGTCAGCTTTTGCGGGTCCTGCATCATGACCACCTGGACATTGAATTCAGTGTACTGCTCCGATTACCTGTGCGTACGAAGGAAAGCTAGCAAAAAAATGAGCTCGGAAGCGAATGCCTGTTCGGCGGGCGTCTGCGGCGTAAATGTCGTAGAGCCATCGAAACTAAAATACCATCTTTATGAGCCTGCGCTTTTAGTCAAGATGGACTGAGTGTCATTTTTATCCGACGTTAGTGCCATCAAACACCGTCCACTGGTTCCGCAGCATGTGCTACAGCGTCTGTATCGCTCGTTGAGTTAGTTGGGTGTGGTACCGATAAGTCCAAGTACTAGAATAGGGCGAAGAGGGACTGCCCACGGCTTGGCGCTGACGCATACAGATCGGGTGTTATTAGCATGACTCAAGGGGGAGCGGTGTAAGGCTCAGACTTACGCACCGCATAACAATCACCCGTGGTCACCTGCAATCACTGACTCGGACAATTAAATCCATCTACTGGATATAGCCTGTGACAAGAACTCCAAAGGATCTGCGTCTGTCAGCAATTGGAAATTTTCCTGAAGTGCCAGAGGGACGCTCACTCTGCCAGAACGAGCCTCGTTGGATGTTTCGCTATAAAATATTGCCATTGGCGGGAGCGCGGCACCGAAATGACTCGAGTGCCAACATCATGATACCCAACTACAAGCGTAGCGTGAACGAATATAAATTTAACGCAGGGTATTCAGTAATCAGCACGTCATCCAAGACGGGGTGGAATGCAACCCGGAACTGCCTCCCGTCAGCTGCGGAAATTAGTGCTTGGCGTAGAGCGGGCAGGACGTACAATTCTTCCTAAATTGTAGCACCCTGTGCCCGTGCAAGCGCGCTGATGCCTTTACTACGAAGACGTGTCATTTGTTCTGCCACAGAACTGATTAACATCCTACATACCACATGATGTGGAGACTTGAAGAGGGGCTATTAGTCACGATGGGCGTTAGAACCTTTGGGCGCTTAACATACTTGTTATTCAGGGGTGGGAAAGGGCATGCTGAAAGCGCTCTACGCGACAGCGCCAGAAAACAGCTTCGTCTCGTTGGCAATCACGTGTAGCTCCACAGAACTACCGCCGGCGGTTTGATAGTTGAACGTTGATTGTTGGGTCGCCACCGAATTTGCTAATGTTGACTCGACCCATTCTGGACTGATCCTCGAATCCCGCAATGAAATCCCTGTTCGGGAGTAGTTAAGAAGCCGAAAGAAATCAAGATGGTAATAAACAGACACGATGATAACAATTTTGATTGACAAATGGCTAGTTGCGTGGACTTCTATGAATATGACCTGTCGCAACGATGAGTAAATATGTACGGCCGTCCTTGTCGCTTGAGAAACTTACCTCCGCCATGAATCTAGGCCAGCGCAAGCACTACATGGACGCATTAGAGTAGTGAGAAAATAGTTACACATTTGAAACGGCCCTTCTTTGGTACCGTAGGGTGAGTAAGTGTTTGACTTTTAAGCAGCCCTCTTGTCCTGCTCCTCCCACATCAACTGGGCCACGGCCCGAGTCAGTGAAAATATCCAAGTTGAAGACGATCACGCGTGCATCGATGACCTGTTGTTCTCCAGATACAAAGATCAGGGTAGTAGGTTGCATTGACCACTACTTCCCCGTTCGCATTGTTCTCTTCATACACACACATGGTGTTTAGACGGACAGTTGCACGAAAGCGCAGTCGTCTACAGGGGACTCGGCACACGTATCCCAAAAAATACCACCGTATTTGGGTATGTCTGTTTCCCGAGATATGTCGTATACACCAGATCGACTATGGGGTGCAGCGGAGGAGATCGAATAGTCGTCCCCCCTTGCAAACATTATTGTTAAACCGCCTTCTGCGGAATGGTCCACTATTCCATGGGAAGTCGCTAGTAAATAAATTTCCATAGATAACCAGAGCAGTCAGCGAATCTGGTGAGAACAGAAAAAAAACACTCGGGTCATAGTACTTTAAAGATTGTTTCAGGTCCATAGTGAAAGATCACCCTGCTTTCAGATCCGACGGTACATTACGATGGGTGTCAGGACATTTCGAATTCGGGAACGTTCGCGGTAATGAAGAAGTTGATAAAGCGGCAAAGCTGGCCGCAGAGTCAGTAAAACAACCATCGCAAGATTCGCAACCAATTATCTCCGCGGGCCGCCACAGGTACACGAGCACCTTCCTCTCTCAGCGCTCTGCCCTCAACACCAAAAAAACGCGATAGATATCATCTGGGTCCGTCTCCGCCAGAAATCGCCGCACTCAAACGGAGTTTGGCGCATGTACCAACCAGACTCCAAAGACATCATCCATTCCTTCGTTAAACTCCTGAAGAAACTCTCATCATTGAACCTTCACTTGCGGTATATTCCGCTCAACAAACACCCGTACCGATCGGGAAAGCTGCATCCCCCCTTGCAATTGTCCCCAATCCGGAGGGGCAGTGTATCATCCCCGTTCGGCTGATGCACAGTGCATAACATAACGTCCAAACGCCCTGGGACACAGACTTAGAAGACGTACAATATGTAAGCGTCTTGGCGCTGTTCATTAAGCATTACAGTTACCGTGCTCACCGCATCAAGGACTTTAGGGAACCGACACTGACATCATGTATACATAATGATAGAAGTAATGAAATGCTTAGCTTGCTGTAATGTACGAACACATTAAAAATGAATAAGCCACATCAGTGATATAGTTACAGTACTCGAATCAATCGCATCGCATGGGACAGGTGCAATCAGGAATCACTCAACGAGCTTGTGGACCGAGATGGGAATATCCTAGAGGAAGAGATGCATCATATACGAAGGAAGACCACTTGTCTTCCAACATCAAATCCCCCGACTGTCCTCGTTGGGGACCGTGAAGTGAAGGAGTGCGCAGAGAACGAGCGTATAATGGCCCGGACATCTCCTGCTGAAAAAATTCCAACTCAGGCAGCCTGATCGCTCCTTCCACAGGTGCATAGTCTTGAATCTCGGAAATGTTGATAAGATGAGGCTGATAATCGTTCCGTTGGTTTTGGGGACTATTTCGAGTCGCTGTGGAACTTGCAAGTTGGATTGGATGTTGGGAAGACCCCGAAACTTTCTCGGAAAGTTTTGTTACTAGTAGTGTCCGACCACCAAACACCTCTAGTTCGTCAGGTTCGTCCACTGATTCAGAAGGCCTCAAGGGTGGTTTGTGGCTGGTGTATTGAAGAGGGTCCATCCTCACATGGACCGCTTTTTGATAGAGCCGAAGTAAAACTGGCTTCACAGACATGGGAATAAGCTCCAGTGACTGACATACCCTTGCTAGAAACTCACCAGCGCCTTTTTGGCGCGGCTACAAGTCTGCGCCGCATCGCGATATAATAAACACGCCTTTTCTAGATGGTCAAATGGGTCCGGATCCAATTTTATGCCGAGTCTTCGGATGGCGACGGTGCCAACGATAACCTCAACAAATCATTGTCAGCACAATCCGCCAAACAAAACATAGATTCGCGTACTGCTGATGAGAATGTATGGGACCATATTCGCCACATTCGGGAACACAACACGGGCTGTAGCTCAAATATGTTGATAGTGGCTGTAATCAGTTCACAAGCACATTGGTAGGCAACCATGAATGATCGGCCTACAGGACTTCGAAGTGGATCCGAAGGAAAGTCTCCCATGGCCTGTGCAAAGAAACCTCTGTGCAAGAACATGAGCGCTTCACACTTCAAGTCAGTCAATAGGGATGTGTGATACCACTACGACACGCACTGAACTCTCTGTAACGTGATTGAGCAAAGGCGCGCATCTCCATGGATGTACGGTCCGAATGAGGCGAATCCGGAGATGCAGACACAGAAAATTCCCGTATTTTACGATCCAATTCGAGGATGGTTTGGTAGTTAGGTGGCTTTACAGCCTGAGTCACTTCAATGACTGGTGCTAGGCACTCCATCGTATACCGAGAGCTCCAGTTGCCAACTTTGCAATGGATTAGAGCTCTTTCCCATGCAGTTATGCTGGCGAAATGGCCTTACATGTAATGGGAATTTCTCCCAACTGGTACGTAGCCTCGTCAAAGTCACTCGGGATCTTGCAGTCGACGACAGCTGGCATGATCACGGGAGGGCGTCCAATGGTCAGGCTTTGCCAAAGAGTTTGGGAAAAGAGAGCCCAGAAATATGAGCGGCGTTCGTAAGCTTCTTTCCCCTCAAAACCCCATCGTGAAGGATCATTATCTACATGGTGACATTAGCCGCGTATCAATGGTTTCCTTGTGACATAACATACGGAACCCAATCTAATGATGCTCGTCAGAGGCCTGTCTGATAATTGTGATAGCTGTAGCTCGAAACTAACCTGAAGTGCGACTTGGCCAGCAAAGTTGAGAAAGGAATAACAAAGCTCCACGTTGCTCTCGACGCCACTCATGCCATAGTACATACTCATAAGATGCAATACCTTAATCGTGACTATAGACCGCTCCGAAAATACAGATTGCAAACACAAGGCGGCGCGTGCTAGTCTTTGATAGTGACGAGCTTCAGCATTATACGGGGGAAGGGTGGGATCAACCAAAGCTCCAACCGCTAGTACACTGAATAGTAGGGCCAAGTCGTGTGGACAATAAGGTGGCCGCTTCGATGATTTTATCCTCGGCCTGTATATCAATGGGATGAGATCATCAATAATTTGCTGTCGTGAAACTATTTGGAGCGTCCATGAGAGAGACTTTAGGAAAGTCTCACATAACGAAACAGCGCGCTGGATTTCCGGTAGGTATGATTCTATCGTCTCTTGCATGCGTTCTCTAGGGAGCCCTGGGGGAGTGAAAGGGAAAGCCTGGTCAAGTTTGCTGATGTGAGGTGGCAGGTAATCAACCTCGATTTCTTGTGTCTCGGTTAACGATGACGAAGTTTCAGGGACAATTCGGTTTTCAGTCTGTGTGGTCGTTGTTAACTAGGCACTCTAGAAGAGTGAATAAGACAAACCAGCAATAAACTCTAAAGACTCAAGTAAGTGTCTCAGCATGTCATGGGAAAACGTCTAGTCCGCACCTCAGAACCTCCGGAAGGTCCGAAGAAAAAAGTAGCACCGGATTCTGGATTACCATGAAGGTGTAAAGAGCCTAAGGCATCCATCGGACCATGTATGTTGGATTCTGCGGTCATAGGTGTGGTGTCAACGCTGCTCCCGATATCAGCTTCTTCATTTGACCATATTTTTGTCAGCAATGGATGTGGCTGAGTAGAAGTATTGGCCTGCAGGATTGCAAGAGCGTCCTCAAGTGAGCGCATTCGCTCTTCCAGCCTGGCGGCCTTGTGACGTAGATATTCTTCGGCAACGCCGACGAAGCTGATGGAGAAAATGCCATCTTCAAACTTGGTGCACTTGTGCATACGACACCACATGCTTACCGGCTACCTTTTCCTGGGGGCATCGTGCCTTTGTGTGATTTGTATGGAAGATTTGCATGTTCGACGTCATGAATTAATTCTTACCATTAGGGCAAAGCATACTGCATCCTCTTTTGACGCAAGTAGAGCATGGTACTATGGGTACGATCAGTCCGATGTCCAGGACAACTTTAAAGTGAAAGATTTACCTTGCCTGTCACATCGGGCTTTCAGTCTGAGGGGTTATCATATAAAGTAAATATCCCGACAAAGAGAAAAATGTGATGGAAAACAGACCTACGACACTCTGCGCATGCTATCTCGCCTCTCGTTCGCTGTCTTTCCTTGCTGCTGCTCATCACAAAGGAATTGAAACCAATGTCGGAGTTTTGACTAGTCCCTATTCAAAATGTCGCGGTTTAAATGGGATCCGGATGCAGAGCCTCATCATTAAAAATAGGATCAGTTCCTTGGCGAATTCAAAACGGTGATCGAAGATTGCTATTGAGTTCTCGGATACTGTTATTGTGAATTATTATGGCATGAAGGGATAGAGTTCGTATCCTATATTTATCACGAGATCAAGTTATTCGGCAAATCATTTCAGCGACCACGATGAAAGTTCGTTCCGCATTAGTACTGTCAATGTGTTGACCTCGCTTCATATCAATTGAATCTGTTACGACTATACTAGAGTAGGATCTTGTCATCAACCCTTTCTCAGCAGAAAATGATGCAGCTAATACTAATAGTATTTAATAGTAGGTATTTCCGGGCCCGAAATCAAGGTCGCGGCTATTACCGAGCTTCAAGCTTCCTGGCAGGTCGCAAACACGCATGGTCCTCATGGACAAGAATAGAACCTCCGCTCTCCACTCTCTTTGCTGGCACCATCAGATTGGTGAATACTAGTGACTCCCCTGAAGGTTACAGGCACTCAGTAAGATTGAAGCTACCGAGGCTTGGATCTATTGTACTATATTGAGAATGCGACCATGCATAACCCACGAGGTTTTGATCCTAGCATCTGATAAGTTACTAATCGCCTTCAACCTATCCCCTTACGACAGCCAATATAATACTTTTACCACCGATTGGACTTTGAAGGGTACAGGACCCAAGTCGGCAGAATAAGTTCGTTGTCAATCTTTGAAAGGCCCGCAGCGATGCTTCTTGCTATTTTGTTGCTCGCGAAAATGTTCTTTGATCTACTCACAGTCACTGAGCTATGGATTGTTATGACCCGGAAACAGTATAGCGCCGTATTGCCACAGGGAACATTCAAATTTCACGCGACCATCGCGACGCGCGCTCTGGAGAAACTTCCGGCGGTCATCATGCCACTCCTGTAATTACGATTACTTACTCAATGTAAACTTGAAGGCAATATCACTATGCCCATCTAGTACAAAGTCAAGCGGTCCAAAAGCGCTTCAGGCCAAACATGTTTTTGGCCTTATCTTTACACAACTTACTCCAAACGAGCTGAAATTCCGGGGGCCGTGTTTGGACGTCCGAGTCCTCCACGGACCAGAGGTAGCTTATGCATGTGTATAGAAACCAATCAGTGATCACTTGGGCGCTGTTGCTTATTGACAGATGAAGTAAATCCACACCGAAACGTCTGGACTGCCAGGGATAGTTATTGCGGGGTGTTGGTCAAATTTTTGACCGTCGTTAATTTATTTGAGTGACGACGAGATAGAATTTTTTTTTTCTCAGTCGTGGTTGAAGACTGCCAGGGCGAGTAATGTACGCTGTAGAAAATCACATTTTATCAACAAGTTAGGATCGTGTATAGCAAGGAAAAACATCACATCAAGGTGGCTCAGAGTTTTAGTCGATTAATAGACGATATCATGTTCGTATGTGGGGAGGTCGACAGAATTGGCAGACTAGTATCCCTGAAAAAATGTAATGTCAGCAGTGAGCATAACACAACGCTTACTAGTGACCACTTGCTGATGCGGTGACTGACCAAAAACACATGTTCAAAGCTCGTGCAGAACTTTAAAAGAAATTTGCAATTTTAAGGACCGACTGAGGTCGTATACTGCTCAAATTACAGGTTTCCCAGTTGGTTTCCAATGTGAGACGCCACCGCGTTCAGGGTATAGTGATTTTGTCTGGTTACGTTACATATTCAACTGGATAACACTCGTGAAGAACGTTGTAACGAATTTGCAATTTCAACACCCGAATAAAATAGGTCCATGGAGAAGGCATCAATCAAGATATAACAGTTTATAACCCTGTGATTTGCGGTTCGGTGACTTGGAGATAGGAGATAAGGATAATGTGATTAGTACATAAACCACCTGCCTCTTGGAATAATGTGTTATTCCCAATCTATGATATGCATTGACGCGTAGACGGTTGATGTTGCCATCTACGACACTGCTTATTCAATAAATTGTTTCGCTGGCGGGAGGACTCTCGAGGAGCATCCTTAAGACAAATGTATGGCATTGAGTAAAGTAGGCGGTTGCTGTGGCGGCGGCGGCGATGGCGAGTAAGATGGATTGTCTGCTTGAAGATGTCTTACCGCATGGTGAACGACGATGGTCTAGCTTCGATGTCGGAGCTTCAAATCCCTTCTCCATCTTGCCTATTAATATCTGTGCAGGATTGGGGGTGATGTTCGCGGGAGCATGAGCGCTATAGTTCAAGTGGTCGTATCCACAGCCGAAATGAAAATTATTTGCTTGTGAAGTTGGAGGAAGCCAGGTGAAATGACAGCACGTTTATTTGCATCAGCGGCGCGGTGTTATGATTCAAACAATTTCATTGTCAGTGATGCAGGTGTACTCACCTTGGCAAGATTAAGTTCCGCGCTGGCAACGAAATGATTGGTACTCACAATGATTCCCCAACGATAGCTAGCATGGGGACTCGTTGCCAATACGTCGGGATCGAGCGAAATATGTCAAATAATTGTCGACGTCAATGACTTAATAACGTACTTGTGTTGAAAATAGCGATCCGGGTGTTGCTGTAAGTTTCTGTGCGAAGGAGCAACGAAAATTCGTACTCCCGGAGAGTAGCATATGTGTAGTCATACCTAGTCATACACCTTCTTAAACATCAATTAGTGGACACCCAGACGATTTCAAATATTCAGACGCTTCAATTTTATCTAGCAAAACCCCTGTTGCGTGGTACCAAAGAATCAGCGCAACGGGGGTAGTAAGCAGAGCAAGCGTACATCTCGTGCATCGCTTGCTGTACAAGGCAGACTGTCATTCCTGTCTGTGCTTCAACTCGAGCTATCATCAGCACAGTCCACCTGACTTGCTCCAAGTTGGTTAGACAGCAACAAAGGAGCACTAGCCTCGAATTTGCAAAGCGGATACCCTCTCAATAACGCGGTACTAAAAGTGAGGCTTTTGCAGGCATAGACTGCACACCCTGGACAGACTGGAAAGAACGAATAGAGTCCTGTCCTCTTTATTATGCTGACTGTCTGGAGAATGAGCACTAAAATTTGAAATGTCATAGAACAGAAACAGTACATTTCTTGTGTGGTTTGTTTCCCTTGAGAAGGGATGATATTGTTGCCCAGCATGTGATAGACATTGAATCATTTTGATATTACCCCGAACCGTCGGACGACACTGATTGAATGGAAGGAATCTTGCTATCATTACGACCTCGACGACTGGGAAAATCTAAAACCGCGCACATGTCACATGTGGGGCGGTGAATTGAACGGCAAGCAGTAACTTATAGGCTCTCGGAGAGACGGAAAAACCTAAGACCACGCGTATGTGTAAGGCAGCAGTTTAGACGATATATATTAACTTACGAGTTCTTATGGGGATGGATTTACAGCTATGTAGGATTGGGTCAAAGTATCTCCGTGGATTTGGTCAATGCCTTCACCAAGTCCACCTTTTGCTGCTTATCTTATCAGATATGATGCAGTACAGGCGTCAGACGAACCCGAGTTCTTACAGGCGCTAGCGGTGAATATGCGAGATGCCAAATGGGAACAGTATGCATAAACTGTTACAGCATGGTAAACGTACGCCAACATTTGAGGAGGTAGCCGAACCCAGAACAGGGATGATGAGTGTGTCTGACCCACATCAAATCGTAACGAACCGGAGTATACATCTTGGCGATTGCCACGGAGACTAACAAGTGGGCTATTAGTATTAGTAGTCCTGGTGAATGAATAAGTCATGTTGGATTCGCTGTGAGGAGGGGATCGGATCGTGACGAAGGGCAACCGACGAATCGATGTTTTGAGAATCACTAACGTTATTCTGGAGAAGATCTTCGGGAAAGCGGATGACATGGGGGTTTGGGTGTATTTGTGTTCGCAGCGTGGACCCGTTAAGTCCGTTAAATGTCAGGTCCCTTGGGGGTTGTCATCTTTTTTCGGATCGGCGGGTACATGCGGAGGCACTTCTTCATTCCCTCATTCCATCGTGTTCCATCGATTATATCGATTATTGAGATAGTATAGAGGACTGCTAGACATCGTTGGAGACAGTGTTGAAAGTAACGCCACAGCAAGCTGCTGAGATAGATACTTAGCGTGACATGTGACAGGGAAGTGTGACTGTACATTGTGTTGACTGTTGGCTTGTTTTTTCGCGCAAGCAGGCAAGACACGACAACCGTTGGCGACCTGTCACTACGCCATTCTAGCCTTTTAGTTCAGGGCATCACAGGATAACACAAGAGACTTCAAATTTACTACTTTAACGCTTCAAGTTGGTCTGTGCGTTGTTCTTTTGCCGAGTTTCGTTCCCTGGGAACAGCTCCGCAGCAGTCGTTCCGAGTTACTTTTGACTCGGAGTCGCAGGACAGGTTTTTTGTTGGTAAGTGAAATCCATTAGCATAATCAAAAGTAAACGCAGGAGCATGCCCGCGCTTTCCGGCCGGTCAATAAAATCTCATCATATCCATTTTCTCGTTTAGCATTTGTTATCACAGATCTTCGACGCTATCTCTCGATCCGAATTCCTCTAACTTGGTCAGAACCTGTTGTAAAACGTAAGCTCCACTTACCCCCTCTACCGTCCCCCCATGTTAACTATATATTCCCTTCTAGCACTAACGTCTGGGTCGGGCGCTAACGACCCTAAACTCGTGCGTCTATCATGCATGCTGTAGTTGGACACTCTGTCCTCATCATCTAATAACTTAGACGACTTACAATGAACTACCCCCCGCAATTGGCGCCGCAGCCTGGTTCGTCTCAATTAGGTCACAATCAATTCTCCCAACGACCTCCCTCCTCAAACATGTCCTTCGGAATACCCATGAACACCAACCCCGGCATCTCCCAAATGAACGGTGCAAACATGCCCATGAATCCCGGCAACAACATGGGTGTACCCATGAACCCAGCCATGTCGATGAATCCGCACAACATGGCCATGAACAACATGCCAATGAACATGAACATGAACAACATCAATCCATCATTCCTCACCACTTTTCAGAACTCCCAAAATTCGCAGAATGGCATGATGGCTAAATTTCCAAACTACCAGGCCTCCCAGCAGTCTATGCCCCCTTCTACGCCTAATCTTGGCTCTACGCATGGCCAGGGCCAGTCCATATCGCCATCGCAGCTCATGTCAGCTTCCCCGTCGCAGCTTATGGCTCAACAATCGCATTCACAAGGCTCTAATTTGACGCTTACCCCCGCGCAGCTCCTTCAACAGCAACAAGGCGGCATGAGCCAAGCCTCCATGGGCACCATGCACCCAGCTATGAGCGGAATGGCCGGGATGAACATGGGTGCTGGTGGAATGCAGAATTTGAATATTGGTAACCCCATGTCCAACATCAGCGGAGGTGCGATGAACATGCCTGCCGGCATGCAGAACATGGGCGGGAACATGGGCATGTCCAATATGATGAGCGGTATGCCAAACCTCAGCAACCCTCAGGTACGCATGAACATTACGGCTCAGCGTTGGGCGCAGATGTCGCCCCAGGATCGTGCCATCTTCCAGCAGCAACGGCATCAACTTGGACCGTCAAGCGTTCCTAATCAACAACACCACGAGCGGGGCCCAAGCCTGACGCACGACCGCCCACCGAGCCAGCATGGGAGACATGACCGTGCTCCGAGTCAATCCCATGACAGGCAGCCCAGCCAGCAACCGCAAGATGTCTCTCAGGTCACAGACCGCCCTTCCTCATCCGCTTCTATTCGCTCCCACCACTCCCATCATAACCTTGACTCTGGCCTGATGCCCCCACCATCCTCTCGACCTGGTACTTCCAGCGGTGGCATGGGTGTTCCAAACGTTAATCCACGGATGAATCAGCAATCCATGAATTTAAACCCGCACCTTAACATGACGCCCGGTGCCAACATCAATCCTAACATGAATGTCAGCAGTAACATCAACCCTCACATGAACCAGGCCTCGAATATCAACCCTGTGATGAACCCGACTCAGGCGCAGCAGAACATGAACTCTGTCATGCACATGAACATGTCCCCGTCGAATATCAATCCTGCGATGAACCAGGTGCAGAATCTGAATCCACACCTAAATCGCCCTCCGACGAGAGCAGATTCTGCGCATGGACTTATTGCGTCGCCAAAGCAATCACCGAGGATGTCGGGGATGATGAATCTTGCTGGTGGCCCTCCTGGAGGCATGTCTGGTAACATGGGTGGCCAGATCAACCTTGGAATGACGAACATGCCCAGCGGTGCGATGGGAATGCATGGTGCCCCCATGAGTGGCGCCCCTGGTAGTGGCATGAACATTGGCATGGGCGGCAATATGAACGCAGCTATGGGAACAATGGGCAATGCTGGTGTAGGTAGCATGGGGAATGTACCCAGCATCGGCAGCATGAGTAATCTTGGCTCAGCGAACATGAATCCTAACACTATTGGCGGCTTGGGAGCCGGTGGCAGCATGCTAGGCGGAGCGGGGGGAGGTCTTATGGGCCCTCCAGTGATTCCTCAATCCATGCAGCGGCCAGAAAGAGACCAGATGATGCAGAGAGAACGCTCGAGCTCGCTCCATGGACGTGAACAGGTGAGGAGCGCACCTCCGTTCTTCACGTATCGTGAACTGATTTTGCAAACGTTCTTTTACCCGTTGATGTGTCGTCGTCCGTTGTCGTGCTCCAGAGTATGCCTCCGGCGTCTGCTGCACCGTTTATGGGTCAGGGTCTTGATAATGTCAGTGTCCAGGGAATGGGAAATATGACTGGTGGTATGGGTAGCATGCCTCGGCAGCAATCCCAACCGCCGATCAACACACATCAGCAATCGCCTGCCTGCCAAAGACCCCCAGGCCACCGCTCCCCCATGCCTCTTGTTCGGAAAGCCGGGGAGATACCCGCCACACCGGCGCTTTCCGGCACCCCAAACCCCGCCGCACCACATCCAGGCGCAGCTGTGGTCCCGAAACTGCCCCCTCATCTTGCAGGGCTCAATCCCGCCGTAACCAAGATTTCGTTCATCCCTTACACTGTACACTCGAAACCCGAAGCAACCACCGATGGCGAGGACGAGAAGGTGCCTGTCGAAGGTGCGACTGATTCTGAAGACGCTGGTGCTTCCTCGCAGGTCAAAGTCGAAGATCCAGTGAAACTGCTGACCCCATCGGAGATCATCACATTGAAGGAAATTATGAAACGTGATGCAGCGTATGATGCACTACACCGTACCAAACAAGCACGTATGGCCCAGGAGTTGCGCACGCACGGTCCCGCGTCGCGAAGCGCCTGGTGGGAACGTGATCATGTTCCGGCCATGGGCATGAACCGTAGGCCCGAACGTTTCGATGTGAGATATCCAAGAGCACCCAATGCGGACCGGGGCTCGAATATTAATTCGAGGAAGAAGGGTGTGAGGAGAGAAGGCATTCGGATGTGAGTTCTTGCTGTGTCTTCTTCTTGTTTGGGGGGATTGATTCCCGCGGGTTTAATAGCCCTAGGAAACTTCCTCCTCAGCTGGCCAACCGCCCTGAGCAACTCGTGCCGATCAGACTCGAGTTCGATGTGGAGCATCATAAGATGCGCGAGACCTTTGTATGGAATCTGAATGGTAGGCCTCTTGCCTAGAATGGCATTCGTTGCTGACGTCGTTGTTTAGATCCCGTCATCACTCCAGAGCATTTTGCGCAGACGCTCATTGAGGATTATGCGCTGCCCCACAGTTACCAAGGTGTCATCACGAGAGCGATCCAGGAGCAGCTGAGCGACTTCAAGGCTCACATTGCCAGCGTGGATGGCGACTGGAAACCTCCATCCTCAGCGAGAGAGATGGCAACGATAGATGGCTATAAAGCAGACGAAGAAGACGGGAATGACGCAGACGTGCGGGAGACGGACGCTGAAGACGTTATTGACGACTACAATCGCAAGCTTCTGGAAGATGACGACCTGACCATGGTGGACCGGGGTAGTCTTGACGACGAGGACGTGAAATGGTGGGAATCGTGGCGCAAGCGATCACGGCAAGAAAGCGCATTTACTCGCAGCATATCCTTGAGGAATCAACGTAAGCGTCGCAAGGTAGCCTCGGTCAAGGTCGAAGAAAGTGACGCATTCGAGACTGACAAGGAAATTCCACACACCACGGATGAGATCGAGGTCAATGAGAAGACGGTGCATGAGGATTTACGCATCTTGATCAAGGTATTTGATTGATTCCCGGTTGCGTTTCGTGAACCAGTGCTAACCTTGTAATCTTAGCTCGACATCATCGTCGGATCTATGAAGTTAGATGATCAGTTTGAATGGGATCTTGAGAATGTGGATGCTTCCCCTGAGCAATTTGCGGACGTGTATGCGAAAGAGTTGGGCCTTGGTGGGGAATTTAAGTGCGTAGGGTTGCGTGTCCGTGACTTTATCGCTGACCTCCTCTCTAGAACGGCCATTGCGCATTGCATACGCGAACAAGTCCAAATTTATCAAAAGTCCCTATTCCTCGTCGGCCACCCCTCAGATGGTTCTACTGTCCAAGACGATGACCTGCGCATGTCCTTCCTGCCCAGCCTCGCATCCGGCGCTAGAGCAATGGATCAAGTACAATCGTTCACACCACTGCTCAACTATCTCAGCGACGGCGAGATTGAACGTAGTGAGAAGGAGAGGGAGAAGGAGCTCACCAAGCGCAGGAAACGGAATACACGAGGACGTCGAGGTATCGCTTTGCCTGACCGGGAGCCTAATCGCACATACCGCACACCTGCCTTCGGGTTCCCAGAGCTGGATGCTGCAACCCTTGCGTTGGCCGCCGCGAACGCGCCGACTTCGAGACGTGCTGCAGCTGCGGCTGCTTCTCTCACGATTGCCAACATGGTTGCCTCAGAAAATGGCACGAGCGTCATGCCGCTGCAGCTGCCTCCCCAGCAGATCATATCCACAGCTGTCGCTGCTGGAAAAGAGAAGAAACCTAAAGGGTTGTTCAAGGCACCTTCTTATCCTACTTCCGTACTTCGACCTCGTGCTCAGGTCACTGCTCCTACACCGTCGACAGCGGTTGAATCGACGTCGATGTTACCTTCATCGTTTCTTGATGCTGAAGCACCTACCTCCTCAGTTAGTATACCCGCTCCCGATTCGCGAGCCGTCGCAAAGAAAGCCAAGGAGCTCGAAAGGGAGGCTAAAGAAAAAGAGTTTGTCGATGGACAGCATGCTAATGTGATCAATGGGGTGTGGCACTGCTCCAACTGCGGCTGTCCGGAGAGCGTTGCTATCGGAAGAAGAAAAGGTCCTTTGGGCGACAAATCGCAATGTGGCACATGTGGTGCGTTGATGCTATTGGCTAATCAATAATACACTTCTTCCTGATGCTTCACCGTTATTCAGGCAAATTCTGGCATCGACATCGCAGACCCCGCCCTGTAACATATAACCAAGATCCCGATTACCATTTGAGCCAAAGGCGCGAAACAGAGCAGGTTAAAATCGGGGTGAAACGAAAAGGACGAGCGCCGAATTCTCAGGTGGCTGCTGACGGCCAAGATACGCCTACTCGACAGAAATCAGACCTCTCCGTTGATATCTCTGCTCGATTGCCCGTGCCGGCTTCCGAAGCCATGTCACCAGTATCGACTGCCTCCAGTGATACAGAAGCTCCTCTTGCCCAACGTGTCACAAAAGTCAACGGCGCCAATCACGCAAGACTTGCGTCATCATCTGGGACTCCTCCTCCAACAAGCAACGGGATTGCACGTCCTAAGTCACCCAGGGAAAGTAGTGCTCCAATTTCAAACGGCTCATACGTGAGCGTTTTCCCTCTGAGACCAGGATCTTATTGATGCTGAATATTAAGTGAACAGGCCGCTCCGACATGGCTAACTTCAGCAATTCGTTCGCTTCAAGAACAATACCCAGACGACAAGTTCGAAGCAATCCTGCGTCGACCTGCCCCGCGTTCTATACCAGAGTGGAGGATGAAATGTCTGGATTGCCCCGGCAAGGTTCGTCTGCACCACTAGGTCACTTGACCAACCGAGACTTAAATTTGGTTTGCAGCTATATAACTCTGGGCCTGGGGATACGTTGCAGAATTATGAAGTCCATCTTAGAAACCGACAACATCGCTTACGGGTGAACGCTCGTCTGACGCAGGCGCCAGCATCATAATATTGGACGGTTTACATTGTATTGGCTGGCTTGCGCTATTTTAGTATTTTCTTTGTGCCATTTGTTGTGCTCATCTGCTATCTGTATAACGTATATACCTTTGCTTGTAATCGCTATTGGATTACTTAACCCAAACTAAACCCACGATGAAGTTGTCCTCACCACCTGGATCGATCAAACGCCCATCTCATCAGGATGCACATGGGGTCTTTGTGATGGCCCTTTATCTTTCCACTGACCATGTCTGACATGATAGTTTGGCGACCAGAAGATGATCCAAACATCAGACCTCTGCTTCAAGAGGGCCAGGTATACAGACCAGACATACTCAACGTGATCCTACGCTCACGTATATTCGAAAGACCATCCAGAGCTGAGGTTCGAAGAAAAGTGCGTTGTATCTCATCGTGCCATACGCCATAGCTATTCGCAAACGCTAAGAGCATGATTGTCACAGATATGCCCATGACACATACACTACGTGAATGGAAAAACATGGTTTCACAGTTACCAAAAAATATCATCTTGAGACTGCCTGGGTGGCTACATACACTCATGGACAGGGAGGGCACGTTCTAGGTATCAACTCTGAGATGGATGCGCTCCCTGGAATCGGACACGCTTGTGGACACAACCTTATTGGGATATCCGGAGTAGCGGTAGCCCTCGCAGCTAAGGCTGCTATGGAGAGGCTGAACATCAATGGAAAGGTGGTTCTGCTGGGTACACTTGGTATGTCGTGTCTGCATTCGTGATGTCAACTGCGGAATAACACAGGACAGCCGAGGAAGGTGGCTTTGGCAAGATCATGCTGTATGAAAAGGGGGCATATGACGAGATGGATGCGTGTCTCATGTTAGCTCTTTTACCAGTGATCCATATCAGATGACCAGCATTACTTAACCTACTTTGGAGGTGCCATCCCACACCTGGCCCCCGCCACTCCATTAGTTTGACTAGCTGCTTCTCTTTTTCTCTCACCACTGTAGAGTATCAAGGTCATACGTGAGCGTACTTCATACTCTTTGTTAACTAGTGGGATCTAATTTTTTACATTAACAGTGCTCACGCTGGGTTGAACCCTTGGGAGGGACAAAATGCACTTGATGCGGCTGTCCTAGCATACAATAACATCTCTCTTCTTCGTCAGCAGATTAAACCTACTCATCGCGTGCACGGCATCTTTAAGGGAAAGGATTGGGCTCCAAACAGTGAGATTTTTGCACTCTCGGAAGAAACACTTGTAAGATAATATTTGGAAAATCAGTCATCCCGGACCAAGCCATCATGGAGTAAGTCGATCTCAGGAATCACTTGCTTCAAGCACCTTAGACTCGAGTGTAGGTGGCTAGTCCGCGCTCCCACCACGCTGGAGATGGAAGACACCAGACGACGTGTTACTGCCTGCTTCGAGTCAGCCTTCACTACCAACATGTTCAATTGATCGAACAGCATCGTCTCTTTTCTCGTCACAGGGCAGCTGCACTTGCATCTGGATGCAAAGTCGAAATTACGGTTACATCGACACTCAACGAGATCACGCAAAACAAAGTACTTGGTATGAAATCGCGGAGTACAGTGACTTAAGTATTGAATGTTATCCTAGACCTTGCTGACGTTGTTCTGAAGAGCTATGGTACTATAGATTATGAGTGGGGTATCAAGAGTGCTTCTACTGATTTCGCGAGTGTTTTGCACACCCAGAAAATGCGACAGAGTTGATGTTTCGAACCAAAAAGGGGAATATTTCATACTGTGTGTCTGACCTCCATCAGGAAAACCTAGGTGGACTTAATTTGACTTAAATCATCCTTAAAGTGCCTTATTTGACTTATTCGCAACTTAAACTTGAAGTTTCGGTAACTCAAAATAAGGAGAATCAGTAGGTTATTTTCCTTAAAATAAGGTGAGTGGCGCATTTAAGACATGTAAGGACACAAAAAGGATGCCATTAAGGAGTGTGCAGATCAGACCAGGAGCTTTAGATAAGGCAAAATAAGGAGGTTCGAAAGTTTAAGGAAGGTGGTTATAGCATCCAAACAATAGAGCGTGCTCGGGTATAGTATGCATGTGGTGGAGCAGCTGGTTGAAAGAGCAGGAAACGAGGGGGAATGATGATATCGCGGTAGTATCTGTCAATAGGTTAGTACACCAATTGGGGTGATTCTGAGAGGTACTTACTCGAAAAAAATGATGTGTCCTCGAGGCTCCTGTTTAAATGAATAAAGTCAGCAGTTGAAAAAAGAGGAAATAGATACACATTACATATACGAAGGTGGGAGCATTTGTTGACTGGGGCAGTGGAACCATCATCCATTGAACTGCGATGATTGAAACGTGGGTTCTTCATATGGTTTTCCAACCACTTGAGAATCTCTTGGATGTGTTCATGGGGTAGAGTCTTGATACTGTCCATGTATGCCAAAGTATCTGTCTCCCAATTTCCAGATGAAAATGCTGTCCTGGTATGGCTCATCTTATTAGTCACTTCGTTAAGTGTCTGTACAATCTTGTGAGTTTTACCACCGTTGTCAGCAGGGTTGCTATCAACCAACAACCAGTCTTTGACTAAGACGAGAGTGCACTCAGCCTATGAAATATAGTTAACATTCCCCAACAATGAGATAAAAAAAACTTACTGCCACAGCTGTTAGCACCAGTGCAGTCTGATATCCAGGCTTGCCAAATTCAACCAATGAATCCACCCTTACTTTCCCGGCAACTGTGGTGAGGTGTGCTGCAAAAATGTGTAGTATATATTCTGACAAGAAGGCACTGGGTTGCTCTTCATTGTCAGGATCTTCATAAATGAAACGGCAATCCTGGAGTTGATACTCAGTGTATTCCTTGTGGGCTTCCTGAGTCTCATAATCAGGTGTTGAAGTGAAAAAAGCCATCAAAACAGTGACGGCTGTTGAACCAAATGAAGCTCGCCATTTGTGGATCCTTTGGCTTACCTGGGAGAAGTGAATCAGTAGCTGTTATGAGTCAAAAATTGAATGCAAACCAGTTGAAAAGACAAGTCTTCAATGTCAAAACTACACCCTCCTTTGTTATGTGGATACACCTCATAAAATATTGACTCGAGAACAGACTGGAGCTCAGTCTCTGGTATGGTCCATCCATGGTCGCTGTTACCAACCCAATACATCACATAGGGAAGGAACTTCATGTGCCATATTCCGTTTTCAAGGAGTCTGCTGGGTAGGTGCGCATTTTTCACCTTGCCTCTCTTGAGCTTCGCATGAATATTTTCTGATGCTACAGCCTCAGGCTCAGGCTCAGTCTTGACCTCTGCCTTGATCCTAGTAGTACGGCCTTTGGCCTGCTTTGTTGTGGGTTTCTGCTCTGAGACATCAACTGACATCTATCCAAGTATCAGTTCGTCCCATCAAGATTGACCAATGACTTACAGAGCTTGTGCGTCGTGCCATGCTAGCCTTATTCACCACCATTGCGGAATCACTTCCATCATCCTCCTCATCCTCAAGCATCTTGAAGTCCGAGTCTTCGCCATCATCCAGGTCTTTGAGGTTCTCCAGTTCTTCATCAGCCTCCAGATCCTCCAGAATCTTGAGTTCTTCTGCAGCATCTGGGTCCTTGAGTCCTTCTGCAGACAACTCTATTTCATCTGGGACTGGGAGTGAGCGCTTCTTGCCTCTTGAGGTGACTTTTGGTTTCTCCTTCAGATGCATGATGTTCTAACTTAGGTAAGTATGTGTACACAGCTCAAATGGCCACTGACCTTTCCCCTCTGCACTTTTGGTGCTGGCTCACTGTATTCCTCAGGTTTGTCATCAAGGTCCACATTGGACTTGGTGGGTCATGCTGTCTTGCCAGAGACTCACATGCTTGGTGGTGCACTTGGTTTCAGCTGAGCTTGTGACACAACTTTCTCTGCCCAGTCAGGAATGGGCCCTGTGAGGTCAGAACTGATCACCTGCTTGAGATTGGTGCTGATACGGTATGCACAGATGTAATCAAAGTAATACAGAGTGAGTTCTGATAGAATCAGCATTGTAGCTAAAAGTGACTTACAACTTTTTAATTTTCCCATCGCCAATCATTGTTGTGCTCCCAACACGTGTGTCACTGTCACTGGTACTGATTGTGACTCCACCATTGGACACCTTGCGATTAGCATTCATGCTGTCTTGAAAACTCAACTTCAATGCAGCATGTTTCTTTTTTGCTGGCTGACTGATCTCATTATCTTCAGCTGTGGTTGTTTGAGCAGTTATGCAGGGGTCAAAGTCATCAGAACAGGTAAGCAATTCAAGCACTGAAATGATTGGAACTCACCTGTAACTGCAGGTTGCTCAACCGCTTTCACCAGATTTGTGCTCTTTTTGCTGACAACCATGCATGGCCTGACAAGCTTTGGAGGGCCCTTCACTTGAGTCTTCTGCTGGATGGCCATGGCATCTTCAGCTGCAGCAATCATTGTATGTGATTTCTCCTCTGCCACAGCATGATTAGCCTTCTCAAGTTCTTTCTGGTTCTTTTCAGCAGCAACTTCTTCTTTAGACTGGTGCTGGACTCGGTTTGCCTCCCAGACAATGTTTCCTGGGTGCTTGTTGACATTTCCAGGACGCGTTTGTGGATGAGACATGAGGATACCAGGGACGAAAAGAGAGAGATGCTAAAATGAACGATGAAGGACTTAGAAAAAAACAACCAGCTAACGTGTTCAGTAGTTCAGGGTGAGCCTTGGTTGGTTTTCTGTCAACTCAATCTGACCCAAAATGAATAAGTTCACACAGTGCCATTACTTTGATTTGCCCAACATCGCTTCAAACAATTCTGTTCATCATCTCCAGTGAAAATGACCTTACTGAATTGTTGCATTCCTGGATGCAAAAAAACCTTCAGAAATAAGTCAGGCCAAATGAAGCATGTACACTCAGCACACCCCATGCCTTTGCGCAATCGTCCGAGTTTCCATCAAGCAGCTCCCATGTCTTGCTCTCCAAGTCCTGAGAATCCTGCCTTTGACAGTCAACAGGACTTTGGCAATGCACATCTCTTGGAAGGTGCTGATGAAGCATTCATGCCGGAACAGGGTGTACAGTTGGGGCCTCTATTCCGGACATTCCACCTGCATCTCACAGGTAACAAAATCATGCAATTCATTTATTTAAATCTAACTTTTAACATACTAGGACGCAAGTGTGATGTCCACAGCAACTTCATCGACCAGAATGCCCTCCCACCACCTCGAACTGAAGCATTACCCACCGACTGGACCCCATATGAAAATTGGGTCGCATTTGAGACAGTGGAATTCCTCTATACACGTAACCAAATGTCTGGAGGGCAGATTGACACCCTTCTTGACCTCTGGGCAGCCACACTTATCAAACACGACGACAGTCCTCTGTTCACTGGCCACCATGACTTATATGAGACTATCAATTAAACTCCTCTTGGTGATGTTTCCTGGCAGACTTTCTCAATGTCCTATAGTGGAACCAGACCAGCTGAGAATGTTCTGCCATGGACGACTGCTGAGTATGATGTGTGGTTCTGCAATCCATGTCTACTGGTTCACAATATGCTTTCAAACCCTGACTTTGCTGCCGAGATTGAATATGTCCCGTATCGGGACTATACAGATGATAATAAACATTGTTACAAGAATTTTCTCTCTGGTGATTGGGCTTGGAAGCAAGTGGTATGTTATACTTCACGCCTTGAACCTACTGTTCCTTGAACTAATAGTATGTTGCTATACAGGATATTATCACACAGGATCCGGAAACTCATGGATTGATGTTTGTGCCCCTGATCATTGGCAGTGACAAGACTACGGTCTCAGTTGCCACAGGACACACTGAATACCATCCGCTCTATCTATTGATTGGGAACATTTTCAATGGAGTTCAGCGCGCACATTGCAATGGTGTGGTATTGGTGGGCTTTTTGGCCATTCCAAAAAGTGAGTCAGCCCCTTAACACACTTTTAAATTAATCCTTCTCACTACTCACACTATAGGCACAAAGGAACATTTAGATGATAAAGACTTTCGCAATTTCTGCCATCAGATGTTTCACTCCTCACTTGCCAAGATTTTTGAGCCTGTGAAGTTGAATATGATGGTTCCCAATGTTGCACGCTGTCCCAATAGCCATTATCAGCGTGTTATCTACGGGTTAGGCCCATACATCACTGATTATCCTGAGCAGGTGGCTCTTTCTGGAGTAGTCCAAAACTGGTGTCCAAAGTATGTCTCTTTCACTATGAATTTATTGACTTGTGCCTCATACTGCTTAAGATGCTTGAATAACTGCAAAAATCTCAATGGTGACGGTGAACCTTTACTCCAGTGCAGACATCACACCGACCTCATGGTTCAGGAGCTCCCACACGCCCACCTCTGGCACAAGTATGGAATCATCCAAGAGGTCATGGTATGTTGTTTGGTTCTCATTCACATTAACTTCTCAAAAATTTTCAGCCTTTCATGAATGATTTCCCTCAAGCAGATATCCACAAACTTCTCTCTCCAGACATCCTGCATCAAATCATCAAAGGCACATTCAAAGATCACCTTGTTGACTGGGTAGAACAATACTTGTTGCTCACACACCAGGCTTCAGATGCAGCAGAAATCATGGACAACATTGATCAAAGGTACAGTTCTTTTTTTAATAAATTCCTATATATGCATTGGACTCAAAGTATTCTAACAGGATAGCGGTTGTAGCTCCTTTCGCAGGTCTGCAGCGCTTTCCAGAAGGGTGTGGATTCAAGCAGTGGACCGGTGATGATTCCAAGGCTCTGATGAAGGTATGTCATGTCGAAAGTTCATTATGATTTGCCAATTAACATTACAACTATCTAGGTATATCTGCCCACCATCAGCAGTCATGTTCCTCAGGATGTAGTTTGCGCATTCAGCGCATTCCTTGACTTCTGCTACATAGTCTGATGAGACACCCTTATGGAGGATGATCTCACCCAGCTTCAAGATGCGCTCAGTCGCTTTCACCAGTACTGCGAAATATTCAAGACCACAGGAGTTGTACTCAACTTCTCATATCCATGCCAACACTCCCTCAGTCACTACTCCCTCATGATCCAGCTCTTTGGTGCCCCAAATGGCCTTTGTTCATCAATCACAGAGTCCAAACATATCAAGGCAGTTAAAGAGCCCTGGCACCACTCCAGCAGATACAAAGCATTAAGCCAGATGCTTCTCACCAACCAATGCCTTGACAAAATAGCTGCAGCCTGGAGTGATTTTGAAGCTCGTGGCATGCTTCGAGGGTCATGCCTGTCCAATGCATTGTGGGCACTTAGAGAGAGTGAGTGTATGCTCGAATACATGCTTTTTCAAGTGTTCTAACTGATATCATGCAGGTAATGGCAAGTTGCTGGACAACAGCACAGATGAAGATGAAGACGACAATGATGCACTTCAAGCACGTCCTGACTGTTTATGCCTCAATGAACCACAGAATCAGACTGCTGAGGGAGACTTGGTGGACATCATTGATGGACCTACTGTCCAAGCTCATGTAGAACTTGCGGCAGCACCTGGTAAGTCTTTGTCTTTAGGTCACACAAACTGTTTGCTCAAAATTCCTAGTGCCGGGTCATTCACCCGATGTCCCTGTGCTTATGCTCAATCTCAACCTTCCAACCCTCCCTACATTAATCCAACAATTTCTTCATGACCAGCTTCATATCGACAACAATGAGCCACCTGAATTTGACCCTGCAATGGCACCTACTTACATGGGCAGGGTTTCTGTCTTTAGTTCGGTGGCAGCATCATTCTATGCCCCCAGTGACCTCAGTGGCACTGGAGGCATGCGATGCGAGCATATTCAGGCAATGCCATCATGGCAAGGGGGTCCTGCTAGGAATGACTGTGTCTTTGTCAGTATGAATGACAAAGTCAGTTGTGGCTTGGATGGGCTTGCTATTGCAAGAGTATTGCATTTTCTCGGCTTCAAGTATTGGATGAAATACTTGTGATGTGCAGTCATTCGCTGGTTCTCATACATCACAGACAGCTGAGATCCTGACACTGGGATGTACCTTGTTGCACCATTGACCAACGATGATGGGACACTGGATCTCTCAATTATTCATATTAATTGTATATTCCATGCAGCTCATCTTATTCCCCTCTATGGTTCCAATGTCTTACCTCGTGCAATCACTCTTCACGACAGCTGCAACGTATTTCGCGCCTTCTATGTCAACAAGTATGCAGATCATCATGCATTTGAGGTAGTGTGACATGCAGGTTTGTTGTTGTCTTCTGTCCCCCCCTTGTGGTTTGATCATTTTGCAGGACTACCTATACCCTGCAGCATTATTATGAGGACTATCTACACCCTGCAGCATTATTATCTAAGTAGTGGGACATGCAGGTCTGTCATCATCTTCTGTCCCCCCCTCATGATTGATAATTTACCAGGACTATCTATACCCTGCAGCATTATTACAGACTATCTACACCCTGCCAAACCTGGTTATGTGCCCGCTTCATCACGCACCTCCCCTGGTTATGCACCTGCTTCATCATGCACCTCCCCCAGTTATGCACCCACTTCATCATGCACACTATCCATACCCTGCAGCATTACCACAAGACTATCTACACCCTGCCAAACCTGGTTATGTGCCTGCTTCATCATGCACCTCCCCTGGTTATGCACCTGCTTCATCACACACCTTCCCCTGTTATGTGCCTGCTTCATCATGCACCTCCCCCTGTTATGTGCCCACTTCATCACGCACCTCCCCCGGTTATGCACCCACTTCATCTTCTCACCTCTGTGCTGGTATCAGCGTGGCCTTGCCCATTCCACCACACTCAGTCGCAAACTCAGAGAACCCAGCATAAGTCTCAGTCAATTTTCATTATTGACAAGTGATGAGAACATCGAGGGCATTGCTGACTCACTCGCCACAATTAAATGAAGTGGCGGTGACGGTCACAATCATCCATCACATAACCTCCGATACTCAATTCACCACCATGGACATTAACACATGCACAGAAGATCCTATGGACATCAATTATTGAGCTAAAGATGAACAGTTCAATCTGGTGAGTTTTTATGTCTATCCCGCTGCACCTTTAATGTATTCAATTTTCGTCATTGCAGGCAGACAACATGGACATCAATGACACTCTGATGGATGAAACGGTACGCTCACATTTTTTTTTTGCTCATTCTAATTTTCGTCATTGCAGGCAGATAACATGGATGTCGACGACATTCTGACGGATCAAAAAATGGTATGTTTACGTTTTTTCACTTGTTCTAACTACATTTTCGTCATTGTAGGCTGACAACATGCACATTGATGACACCGATCAAGTCACTCAGGATGCTACGGTGTTCCTTTACTCAACCAAGGTATGTTGATCTTTTCATTTTGCATACCTTGCGCTTCATTATGTGTCACAGGCTATTGTGATCTTCAATGCAGAAGCCTTCGAATCATATCATTTCGCAGCTCTCTTGATGTAATCCATGGCGCAAAGACATGTTCTTGGATCTTAGTGATGCTACTCATGCTATGGTGCTCAACCATTTTTTCACTTAGCTCTCATTGTATAAATACCTACCCTCAGATTGTTACATGCTTACTTTGCTTGCAATTTTTTTTTTGCTTATGTCTCCTTACTCATCCTTAAATTCCTTGTGTTCCTTAGTTCAGAGTGTGATAGAATTCATTAAGTCCCTTGAGCTCCTTTACCACCTTATGATGTACACTAAGTCAAAAAAGGCACAAAAAGCCCACCCATGTTTTCCTGATGTCCATGACCCAGGGCAGGTGATCTTTGCTAATGAGGTTATTGTTCGTCAGTGATGCCTGGTCTTCACCCTGGTTTTTGTAAGTAGTGCAGGTTCTGAATGAACCATGCTAATCGGTTTTTCAAGCCATCCTGACCATTCCAGATGGCGGGAACCATACACCAGACTTTGACGTGCTTTTGTCAATGGTAAAATATTGATGGATAGAGATAATTTCTGATGATAAGTCAACAATTTTCGGATCATTGAATTATTGTCGGAATGATTCCTTAATGAACAATAGTTCCCTGGTAAAAATAGGATATTCTTGCTAATTTTTAACCTGTCAATTATTTGACCATATGTAGCCTATATACAATGGATCCTCCTTATACACCTTCTGCTCCTCACTGCAATGATTACAGCCATCCAACAGGCCTGTACATGTGTGCCAGACCTACGTGATCTATCCAGCTGTCATATCCACATATCCGGATCTCAGATCCGACCCTTATCTCATCTCAGATCCACATCTTATCTCCCTCCAACATCTCATCATCCAATCTGTTCCACTCATCTGGTCTGGTCCACAACTCATCCAAATCCACAACCAGCACTCATCTCCTTTCGGTAACCCCCTAACTCCGGTATTTCGGTTATCTGTATATCCATCCTGCTCCCTTATCCGCTACCTATGTTTCATTTCCATTTCATGATTTGTGATCCGTTTCTACTTACTGTTATGAACTCAGATAGAGCATCATTCCAATAAAGGAATCAAGATCAAGGTTGATCAAGGACTAAGCCTTATTGAGTCAATGCCTCCCTCAGGAGCGATCGTCTAGACTCCTGCAGGATCTAGAGTTCAAAATGGGACAGATGGCTAGCCTCCTTCCCAAGGAGCTAGAGTTTGAGTATCAAAGAGAACCGAGTAGATTCAAGTTAGAGAAAATACAAGTGGTAACTAGGGTTTATATACGTAAGGGAATCGTGCACAGACCAGGCTGGGCAAAGGGTAATGACTACTGAGAAAGGAAGGTTCATGGGAAAACAATGTATGAGTCAAAGATAAGGAAGACCATGAGGAAACAGCACAGTGAAAAGGAAGCATTAGAAGTACAGCCATATAGGAGTCCACAGTGATGATGGGAAAAAGAGTGGGGCACTGTAACACTTACCAATAGACTATTCACATGCTTCATACATAGCCTTGGACTCTGCTGATTGATCATTCCATTAGATACCTATAGTACATAACCTCCTGTAACTTTCTGTAGTACCTCAGTTCAAATATCATCTTAGTTCTACTCATTCCTGTCCTCCAGACTTGAGTACCTCTACTCTCGTCACCCTCCAAGACTTAGGATTGATTCCTATAGTCTATCCATATCCACCTCTGTCCCCGACAGTCCATTACCATTAGTTTCTAGTCTGGACTCATCTGGATTAGCCTTACGATACTTATCCCTCATCCAGAAGTCATCCAGATCCGTTACGCTACTCATCTGACCTTCCGGATGCACTAGTCTTGCCTTCCTGAAATAAGGGGCAATACTTGGGTAAGGGGCACAGCACACGAGCTGAGGCTGAAGCCCTTCAGATCCAGTTACCCTTTGAGTACGACCTTAACACCAGCAAAGTCCCAAGCCATTTCAACATGTTGTAGGGATTTCATATTCTGTGGGCTTGTATAGGCAGATATTACTTAGTGTTATGTTCGCACTTTTGGTGCTTATGTAATCATCATAGTTTTCACCACCTACCAGCACCAGTCTGAGACTGAGAGTTATTAGCATGATTTCCTACCCTCTCTGAGCACTGAGCTTGGTCCAGAAACCCTTTAGGGTTGAATAGCAGCTAGGCATAGCACATTTAGCCCAACATTAGAAGTCTACTTTCCAGTTCTCTTCTTGTTGTGTTTCCCACAATGTTTTGCAACCACCAGTTGTGAATTAGATCGAGATACATGGCTCCTCAGAAGGCTCCAGCAGGCCAGAATGCATCACAGGGTGTAGTGAACCAGGCAGTTGTCATAGGGATACAGAAGGATGCATTGAAGAGGTATCTCAATGAAGGCACCAGTGACATGATAGGGACCTTGAAATGAGTGCAAAAGACAGTCCAAGGACAGTCTGCCACAAGGGGGTTTGTAAATCCTTTCACACTGAATAGATCTTCAGCAGTACACCCTACCAACCAGCAGGCAGCAGCTGTAACACACCTTGTACCTCCTGGGTCTCTTCCTCCTCACCCTCCACAGTCCTTCAATCATATGCTGCCCCACCACCAACAATATGATGCATATATGTGCCCTACCAGTACCGATCCCAAGCTGGAGCCATTAGATACAAGGGACACTCCATCAGAGAGTGATGCCGTACTGATAGATCCAGCTATACAGGAACAAGAGTCAGCCATACTGTCCACGGCATTGCCATGAGACCACAGCACCAATATCGAGCAAATGCCACCTCCGCCTGCAAAGTTCAATCAATTTGCTCCCACAAAGAAATCACTTGCCACCTCAGCACCTAGCAACAATCCATTTGATGTGTTCACCACTGGCACCAGACTTGAATCAGCATCCCCAATGTTGACCACATCTTCACTCACTTTGTTGGATGCCCTCACAACACCATCGTGTTTGTCATCTGTGGCTCCTCAACTGTCAGCAAGCAATAGACACATATCTGCAACTCCTACCAAATCAATTGTGAGCACACACGCAGCTGTCGTCATTCCCAAATGGCTCACTGATACCATAAGATGTCTCAAGAATGATGTCAAGTCCCACAAAGAGAAGCTAGAAGAGACCAAAGATCTTCTTCAAGAACAAACTGTGGAATTAAACGAGCTTCGTCAGCTGATTGCAACACTACACAATGATCAGACTCAGCTTGGAGAAGACATCGACAAAACACGCATATCTCTTGACTCTGTCCATTTGAACATTGATGTCATCACCAAGTCATTGGAAGGTAGTGGGGAACCGTCAAAAGTGAAGGTTGCACATGCAGCAGGTGAGAATGCGAAGGATAATATCTGGAATGTGAGTGACCAATTCATATTAGTATGTACTTCACATATTCACCTAGTACACCAACTGAAGACTGGAGTTCGGAAGACCTTCTTAAAGGCAATAGGTGTGATGAAGGTGAGCACGATCAAGGAGTATCATCCAAACAAAGATGGATCGCAAATCACAGGTGAACAGGTTTGACCAGACTTCAGCAAGGATTGGAGCAACAATGCATCTTGGCACATGCACCTTGTCCAATATGTTAGGAACAACATTCGATCTTGCCACCCAATTGTCTCTGCTGAACTCATCAATTCAAAGACAGACGACAACATTCTTAAGTGCTTACATGAAATTTTCAAACATTACACTGCAGACTACCACACTGCAAATAAGCTCTCATTGATCACCAGAAAGGCTAAGGGTAAGATTGACCCACAGGTCACTCGCAGGGAAGCACAGAAGAGAATGGCAAGACAAATTTTCAACTTGATGATGTTGTCACTTGACTAAACTTTAAATCAGAAACTAGAGGAATGAATCAGTTCACAGACAAAATCCGATCTCACAAGTATGGAGTGGGACTTTGCCTTTACCTTGCCATACCAGAGCACTGACGAGAGTGTGCAATCAGAAGACAATCATGGAGGTATCGATCCAGACACTGATGAGGAGAAAGACCTTCATAAGAAGCCTGCAAAAGTCAAGGGTAAGAGAAAGGCCCATCCAAGGAAGCTTGGGTGACTCATTGTGACAAGTACCAAGCATTGTTGGTGCATATCAAATTGATTATGTGTCATTGATGGTCTGAATCACTAGCACAGCTGAATCAAGCCATGGACCATTTGAATGACATTGTACTTGAAAACAAGAAAGAGAACAAAAAACCTGGTCGCCATCATCCTTGAACCATTGGTGAACCAAGGGATAGAAACTTGCCAGATGTTAAGACAGGCTTGAAGATACCAATTGGCTTGATCGACGCTGGTCGGTTGCAAGCGCACCCACAAGACCCATCAAGATATGATAGAACTATTGGTGTGTTATTAATGTTGTTTGTATTCAGCTCAAATTAACTGTCAACATCAAGTCATGACTCCTGACTCAGATGACAAAGGCAACACTGCCAAACCTCATGACTGGCATGACAATGACCTTGCAGATGACAAACAAGAGGGGCTTCTCGTTGGCAATGAATTTGACTAGTAACGATGGTCAATTGAGACTCAGTATGGACATACACTGTATCAGTAGAAGCACATTTCATTCAATCATCACCAACCTTGACATCTCCTTCTGGGTTGGTCTATTAAAAGACTTGAGTACGAATGAAGTAGACAAAGATAAGAGCAATGTACATGATCATATGCAACTGTGATCCAAAACTTCTGGTCATGCACCTCAATGGGAGCAAGGACAAAGTGTCCAGACAAGGCAGTGAGGGGAATGACCTCTGAATCAGCAAGATGTTCTGCAAGCCATACAGTGACACCTAAATCTGTTGCCCTAGAACATATGATAAGCATCTTCCATGGACTGTTAAAAGTTACATACCAAAGTGCCCATGGAAAGTTGGGTATATCATCATCTGAAATAAATTGCCGTACAACAGCGAGATCAACAATAAGAGGTTCCACATCAGCATCAAGTCAGTCATGCGAGACCTGCAGGAGGTACTGAATCTCTGCAGGCTCACATTCATGAATGTATGTGTAGTGTGCTGATTTTCCTCAGTGAGCAGTAGCAGCACCATACTGAAGTTTCTTCAGCCACACATGAGAGTAACACTTGGCATGACCCATGAAGTTCTCGCCTTCTCCAATGATGCTAGTTGAGGGCTTGAGATGTAATAGTGCATGCCACTTGTGTCGTAGGTATTCAAACACAATCCGATATATCTCACTGCTGATGGCCGATAAGCTGAGTTTTTTCAGGTGCTTGGCAAAAATCAATTGGTCTGCAAGGTATTCAAACATGAGATGTTATTGATGACATGACACAAGAGGATAATACTACATACCTTTCCCAGCATTCTTTGTACCATGCCTGTCTTTTTGCTGTGCCTTGAGTGACATCTGGAGGAGCTAAAGAGAATCCTCATCATCCTCAGTGCGGTTAGGAAGGGCTTCAATATGGAGGATCTTGAGATGGAAATGGTCAGCACAATAGCAACAGACACGTAACAACTCACAAGGTCGTAATTGAATGTAATACTCCACCATCATTGCATCAGCATTGCCTCAAGCTCACCTCCCTTGTGCTGATTGTGGTTGACCCTCACAAGCTTTCCATTGTGTCGTTCAAAGGCAAAAGCCCATGTGGCATAACATGGACCAAAATCATACATCTGCTCTGCAAAATGCATACCAAAATGATAATAGGGTGTCAAATGACACCCCATGCGAGCCCAGCCCTGCATTCCACGAGATAATGCAGTGCTTCCTCTGCGAACATTGTTTGGACTGATGGACTGCGAGGATAGGATGTGAATGGCAGCAGAGAACTTGAGGATGACACCATAGTGGTGATGCAAGTTGTGGTCCATTTTGGCAGTGTTGACATGAGCAATTTCGGTGTCTGATGGATGCTGATTATGAGCGAGGAGAAGCTCCATCAGCCATGAGCAAAGTGTCTTTTGCATTGTAGCTTGTGCAGCATGATTTTTCATGTTAGATGCTGAAGGAGGTGCATCACGGTCAGGTACTTCACTGTTGACTTGCCATGCATCATAAAGTGCAATGAAAAGAACTAAGATTTGATTGCGCCATTGGTCAGCCTTAGGAGACCCTTTTCCATGTTAAGGTCATACTCAAGGGATAACTGGATCTGAAGGGCTTCGGCCTCAGCTTGTGCGCTGTGCCCCTTACCCAAGTATTGCCCCTTATTTCAGGAAGGCAAGACTAACACATCCAGAAGGTCGGACAAGTATCATAACAGATCTGGATGACTTCTGGATGCGGGATAGGTATCATAGGGCTAATCTGGACGAGTCCAGACTAGAAACTAATGGTAATAGACTGTCAGAGACAGAGGCGGATATGGATAGACTATAGGAATCAATCCCAAGTCTCAGAGGGTGACAAGAGTAGAGATACTCAAGTCCAGAGGATGGGAATGAGTAGAACTAAGATGATATTTGAACTGAGGTACTACAGAAAGTTACAGGAGGTTATATACTATAGGTATCTAATGGAATGATCAATCAGCAGAGTCCGAGGCTATGTACGAAGCATGTGGATAGTCTATTGGTAAGTAGAAACAGATCACAAATCATGAAACGGAAATGAAACATAGGTAATGGATCAGGGAGCAGGACAGATATACAGATAACTGAAACACCGGAGTTAGGGGGTTACCGAAAGGAGATGAGTGCTGGTTGTGGATTCAGATGAGTTGTGGACCAGACCGGATGAGTGGACAGATTGAATGATGAGATGTTGGAGGGAGATAAGATGTGGATCTGAGATGAGATAAGGGTCGGATCTGAGATCTGGATATGCAGATATGACATTCCACCTGCGAGCTACAAGGAGATCGGTGCCGATGCCACTGAGACATTAATAAATTGCAGTCTGCTTACTGAGGGTGGTAGTCAAGTTGCCTCAACAGGCCACATGAGTCTAGAGAAGAAATCCTCAAGTTTCTCCATGGGTCTGATATGTCTTGTTCCATTTAGAAGACCGGACTTGAGGATAATGATTCTATTGAGATGCTTGACCATAGCTGATAATGTTAGTACAAAGATTGTACATTGATACCATAGCGACGCACTGAGGAAAACTGCATGCATGAATTCAACAACTGAACTGCAGGCTGGCATCCAGCCTGGAAGGTAGTTTAGTGTTGACCAACAAACCCCTCAATTGTCACTGATATCTTTGGCTGTAGGAGGGCCTGCAGTGCATGCACAAAACGAGTACTTAATGTATCTCCATTCATCTCTATACTGAAAGGCTATACGTACATAAAGACATGATTAGTGATTGAGGATCATAGAGCGGATAATGGCTAACGTACTTTTGGGGTCAAAACAGCTGGGATGGGAAAGTGAGAAGAAGGGTTTCTTGCAGGTCAGACACATGAAAAATTTTGAGTTATGGCCTTGAAGACCACTGGTTTTATGGCTGGAGGGAAGATTGGAGACGTTGCAGTATAAGTGCGAATGTGAGACTTCTGGATCCTCATGGCCATTGACCCTGAATTCTACTCCTGTATGTAGTTAATAACTAGGTTGATGATTAGGGTAAAATTTCACCCTTTTCAAGCTGGAGCATACTCTTGACAAAGGGCTCAATCAGGTAGTTCATCTGTTCTAGGGAAGGCTCATCAGGTCCAGGAATGACCATGAGAAGAATGGTCTCTTCAGCAAGGTATCAAATCTCGCGTGGGTTGTTGCAAATGACAGCGTAGAAAGCCCCAGTCAAGTGATAACTGGATTTGCCTTTGACAGTTTGAAACCTGATGAGATAGGAAGTGACAGAATGATGAAAGTCTTCTAGAAATATACGTACCAGTCTATGTTGATTTGCCAGACTAAGCCACAGGGCAGGGACATGAAGCATTGATATAGCTTGTGGACATCAGCATCTTCTATCTCCCAGGGCCCACCTCATCGGTGTTCTAACCCTGCTTGAATCATGCGCCAACTGTATCCATCGTAAATATCTCACATTGGCTTCGAGGGGTCTGGAAACAAGTCATAGCCTTGACCAGGAATGGGAGGTACAAGACCCGGTTTGTCCTCCAGACCACGCCAATGCTGAAATTGCTCCCACTTGCCAGGCCGTAAGAAAAGGCACTGTAGTGCACGTTCTGGGGGGACATATGGTACAAGCTTCATTGGTGCTCATTTTAGTGTGCTATCAGAGAGGAATTTCTGTGTATACAATGTGCCATCACAGTCATCGATAGTGCACTCAGGAGACTTGAGTTCAGAAAGTACAGAGGGATGATGAAGCTTCCAGCAAACATCACAGACAAAGAAATAGATGATAAACTGGTCCATTGACAGACCAAGGCACTTGAGGAGGGTAGGCAGTGTGCAAGCAAAATTATCTAGGCCCAGATATTCAATATCTGGGTTTGCTTGTTGAGCTGTGTCGAGGAGGCATTCCTTGCCTTTGAGGTCATGGTACACAGCTGCGTGGGTAGCATTATAGAATGCTGCTGAAATAAAGGCCCAAATGTAAGCATTACGGACCGCTGGGTGATCGTTCATACAGGGAGGGGGTGAGGCATGAATGTCAGCATCTTCATAGATGTCTGAGAAATCAAAATTAGCACCCTGTGAAATGAAAAGGACCATGTTGATGTCATTCAGTTGCTCATCATTGTTGGGGCAGAATTCATCATTGTGGTTGCCCTCAGCTGGCATTCCAAGTTCTTCATCAGAGTTCACTGGATCTTCAAGGTTCAGTTGTCCAAGGTGTTCGAAGATTTTGGCATCAGGGTCAGAGCTGAATGCACCTGGGTCATCGTTGGCAGGATAGGGCTCATCCCATCTTTCAAAAAGATCATTGAGCTCAGGAAAATGAGGCTGTGCTCCGAGTCCAAGGTTATCGTCAGCGTCCCCCACATCATTGTTGCCATGGTCTGAATTGTTGTCGAAATCAGCCCCTGGATCATCTGGGGGCTGGTGTGCATTTCCTGCATGCTCCAGACTATCAATAATGGTAAGGTCCTCTGATAACCCATATGCCTGACCCAAAGCATCTGCTTGAGGCACGAGAAGCTCATCTGCACGCTGATGCCTGGTAGCCGTTTGAGTGGTTTGAAGCTTTTGTCCACTACCATCTGGGTTGTACTTGCAGTTGAAGCTCTCGCAGGTACACGAGACATAGGATTGCAAAGGCATCGGAGGCCTAGGAGGGACTCAGAGCACTAGTTAAAGACGATGACAACGACGACGACGACGATGCGCGTGCACGTGAATGACAATTGCTAACAAATTCTAGATCTCTAAGTCTCGCACTGATATCCGACGGCGAATGAATGGTGGATATAAGTCCCGAGATTCTCGCCTCAGATTATCGTCAAATTCTCTTATAATCCCACATTCTCGCCGGTAACTATTTTGCGTCAAAGTCTGGTGATACCCCAGGATTCACGGAAGCCGCACGTTCCGAAGTATCCCATGATGCCTGTTTGGTAGTATCGAAGGCACTCGCGGCTGTTGGCATGCGAGTGTTGACTGACGAGGCATTTCTCCAGAGAGTACGTGTTACGCGGCATTCAAATAACTTCGTTTTGATCGCGTTTTGCAGGTGAAGGACACGTTTGAGGAAGATAAGAAACTAAGAGTGTAACTGCTAACCTGTGATAGGCGCCCTGTAGAATCAGAAGGAAGAATTTGTCAAACATAATTTGTTACATTAAGTTTGTTCTCTTCAATTCTTCAACTAATCTCCGATAATAAACACATACATGATCAACTCGTCTCAAAACGACTCGCAGAGCCTAGGGAAACATGGTCAAAGTTGCCAGTGTAAATTTAAACGCCGTGACTCAGTGTGGTACTCCGCTTTTCTTCATTAGATAATCGTAAATTTCGGACTTATCATAAACCTGGAGCAACGGCAACAGTGTGTAACTTCAAAGCAGTCTTAGCTAGCTATGTGGCCATGGCAGGACCTCTCACTGCGATGTTTCACGACCATGTTCGCACTGGGCAGGTTGCCAGCTGAGGTCAATCGGCGTCCCGAATCCCGAGATCCCTGACTTTCACAAGATCTTCTAATCGTGGAAAAAATATTGTGCGACTAGTGCCTGTCCAGAGTTTCCGTCAGTGATTGCCAGTCTGGAATTGACTATCGTTCCAACTCCTTGTTTCTGACATGACAATAGTTCAGGCTGATGTTCTTTGGCGGCCAGAAGATGACTATAAGGTCAAACCGACACTGGAAGAAGGGGTCATTTATCGACCAGATATCCTTACGGTCATAGATACTGTTATCGATAGTCTCAGTGGCGAACTACGGGAACTGAATCTCGATATTCATGGTGGGATCATGACATTGTTTTGCTCACAGGAAGCACCGATGTACTAATTCAGATGCGCAGATCATCCAGAGCTTAAATATGAAGAAAGGTGCGCTTATATCTCGAATCCAAATTGCAACCAATCGCCAGGCAATTGAACTAATTGTCGGCCGCTCAGATACGCCCACGATGCATACACCTCTTTCCTAGAGAAGCACGGTTTCGAAGTCACGAGGCATCACCTCCTTGAGACTGCATGGGTTGCGATCTACACCCACGGGCGGGGCGGACACGTTCTAGGGGTGAACTCAGAGATGGATGCACTTCCGGGTATTGGACATGCGTGTGGACATAATCTCATTGGCATCTCGGGCGTCGCTGTCGCCTGTGCGGCAAAAGCAGCGATGCAGCAGCTCAATATCGACGGGAAGGTGATTCTTCTTGGTACACCTGGTATGTCACTTTCCCCTGATCGCGATGGATCGATTACATACCCTCAATAGCCGAAGAAGGCGGGTTTGGAAAAGTGAAGCTGTGGGAGAGGGGAGCATACAAAGAGATGGACGTCTGTCTCATGTTCGTGATCAGGCCTGGCTGACCAGTGTTATTTTCTCGTCAACTCACGTTCATGACAGGTGCCACCCTGCTCCTGGGCCCCTTCATTCCATCAGTTTGAGCAGCTGTCTTGCAGTTATACGTCTCGAGATAGAATACTCAGGCCACACGTGCGGTCTCCCAATGTTCATCCTTTGGCTTGAACTCTGACTTGTGCCCTCACAGTGCGCATGCTGCACTTAGTCCCTGGGAAGGAAAAAATGCGCTAGATGCAGCTGTTCTAGCATATACAAACATCGCTTTACTGCGCCAGCAGATTAAGCCTACGCATCGTGTGCATGGAATTATTGAGGGTAGTAATTGGGCACCGAGCAGTAAGTGTCTGTCATTCAATGCTGGACATACATTTGAGAGCGTGTGCGACAGTTATCTCGGATAACTCAAAGATGTAGTAAGTGTGGGTTCTAGCTCCAGAGACTCGATGCAGGTGGTGATATACTTCAGTTATTATATCCGTGCGCCAACTACCGTTGAAGCGGAAGAGACGCTCAAGCGTGTTGTTCCCTGTTTCGAGTGAGTCACTATCCGGCATTCACGTCACCTCGATCCCAGACTTCGCGCAGAGCAGCAGCACTTGCAACCGGGACGCAAGTCAAAGTTACCAGAGGATCCACTGGGAACGAACTTGTGCAGAACAAAGCCCTCGGTGTGTTTTCTTGATGCCAACCCCGTGATTCCTCCTAGATTTTGCGCAGGTGACGAACTGTCTGATGTGGTCAGGAAGAAGTACGGCGTCATTGATTATGAATATGGGATCAGCGGTGCATCGACTGATTTTGTGAGCGTGCTTGTATAGTATCTCAAGCAGGTATACTGATTTCACCCAAGGGAAATGTTTCATATTGTACGTCTTGCTCGTAATACTCGGCAGACACTTTGAAAGTCATTATCCACCAGTAATGCCTGGTTTACATCCCGGGTTTTGTTCGTACAGTTTTCCTTCTGTCACTGATAATTTCTGACTCCAAAACCACGTCTCAGCGATACCAACCGTCCCGGAAGGTGGTAACCATACTCGGGCATTCACCGACTCGGCACGTTCGCAGGCCTCTCACGATGCTTGTCTCGTTGTCTCAAAGGCCCTCGCACACGTTGGCATGCGCGTGATCACGGACGGTGGATTTTTGCAGCAGGTAAGATGGATTCTGTCTAACCTTCTAATTACTACAACACATTGTACTGCAGGTGAAAGATGCTTTCAAGGAACAAAAGAACAACATGACGTGACAAATGAAAGCAAGACGCATACACCAACACAACTACATAGTAAGACTTACAAATCCAATGATTTCTGATCGTGCTTTGACTCCAAACCAAAACTTGTTGCTCGAGTTGTTCACCACTTTTCGTGGGCAGGACGCACTGTTCGGAAGAGAGTGAAGACACAGTAATGGCAAATCGCAACCACGCTTACGGTCGATTTCCCAAGCCCAGGCTGAACTATCTTGCTCGGCGAGGTGCAAGTAGCTCTGAAGGGTGTGATCAGTTCAGATGCGTATTGCCACGATAGTGCTCCAACCTTTGCGATAGAATTGGGATCAAGTCGAACATCTTGATTGGCCTCCCAAGAGGGGTCCTTGCGTTGAGATTTGGTGCGGTCAGTGATGATGGCTGTTCCTCATTAGATGTTACTTTATAGATGCTGACATTATATACTTACTGCCGTCGATAATACTCTGAGAAACACATTTGAAGGTTCATAAATACTTTTAGCACCAGAAGACGAATACTCACATGAGCAACCTAAGAGTCAAGACATCAGTCCACAAACAATCCCAAGGTGATGCGGAAGACACCCACATGTATATTCTGCTTGCCGAACTCCTTGGCTAAGCTCTGCGACAAAGCCCTTATCGCAAACTTGCCCGCAGAAAACGCAGAGGTTGTGGTGTTGCCTCGGATAGAAGCCGTTGCGCCGGTGAAAATAAGGGTGCCCCTTTTACGAGCATTGCCAGCAACTCCGCCCTCATTCGCGGTCTCGAGCTCGAGCTTTGTGAACTCGAGAACGGCCGCGCGTGCAAAGGCAAAAGCCGCCAAAATGTTAGTGTCGATCGACTCACGGACTTCGTCTTCGGTGATATCAAGGAACGGCTTCCAGACACCGTAGCCCGCGTTGAAGACCGCGACGCGGAGAGGGGAGGATGGCCAGTGGGACTTGATGGAAACGAATGCTGACTTGATGGATGCGGGGGTGTAGTCATTGAGAGGGAATGCTGCAGCCTGTTCCAAATGACCTGATCAACATGACTGGATGGGAGTGCGCATATGGATAGGAGTAAGATACAGTACCTCTGCGCCTGCTTGGTTGAGCTCTGTAGCGAGTTTATTGAGATATTCCGGTCCTCGGGAGATCAGAGCTACTCTGTAGCCAGATCTGGCGAAGAGACGGCTGTGTGTTAGTCCATACAGTATCAGTACAAGTTGATGAGAAAAGACGTGATATTATGTACGCGGTTGCAGCTCCAGTCCCTGTAGCATGAGACGTCAGCCATACGTGTTTTTACCCACTGAGAATGACTTACCACTGCCATCGCCGATACCAGCAACCACGAACAAAGGGCGGACTGAAGGCATCTTTTAAGTTGATGAAGTTATGAGAAGGAAGGAGAGTAATGACAATATCGTACTAACTGCACGATATTTATACATAGCCCCTCTCACTGTGATCAGTGGTTCTTTGGCGCAATCAGTCGTAATCATGATCACAGCTGATCATCGCATGATCTGTCATCTTGGCATGACAGAACGATTGTTCATCCACCTCGTCTGAATCATCTGCATCAATGACGTCAGACTGAGCATCTCCAATTGGCCTTGGGTCTATATTTGATACTCAAATTGGTGTTTAGATCCAACAGAACTCGGAGCCGTTTTGATATCCCTCAAGTACTAGCGTTCAGGTCAGATTGCTCCTTAGAATGACAAGTCTGGCTTTCGCATAATCATGCATCAAATATTAGACCACCGTTTACTGGTATGGTGTCATCGAGTTACGTGTAGGAGCTAGAATCCAGCCAACTCAGGAGGGGAACGAACAGTCCGGTTTAGGACACACGCCCAATCAGTTACCAGGAAGACGTGAAAGAAAACAAGTCTATTTCGGAACTGGCGAATCTAACAAGATACCTCAGTGGTGGTCACCCAGCGCAATATGTCCAGCCTTGCTGTTCTGCCAAGCGTCACGACGTTTAGCCCAAGTGTACGTTCCATATCCTGGAACCTAATGAGCTGGTTTGTGAATGAATGCATCAAGTGTTACGCACCAATAGCAAAGGGGACTATCCAGTAGGGAACTTGGGCAGCAAGACGCCTGTAGCCGTTGAATAGCCAGCCTTTAATTATGCCTTTTGAGCCCCGCTGCCTGAATGGAGAGACAGCTGCCAGTGCCGAAATAAGGGGAGACAAAGAGCCCGCATCATGGTAGGAATCCGACGAGAATGGACGCGACAAATAGGAAGCACGAGCCGAAGTTAGTGACTTGTTTCAAGAAGACAGTGGGATAGATGACGCACTGTAAACAACAACTCCTCTCTGTTTTTGCATGCTGGTGTCACCCCACCAAGGGCACTGTGGAAAAAGAGGTAAGAACAACAGTATGATGCTTGCCATTGGCAGCACGACAACTCACAAATGATTTAGCTGTAAGCTCGAAATTAGCACAACTGTTCCATAGCAAAAAAAAAAAAGAGAAAAACATACGTCCAGGCATTCCATTTAGACGTGCAGCGGTGGGACGCATGATGGGCGAAGTGGTACACCGACGTTGGCTGAATGGTAGGTGCGGCGTTGGATGTTTAGACCCGATGTTTTCCGGCAGGAACAAACAAGGACAACTAACGCCAGATTCTGTCACGTCACACATATGTGACATGTTCTGAAACTTGCTTTATTTTGAAGTGTTTTGACCAACAACGACTACCAAGCTGAAAGTACGTGTCATATGTCATAAATTGTTGACCTCAATGCCTGAACCATGATTGACTAGGTCACGTCCACTCCTTTTCTTCCAAGATGATGAGCCACCAGACGCTGTACAACATGGCGAACTATCTTGGTGTCCTCGCTATGATCACCGTAGTCGCATACCATTTCGTTGCTGTGAACGCAAGATATCTTGCCAAGAATGGGGCCAGCAGTTGAACGCGCAGAGGGTGTTCGAATCATTGTGAGGATTGCGTGTGTAAAGTGTGTTGTCGACTCAATCCTTTCCAGCTTGCATCCGTCCGCTGATACATATATATTTAAGTTGTCCTTTCATTAGCTCTATTGTTCCGTCAACCGTATCGTGACTGCCCTCTCCAATCTATGGCCTTATAGACATTGAACGACAAAACCAATATGTCCATTGAGTGTCTATGCAGCATGTTATCCTATGTCATCTTGGCCCTCTCCACTGATCCGGTGCGACCTCCGGGGTTACATCATTAGCAATCATAGGGTCCCTCCTCTGAGGCTGATTTTGCACAACCTCAGGGAATACCATTTCAAGATCATTGTCCTGCTTCTTCTTACAACAACAATACGAGCATGCAACAGGGTCTGTCAGTACTGTCTTCGTGAGCGAGCCATTTGGTACGAGGCGGCTTCCTACCGTCGCCGCAGATATTGCTGCAGATACCTGCAGCAATGTTCAACAGTGAAAAACGAATGGGATTAGTATCCGAATCACTCACAACAACAGGTTACAAGGCTGAGGATGATATCGCAGCAGTCGGACATGGATGTATTTTCTAAGCAAAAGTTGCCGACTTCAAACATGCTTAACAACCGGTCGTGACGTCCGTGGGTATCGATATCTTTGATCGGTTTCTTCCAGGATAGGTTGCTCATTGGGCGTGCATTGGACCTTGGGAATCATTGTGTTCCACTACCGCAATGCTGCAGTGCGTTGCGACCATCAAACTATGTACATATTTCACTTTTGAAAAAACCTCCTAGATCAAGAGCAATCTCACGCTGCATAACATGCCCGTCCTCTTCTCTTAAGACTTGGACCCTTGAGTCCTGGTTCGTGCTCGGCGGCGTTATGAGTGCCAGTGTACCATGGCTTGAAAAGTTCACGGAGATCTGCGGGTACTAGTATTGGAAAGCTTGAAGTTCGGCGCTATAACTCAATGACAATGTGTTATAGGCTTGATACGTACTTCTGATCAACGCTTAATTTGACATGTCGTGCGAGTGGGTTATGTAGTGGTGCTGTCGAAAAGTTAGTATGTTCAAGCATCGGATGATCGAGCTTTATGTAGCCCCTTGGACCCAAAGTCGGCTCCAGCCTATAATCAAAATTCCATTCCCCAAGTCGTGGATATATTGATTCTCTCGGAAGTATCCATAGAAAACAGTACGGGGTATCGGTAGTCATAACTGTACATGCTGAAAGTATTGTCCTATAGGGTACTATCCTCAATAAACACAAATCGGAATAAAAAAAACCTGTACATGCTATTTAGTAACAGGCGTCGCAGTATTCTCCGCGGAAGATGAGGTTTTAATCCCAAACAAAACAGCATCGATCAAAGCATCCAAGTCAGTGCCGCCTAAATCCCTTTCCTCCTGGTCAACTCGTTCCTTCATCTCTTTCGAAGCTATCCAAGTGGGAAGGGGGTCAGCGCCACCTCTAAACTTTGTCCAGTATGCAATGAGGAGTTTCATTTCTGGACGATACTTGCGACCCTTCCGATGTGCGCTCAAGCTGACTAACATCGCAGCATAGGAGAGCTGATACAGTAACTGCAGGTCATCATCAGATGCGCCAAGACGGGCTACTTGGTTATTCAGCGCAAGGTCTTGATGTTCCATGCGTGCTGCAAGCCAATCTGCAATAAGAGTATGGTTTGAATCAGCTAGGAGGAGTGCAAGCTCCGTTGCAGCGTCAACATAGTTCTTCGAAAGCGCTCCGTAAGCAGCTTCCATCTCCTCTTTGAAGTAACTGCGTAGGACTTTGGAAGGCCGAGGCCACTGGACGCTTTTCTCCTCAAGAATCTTGGTGTTCAAGCCAAGTATAAACGTACTTGGGGCAAGCCCCTTGTTACGACCTAGGATGCCATGGGTAAGGCACACAGACTGACCATCGTGACCAGAACCAGTAAGCGGAGACGATTTCAACAAACGTGAGGGGACAGCTAATATCCCTCGACTGACACGTGGAGAGAACCCAATGTAGGCCCCCCATAGAAGGGAAGCAGATTGGTTCTGACGGATGGGTTCGTAAAGACCAGTGCGATTATCTGGTCCACGCTCTACGATTGTTGACGATTTTTCTTTGGCTACGGGCTGCTTCTCAGACATTCCCGAGTCAATAGTCCGCCTTTTCGCTTTGAGGATATCTGTAGGGTCACTAGCGATGAGCCTGGATTTGAAAAGGCGAAGGCGGATGTCGACGGGATGCTGCTTCATGGCTGGAACCTCCTTACTCAAAATGGGCCATGGATCATCGCCCTCTATGAGGGGAACCAGAGTTTTATCAATACCTGTACGGCTTGGACCAGTCCATGCTGCCCATCGATTAGAGCAGTAATGCCGATTACGCCATGCAGGCCACGCATAACGGAACACAGCAAGAGAGGATGCGCTGGCCAACAAAATAATGCCAAGCGAATCGCTGTTATTGCCTGTACAGATATTAGCAATGCTACGTGACCCAAACACATGGGTCACATACCGGCAAGGAATGAAAGGACCATGCAACCTAACGAGGCAATAAGAGCCAACGCTATGCCTGTCCACCATAGGTGCTCCCGACGCCCAAGACTGAACCTGATTGTCCAGAGTCCCTCGCCCTCGCAGATTTCGACGAGAGTGGTAATTGCACCTTGAACTAAAGAAACGGCCACAGCAAGACCAGTTGCAATCCAAAATATTTGCATGCGCTCTGCAGCAGTAAGTTTGCTCATAAGGAATGCATCACCAGCGTCGGTACTGGGGGAAGGGGATGATGAAGGGACACTGGTAGGGAGGGAAGTAGAAGCTGGGGAGGCCGCAAGTTGGGCATAGGGCGGTGGTAAAGCAGTGGCGTACGCAATTGCGACATTGATGATGACGTTGAGTGCAAGTTTGATGGTGATCATCATGAGGAAAATCCTTAAGCTCTCGGGCTCAGAAATAACTTGCAACCTGACAGCGAGAGTTTTATACCGACATCGTGCGGCGTGTCCACATGCTGTAGCCTGAAGCAAGAGTTTCTTCAAATTAATATCTGAGCAGTGCGAGAACCCTTGGGAGACAAGGAGTTCCAAGAAGTTTGATGGCTGTGTACTAGTAACAAGGCAACTAGTACCCCATGATTAGCCTTCAAATCTTTGTGTCAACAATTTTCCAAAGATGATCCCCTGTACGCACCTGGTAATAATTTCCTCGTGGACCCAGTACCCTTTCAAACCATCGAGATCGCCTTATGCTCGGTCAACAACCCACCAGAAGTGAATAGGGCGGAGATCTGATTGAACTTCTTTACCTTCTAATAACTGCGAACACACCCCAGCAGGCACTCCTCCTGGTACTGCCTTTCCGAGTCTGATAGATATTACATATGGTGAGGTCACTGCTGCATGTAAACTTCTAACAGGGCGATCATGATTGAGGCACGAGTTATGCCCAGGATAGTACAATGAGCATCAAGTCTGTCCCAGGGGCAGGCTGTGGGAGGCTGTGGGACGGAACTTGAACTGGGAAAATGGAGGCGAATCTGAGTTAGCTGAAAGAGTCGCGGGGGTCCATATGATTACTGACTGTGAGCTATCGCGATCTCTGTGTAGCACGCGTGATGTGCGTGAGATTGGAAATATTTCCTTGCATCGAACCGGGAATGTTTAGATCTGAAACACTGCGAGGGCTGCTTCGTTACACGATGACGGCCAGCAATTGAGTGGTGGAGGATTCTAAATTACCCATTGGTAGCGAAACATGATTTGGGAAAGAATCGAGAACTGAAATTTCTTTCTGCGAGTCTGGAACTAATCAGTGGCGAATATGTGGTATCATTGGAGCGGTGTATCCGCGACTGCCTGCGTGTCGCGAGCAAGGCAAGAAGTGGTGAAGAGTGACACTGAATGGCTGACTAAGCTACGGTACTGGTGCCTCGCCCAAAGGTCCAACTCTATCATGTAGTAAATTTAGCATACCTCCTAAAAAGCTGTCATCGCCATCGTAAAATACTTTCACAGATTAATTGCAGAAATTCGCTGAAGCGCCGTCCTGTTTATAAACTGCCGCTTGTTATCCTCTACGCCCCGACCACGCTTCAAAACCAAAACGCTCGAACCAGTCCACGTGACTCACTGATGCGAAGAGCGCAACTCTTCGCATCCGAGTCACGCGAACACATCCTTCATTATCTCACCGCTGTCGACAGCTGTCTCATTTTATACCAAAACCTTTCATTACCATCGACCCTTTCTTTCGTTACTGGCACCCATTCTCGGTTCGCCGTCTCCGAATCTGTCTAAACTACTATGCGACTCTCGTTATTCTGTCAAAACGATACCCCTTCCTACCGTCACTCATTCAGTCTCTCGTACTCTCTCTCCTTTACCACCACCCTACCCCGTCAGGCGCAACGCCACTTCCTTCTGCCTCCGTTTTTTTTTTGGGGTGGAACGATGTTGTTAGTATGCAGCTGACCAAGTCAGCCCCTACCAACACGTTGAGGAGAACCTGCAACTGCCTCCGTCTTCACACAACCGTCCGTCCCTAGGACCTCTGCCGTTTTTCGAGTATATATACCGCCCATGTACACATACCTATAACGAATCCTATACTCAGATCCCCGCTCCAAGAACGACCGAAAGCCTCTCAGAAAGTCCTCGTCTCTAGTCCCTCTCTTCGTGTTACCTACTGAACACGTTTCATATCCGTCTCGTTTCGTTCGCAATTCACTGCCGAACTCATACCCAGCCTTACACGCTCCAAAATTCTGGAGTAGAAAGGGCTTAGGGCTTGCACTGGCATAACTTGCTGTACTACACGATGCTGTTAGTTCTCAAGACGCTTGCGATGAGGAGAAGATCTTCAGTCCATTCTTGCACTGGCGAATCTTTCGGATATGATTTACTTCCGCCCTGCCTTTCCATCTTCTGAACTACGAAAACGTGAATCAGTCGATCCACAGCATCCTACAGCATTTCACACTTCTAAGAAAATGGTTATAGACGACAGTATATACATTTACACTACTGCAACTTGACCGGCCGCTATGCTGTCTTTGAATACCTGCAAGCTTGACGAATCATCCTCATACACCAAAGTGCTAACCTCTCCATGAGGAATATAACCCTGATCAGCGTCGAGGAGGACGTATCTGCAATCGCCATTGTTAACGACGAGCTCTGTCAAGCTGGTAAGCTCAGTAGCCCATCGTTGCCAGATGGTCGACCACTGCCTGACACCAATTGCTGAGTCCGGTACGTAGCATGCGCATGATTGCAGCTCAAGTCGCTGCAGGGTATTTTTGTGACGAAGGACAAACTCCTCAACGCCATCAAAGGAGGGCGCATGATCGAAAATGATATTTTCGAGCACGAGGGATTCGAGGGATGGATAGTAGAATGAAGAAAGCCGAGTAGCGAGGCTGTGATAGGCGCCCTGGGGACTACGTAACACGATTGATTTCAGAGTGGGATTGGAGGGAGGCAAGAGTGCTCCAAGTGAACCGTTGATGTTATTTGAAGCTGACCAAGTACTGACTTCAGCATTGGATACAACAGACACAGAAATATGCGACAGGGGCGAGTCTGTAAGGGACGAGACGAAGTCGTAGCTAGTAGTAGGCAAAATGACGTTGTTGAGAGACAAGGTGGTCATACGAGATGACTTCATGCCGTGATGAATGGCGTGAAGGAGGGTGAGCTGCCGATTTATGAACCAGAATGGGTTCTCGCAGACTTCTCTCCCCGACTCCTGGCAGAGAAATGAGGGCCAAAAGTTGAGCACGACGCTTTCAATCCTCGGAAGTGCGGTTATTCCGCAAAATGCATTGGTCAGTACTTCTTCAAGCTCACTGACAGCATCCGCAGAATCTGTGCGCACGGCCCTAATTAGACTCTGTGGAGGGTGGACGAATGGAGACTAACTTGCCTACGTTGTTGGGTGGAAGCCGGAAGCGCTCATTGTCACGAGAATCGTAAACAACTTCTCGAACATGAATAGCAAGGCTTGCGTCACCGATGATCTGGGTGAAATTCTGGGCACTCTGTATACTATTTTTGATGTGAAGCTTGCTGAATGCACGGGGAGTGACCAGCTCTCCAAATGAGCGGTTCAAACTGCGTAAATGAAGAAGATCAACTGTCGTGGAAACGTCCTGAACGATGGCACTAATGAGTTCTATGGGTAGATCTCGCATTATGAGGGAGGATGGATTTGAGGGGCTGAAACTGGTTCCGTTCTTATAATCCAGGAGTAAGCTGCGTGTGGCAAGATAGCAAGAGTTCCAATTTAGATTGTTCAAATTCGTACGCGTCGGATGTGCATGTGAGACTTATCAGAGTAGAATACAGCAATTGATTCGTCACAGTCGACAACTGGGAAGCCATTGATCTATCAATATCCCCATCCTCTCCGATCTAAAAATAGGAACACACCCAAATACTCTGATGCAACGCATAATCATGATTGAGGTTCCCACGCGCTGCGCATTAGTCATCATATGATACCAACGAAACAAAATTTACTGATGACATCCTGATGTCTTCTCCGGCTCTTCATGATCAAGAAATTCAGATAAGTATCCCAACTTGGGTGATAAAAATACTTACTACTGCGCTCCGTGCGATGAAGAAGTCCTACTACCACCCAACCTGATTTCGATCTCGTCTCTTTGCTGCCCACCATCGCATTCACACTCCCACCGGGTTTTTCGTTGAAGCCAGTTGTGCGTTTGATAACTCCAGTAGGGCGGTCAACTGCGTGCATCGGTCAAAATAACAGACTATGGGAATCACCTACACTACCCTGATAAATTGTGACATTCATTCATTTCCCTCTACAGTCGCATGCTCCCCTTTCTTCTTCAAGAGCGGCGAGGAACGCGTGACACCGAGTTTCTCAGCGCTAATGTTTTCTATCCGGAAAAGTTCATACAGTCCATCCCACCGTGACGTTGAGGATAGTTAAGGACGACAAAAAGAGTTATGAATGCATTCGAATCTGCTCGTAAATTCGCATCTGAAGGAAAGGGAAGTTGACTCAGCTGGAAAAAAACGGTGCTCCCTCAGTACTGAACTTGAAACACAATCTTTATACATCATCCTGAGATAACCAGATGACCACGGTATTGCCCACCCCTAGTAATGAAGCTAGCACAAGGCCACAGTAAGGGCTGATTCCAAATAGTCAAACCATGATAGAGGAAGGTGGCTGTCCTTTCCGAGTCTAAATCAAGTGGACAACCTCTGAAGGATGGCGCTTGAGCTAGGGACATGGCCGAAGTAGCTCAACGTTCAACGGTAGAATCGAGATCTATGTGCTAGAGCGTCGAGGTATCATCTGTGCAGTTGGTCTGTTAGATTGAAAACATTCCATGCCTTCATCAAATCTAGTCCAATAATTTTCAGCTGCTTGAATTTGGGTGTTGCGAAGATACTAAGCTCCGTATCTTGACTACATCCATTGGTCGCTGGCCACCATGATGGCCAGCGATGTTACCGTGTGGAGCAAGGTCAATTACAATGTTGCGTGATTTGCAGATTTTACACAAGAACAAATAAAGACCTGTTATGGCAGTCGAGAGAACCTAACACAGTGAAGGAAAAACGTCATCGTGAAACCCGGGACATACCACTCCCACGGATACCTCTTTCCTGTTAGAGCAGGTGATGACTGTACGGACTTGTACGGACCTGCTTTACCGATCACTGGCATGTCTTCGGAGCGATGCAATCGAATTGGTCAAATCTCTTGAAGATGAAGGATATCATCACTGAAGCAGGGTCGTTACTGATGAGTTGGGAGAAACGTTCTCGAGCTAATCTCATTCGTGATTCGCCTCACGGGCAACGTGCGCTAAAATGGTGAAGAAAACAAAAACTGGCTATTCCGGACCAGTTTGCTCAAGACTTCGACACTATGAAACATAAGTTCGAAGCGCATCCCCTTCCTCTCTACCATGATAACCACCTCGTACAACTACAACACGCCAATGAGATTCTGAATGGCACTATGGTTGAGGTACAATTCGGGATCCAGCATTGGCATATTAAAGAGGTCGATATATTCCAGGCGACGCCGGAAAAGGTAACGATTCTCAAGCTCGGTCCAATCCACATGCGTCCCAGGACAGCCGGAATCAAAGAGATTAATGCGTTCAGAGGCATAAGAAAGCTTGGCGTACCGTCCTGTATCTGTAGTGACCAAAATAAAATGGGAAAAAAACGACTCGGTCCGCACGGTCACAAGTCGGCAACGCCGACCCCTAGTAGTAAAAGGCCAGCTTACTAATAGTAAGGACATATGCGGTGCCATTTCCAAAAAAAAGAATACTAGATGGACTCGCACTTGGTGAATTGTTTTAGTTCAAACCTCACAATCATTAATATATATTCCTTTTCAGCAAATAACATTTTCTTCCAGCACGTCCAAATCAACCCTGGGCCTTGGATATGACATCAGAAGCAGACCTCAAAGCCTTTATCGGCCGCCATCGTGAACTGCTCTCAAAGGAACGCGACGCAGAGATCGAGCGAAGCGCTTTGCTGCTCACAAACTGCGGCCCAAAACTTCTGGAGCAAAAAGGGCTCGCGTTGGGGAGTCTTGGTGTGGTTGGAATCAACATAGGCCTAGGCGGGAAAACGTGTGGCGTCGTTCATTTTCTCCTACCTTTCCGTTTCCTGATTGCAGTCTTACGAAAAAGCGCAGATTAGTCGAACTGGAGCGTCCTACGGCGTTTCACACTTCGCAATCATTTCCTCCTCATAACTTCAGGTATGTCATTGATCCCATACGTGTAGATCTTGTAGTTTAGGTCTCAGAAAGACCCGGAGACCTCGCTCGCATCGAAGAGAACGTATCCTCGAATGCTGCTGTCAAAAAATCTGCAAAAAGTAAGAAGGCTGCATCTGCTGGCGCTGAAAGCTCCCATGCTGCAGAAGGTGTGGTATACAAAGTATGACCTTGTGCAGTTCAGTTGGGCAGTCGCTGACTTGCACACTCCAAAATAGGTGTCAGATACCCGCATCGTCATTGCAGTGGACCCTTCATATTCCAGATCAGACGATCTTGACCTTCCTGAGCGTTGTCGAGTGCTCAAGTTGGCCAATAGCGTCACTTATGACAGGTAATTGCGTCCTTTTTTTCATGTGAGTATTCTAAATTGCACCGTATTCAAGAATGGATAAAGCACTTGGCCAATTGGAAAAAATCAGCATTCCTTCATCGAGACAGGCAACTAAACTATATAACTCTCCTCTCCTGATTGCTAACAGCAGCTCAAACAGTCCAGCGACAAAGATGACTATGAGCTGACGCCTCTCATCCAAGTTTTACTTGGAATATCACCACCCTCTAAAAGATTCCTATTGCAGAGCTTAAGTTCTTCGACGAATCCCTGAATCCGAGTCAGCAAGAGGCTGTCAAATTCGCTCTTGAATCCCGGGAAGTCGCTTGTATCCATGGTCCACCTGGTAAAGCTACCGGACCTCCCACTAATATAATCACTTGATGATGATAATAGGGACAGGGAAAACACATACCTTAATTGAAATCATACGGCAACTCACCTCACCTTCGGAGCATAGCGTCAATGAGAAACAGAAACGCATCCTTGTGTGTGGCGCTTCCAACCTATCTGTCGATAATATCCTAGAGCGTCTTCTTGCCATACCACCCCCTGAGAAGGGCAAGAGAACATCCTTGACAGCTACTCGCATAGGCCATCCCGCGCGCGTAATGGCTAATCAGGGCGTCTTAGAAGCAACGCTAGAAGTGAAAGCCAACAAGAGCGATCAAGTGACTCTACTTCAGTATTTGATAAGGTTGCTGGTGCTGAGACTTTGAGTTAGGCCACACTTGCAAAGGACGTCAAATCTGAGATTGAATCAACGCTTGATGTGCTTGCTGGAAAGGGGAAAGGCTCCAAGAAACCAAGAGGTTCGGAACGGAAGAAGATGTGGGAAGAGGTAAAGGCTCTCAGGAAGGAGTGAGCACAGACCCCTTGCTCAGACTCGGCGTGCGTACTCACTACTAGTTCAGATACAGGCAGCGCGAAGGCGGAGTTGTTAAGACTGTCCTTGGAGAGTCTCAGGTATGGCCTGTAATACTATCATGGGCTACGAGGACGGTTATTGATTAACTGCAGGTCGTCCTTGCTACATGTCATTCAGCTGGTAGCAGGCAGCTCCGTGATCACAAGTTTGATGTAGTCATTATTGACGAGGCAACACAAGCGCTCGAAGCAGTAAGTTAATTCTGTTCCAGACGGCAGTCATTAATATACCTGCAGGTGTGCTGGATCCCGATATTCAAGGCGAGAAAGCTCATACTGGCCGGCGACCCGATGCAATTGCCACCTACAATTCTCTCTATCGACAAACATAAGAAGACAACATCTGGGACTACGACACTAAAGAAGAGTGCAAGTATTGTGAATGATCAAAATAAGTCGCAAGAGTCGACAGCATCAAAATCTCAGCTGCCAGAAGAAGACGAAGGCACGAGTTCCAGTGATGCAGATTCCGAAGCGGAATCGGTCAAAGGAGACAAAATCATGGCACAAGACGCCACAATCGAAGTGTCCGAAGGAGGATCGCAGTCGAATCCAAAGCCTGTCAAAAAAACTCAAAAGGAGGCGAAGGGACGGACTGGCTTGCAGCCACCCCGTACATTAGAAACAACGCTCTTTGACCGGCTTGAAAGGATGTATGGTCCAGATATAAAACGCTTGCTCAATGTTCAATACCGGTAAGATACAAGTCATACTCAAGTTGCACTTAAGCAGCTTATAGCGCACATCTCTAGCATGCACTCGCAGATTTGCCAGTTTCCTTCCAAAACACTCTACGCGTCAAAGCTCGTGTCCCATCAATCTGTAAGATCTCATCTCCTCAAGGACCTACCCAGTGCTAGTGTCTTTACCTCCTCTGAAGACGAGGACACCATCAAAGAAATACTGGGAACACCAGTCGTGTTTTATGACACTGCGGGTTGCGAATACTTTGAGCGAATAGACGGAGATAGCGACGAAGGCAGCCGCTGCAACGAGAACGAAGCAGCCGTGGTGTCAAAATGGGTCGAAAGGCTGGTGGGAGCTGGATTGCTGCCATCACAAATTGCTCTGATCACTCCGTATGGGACCATTCTTCTGAGCTGAGACATGCAAGTCGGACTTATTATTGTGAATCAGGTACCAAGCACAGGTTACTCTTCTCACTTCCTTGCTTAGACCAGTGTATGGTCTTGAGCTTGAGATCGGGACCGTCGATGGAATGCAGGGGCGAGAGAAGGACGCTGTCATTATTAGCTTAGTGCGCAGTAACGACAAGGTGCGATTTATCCTCTCTACTGCACTTTCCATTGAACGTTTCCAGCGCGAAGTTGGGTTTCTGAAAGAGAAGAGACGTATGAATGGTGTGTAAAATTATTTCCATGGGGATATCATCCTCATTAAGTCATCCGACAGTCGCCATGACCCGAGCCAAGAGGCACTTGGTAAACATGCAAATGTTTATCCTCATGGTATTGACTAATCAGGACTCGCAGTGTATTGTGGGCGATTCGTCGACTGTGAAGCATGGCAGCCCGTACTTGAAGAAATGGCTTACTTGGCTCGAGGCAAATGCGGATGTGAGGTTTGCGGAATTTGATTCCATTTGATCGTGGGTCTGGCCCCTGATTAGCTGCGGTGCGAACATGATCATGTAAGACTGATAAGGAATCAGTGTATGAGATTCTGCTATTGATATGAGTGTACATGGGCTGTATATGTACGTCTTTGAATAATTGACTAGGCCAGAATGAGTATGAGGAACATATGGTGAAGGCGAAATGAAGCGGTCAAGGCGAGGGGATCGCGGAGTCTGAGCACAAGGTAATATCGTAAAAGGGAATGAAAAAGGAAAAGGATGTATCCGCGTGTCTCGGATGAAGCTCTAACGGAGGCACGTGGACTTCGAGCATCTTCGTTTTGAAGTCGTGCCAGTCGATCGGTGCGTAAAGCATATACAATCCTTACAATCACAATCTATCCCTGTGATTGCAGTTGTTGGGCGGTACAATGCAAATATACATTGAATCGCCTTGCAGAACGAATGAGTCTGTCGCATTATAGGACTCCCAAGAGGGTTCCATTTCTCAAGATCTCACCAACGAAAGCATTATTACATGTAAGCCTGTACAAGACTAATGCAAGAAATGCGAAGCAAACTACAACGTGGCGTACAGTACAACAGTCAGAAAATGAAGGCAATGTCAAAATGAGGGAGATGATGGATGAATAACTTAATAGATACTTGTGAGAGTACGCCAGGCGGAGACCAGCCAGCCACTCAGTACTCCTCGACATCGGTAAAGGAAGCGTAATCAGATAATGTTCGCACATCTTCATACTCCAACACAACTTCCCGCATCGCAAAGCGCATGATCGGCGTCAGAGGCACTAGTTTGGGGCCAATCACTTCTTCCTCCTCGTTTTCCTCATCAATCTGCCCGAGCTCCCGCGTGGATATATTGACTGGATTCATCGCCATCATATCGCCATCTTCTGAGGACGCACCAAGTGTGCTGCCGCTCCCGACATTGATAGGGCTGGGAATTATACCCACCGGTGGGCTAACGGTGATGGACGCTATTGGTTCCAGGCGGGCTGGTAGTTCTCCTTCGTGCGTCACTGGGTCTGTCCAATGTAGATTCAGCACCCGTCCCTTAACCATCCCATCCACCGCGCGCACACCAAGCTCCCGACAAAGCAAAAAATACGGCAGGTGGTTCGTCCCCACCTGACTCAGTTTGCTCATCACCTTGAGCAGTTGCATCGCGCTGAAATCGGCAGAATATTCATCGCTAACGCTGCCGGGGTCGCGGAAGGAGTTTCGAACAGGAGGGTATGTCTTGAAACCAGCAGGTCCGAGGTTGGCATGCAGGGCATCAGGCCCTGAGGAGCGTGGGCGGGCGGCAGGTGTGCTGGGCGTTGTAGGGTCTTGGCCACCGCTGGTCATTGTGGTGGCTTGTGAGGAGTGGATGATGTGAAGGTTGAGGACTGCATGTGCCTGAAGGAAGTGGGAGCTTTGCTTGACTGTGATACGAAGTTCATGCCTGCCAGCGTGATATAGTGATGTGTACTTACTTTCAAAGTTTCCACCTGCATTGACTGTGAAATATCCGTCAGCATTCCGCTTGAAGAGACAAGACAATAACAATAACATACTATAATCATTGACATAATCATGCCAGTGCGCTAACTTGCCACCAAATGCATCATACAATGAGTCAAACGACAAGCTTGCGCGTAAGTTTTCTGGAACGCGAGGCAGCATCTTCTCGACAAAAAATGCACGTGTCTCTGCCTTCGTGCAATCTCCGATGGTGATAATCTACATTCATAATGATGATCAACTCCTGAAAACCACGTAAGGTGTCAAGACGTACTTTACAGTGTTGCATTACGTTCAACTGCCGCAGCCATGCTTGATAGAAAGGATCGCTGGTGGCGTGAATTACATGACATAACCTGTCTTGCTTCGTGAGCACCAGCATTGAATCTAGGAGGCATTTCATCGCGTCAGATGACTGAATCAGCGCGGGGCTGCAACGGTAACTTATCAGTGCCTAATATATACCTTCAGGTAGGTGTACCTACAGTTTATGTGCTTCGTCGAAGAACACTACTGGGATCCTCTTGATGGCCTTCCCATGCTCCTTTTCGCGAGCATTGGAGTTGGCCACCATCGAGGTTAGTTCATGGGTCTGCTGTCCATCGCATGGCTTCTTGCCTTTACGTTTGAATAACCACCGAGATTTATGCGAGGGCGAACTTGAAGGTGATGCGCTGTTAAGTTTTGTCTTGTCTGAGGACACATCAGAGTCCTTCTTACGCTTTCCATTTTCTGGTGGCTGTTCGGACGGTTCAAACTCGCTGTACTTGAGAAGCGAACTCTGAATCAAAGAAGTCAGTGAAATACGCATTAGCAGGGGAAAATACACACCTGGAAGAGCTCCATAAGTCTCGCAATATCGCTCGTCCTGACTTGTGAACCAGAGCTTCCAACAGGAGAATCGTTAAGCCTTCGTTCGACGTTCAACCTGTCGTGCTGTGATAATATCAGGAATATTATTCTTCAACGCGATTGTTCATCGAACCTTGAATTCCAGGCCCTCCTTCCGGAATTCCTCAAATCCAGGCGTCGCCTTCGATATTTCATCAAAGTACCGCTCCATTTGCCGCGACATACTCATGTACAGACTCGTCATATCCGCAAAGCCAGGTATGCGTAAATCGAAGTGAAGAACATGATATATGTTTCGCGAAAGAACTTCTCGCAGGAGTGCAGTCTACGATCTTTTGATAAATGTGCGATCGCACTGATAAGCAGAGGAACCGACCTTCCCAACCGAACTTGCACCGAACAAGACTGTAAACGAAGGCTCACCCTCTAGGATACGTTCAATCACACGGATCTCGGTTTCCCGCGGAAGAAAGCACGGGAGGCGAGTGAACGCGTGTTTTGTACGCAACGGAGACCGCTCGTGCGAATCGCGTGTCTCGTTGATTTCGTTACGGGCTTCCTCAAGAAGGCGCTTTGACTCGCTCAGGGAGCGAAGCGTCTCCGACGGCTGTGAATAATCATAAGTCAGTCGGATTGCGCAGTGGTCGGAGACGCACATTCAGAAGAACACCAAATACTTCGCTCATACCAAACAAATTCCTCCGTCCAAGGTCAGCGCTGTATGCAGCAGAGCTCCTGCGATGGGGTAAGTTTGAGCGGAAGAGCCAGTGCATGGCGTTGGAGGAATATTGGGGGCGTGGGCGAGGAACGGGAGAAGCAGGGCTGCCCTTGGTGGTTCTGGTGCGCATAGCAGTCAAGGGGTGTGGGGACGCTGACCTTATAAGGAAGAGAAGTAGTAATAGTTGGTGTGATTAGAGAAGTGAATGAATGGCCAAAGGGCAGTGGCAGGGTAGTTATGAGTGTACTTGCAGTCAGGAAAGAAGCACAAAGGGACCATACATCTTACGCATGTTTGTGCTTGCGTGAAAGACAGGAGACTGCCCAGCTTGCGCAGCACTAAGTCCACGCATCTACATCGTTTGCATGAGCGCGGTTGATCCACGTTGTTCGCGCGAGGCAGCACATCCCAAAAATGGGTCCAGTGATATGGAAGTGTGATGGCGGGAACACTGGAGCCTAGACGCCACATGCGTCTAACTGATTTTTCAAAGCTTCAGATATGATACTGTTCTTTAAGCAAAGAACCTTGGGGCTCGTCATTACTTCGAATCCGATTGAGTCATGAGGTGAATATAGGAAAATTAACACAACAATTTGCAAGTGGGCCGGACTGATTGACATGGCACAAGGATAAAGACGAGGACAAAGAGCAATGCAATTCCAAGCCATAGTCAACGTTGTGTAGCACTATCAAAAGCGGCATTGACTGTCTACCACGCAAGCGCTGCTTACTAAGGCCCAAGGTACTATATGGTATTGCAAAGTTCACACTCAAATTCAGTGGGGATAGGTGCAACGCCAATATTAATATGCATATCATTGATTAAATCTAGTCATACATACCTGATATGAGCTCAGCACTGTCCATGTCTGATCGGAGCTTATGCATATGATTCACTGATACCTGTCAATACAAGGCTTGACATGCACTCTGTGGAAATGCAGTCTGCCAAGCTACTGTCTCACTGCATGAGAGGTGAACAAGCCCTACGAAACCATCGGAAAAGTGAATAGTGGCAGTGACCGTGTGCGAATGCTCAGCGCGTTGAGCGATGAGCGCTTGAGCGACGATCACGGACATGCTTCAAATTACATGCAAGCGAGTGGCCCATCAAAGCAGGTGCAAAGGGGAATCTATCGTCGGTAGGGTAACGCTCCTCCGAGTCGTGTTAGTGTACTTGCGCACACGACCAGCTGTCCGACAGCACTTGCCATCTGCAGCGGTCACCGATCAGAATCAAACATAATAGACGTCCTCGTTTTGCGCATGAGAAAGGTCTTCAGCAGCGACATCGAATCATATAGGATTTGGCAACAAATGCCATACACTTGGCCCTAACAACGTATTAATGGGACAAAGCAGGATAAAGAATTAGATTACCTCGCAACAGCGATTTTTAGGGCGGCGGCCTCTTCTCAAAAACTTTCTCAAACAGTTGACAGTCTGATGGAACGTCATTATTATTCCCATAAAATTGTTAGGTTGAGGTGCTGCACTCAAAGGAGCTCCCAAAACTCGCCCGAATTCTTCTAAGAGACGATAACAGGTGTCTCACTAGAAAATCACATGCCAGGATGATCAAACGAAGATGCTTTCTATGTAGGGAAAATATCATTCATGCTTACGGGTCACTGGCTACTGCCGTCCGATGAACCCAATACCTCAACCTCATCATCAGACTCAACAAGGCGTCCACGTCTCGGACGTGAGGGGCGGATAGCAAAAACGCCATCGAGCTCATCCTCGTCTTCGTCAGAGGAAACTACGATGGGTGCCGTTCGCCCCGGTCGACTGGCAAGTGATGGCTCGTCTTCCTCGGAGAGAAGATCAACATCTACCAGCGAACGGCGGTCTTCATTATCGCTGTCATCGCTAAGCTCATATATGTGTGGCAGCTGTCGTATAGGGCCTGGAGGAATTCCGGTGTCGTGCTCGTCATCGATGAAATCGCTTTCATAAACAGCTTCTTCATCTCCGTCGTCTTCGTCGTCTTCCTCATCTTCCTCTTCATCTTGCTCATCAAAGCCAACGCGCCAACGGAACACTGGCAAACCTGGGTACCAATCGGCAATTGCCAAACCATCATCTTCGTCATCTCCCTCGCCTTCTTCGAGACCTATCCAGCCTGGGTCATCTTCAGGGTCAAACTCTTCCACTCCCGGGCCAAAGTCCAAACCGAGTTCATCGTCCGACCAATCCTCCCCTCCTTCGTGGCCAGGATACCGCCTACTGCATGACGTACACACACCATCCCAAATCTCATGCATGCAGTCCAGACATCGGTATATCCCTCCATCCTCCATATCAAGCATACCGACGTCTTCTCCGCGACGGGGTTCGGCATCTGCGTCATCTGCAAGTAACCAGGGAAGGAAACCATGGACCGACTTCCGGAAGATGCCATCCCAAGGATCTGCATCCCCAGGCCGGTCAACGTTAGCTTGCGCCTCGGGATGAGGAAGCACATTGGCAAGACCGCTCTTCCCAATGAGGTGTGCTAGGTTCTTGATAGTCCATATTTCTGCGGGACGATCTCGCACGACTGCTCGGCAATGTGGGCATGTCTTTTTCCGTACAATGGCAGGTACGGCAGGTCTATTATCAGCAGGCGGAGCGTTAAACCATTGAACAAGGCAATCGTAGCAAGCCACATGACCGCACGGAGCGAGTGCATAAGGCTTGTACATCACATCGAGGCAAATCTGACATGTCAGAGCTTGGCAAATGTTGTTGAGAACACCTTGATGCGCAGCCAGAAGCTGATACGATAAAACATTTGAATTAAATATTAGCTGCTATGACGAAGTGCGCACCTCGCCCTTCTCTGCTAATTCCTTTGTCAGTTGCGAAATCCTGCCTTCAGGGACAACATCTGAGGAGTTTTGCGAGTTGACATTTGGGGACTGTTTCGTATCACTAAAATTAGCGGTTTCTGATGAATCGTTTCCTTTCTGTACGGTATCATGACGAGGGAATTGAAACAAATAATTCATTAGACATACCAGGGTAGCTGATTGTAACTTCCCTTCGAAATTCTTTTCGGCAGCGTTCTCGTGACCAAGAGGGTTTGATGGAACTCCGACTTCGACTTCGACCCTGCTGTTGCTTCCTGGTAGCTGCGTGGAGGTAAATCGAATGATTTCATTGCGAGCTGACACTGGCAACCGCTGAGGCTGTGACGAACTGTCCTGCATATGGTGACGATCTAGTTTTGCAACTACTGGCTCTTTCTTTCTCCTCTTCTTACGTTTCTTTGTGTCCCGTCTTGTGCTCGTTTCTGGTGACTGATCGACCCTGAGTCTCTTGGAGTTTGAAGGTGCTGACTGGGCAGCCTCCACGTCTGACGTGGATCGCTTGACACCCTGGGTTAAACCACTGTGTTCCGGCATAGTTAAACGCGTCAAGGGGAACTCTGTGTCTAGAACACGACAGTCCGGAAAAGACAAGATACCTGATACTCGGCGCTCACACGAAAGGATGATGCTTAGCTAAGTCTTGGTGAAGGAAATGTTGCAACTTACACGTGATCATGGGAAAAAACTCAGTCGCGATGTCGTCTGGTTAACTTGCAATAGGCTACACAGGCCTGGGGCTGCTACAAGGAGCGGATCTCATCGAATCCGCTGTGAACGGACGGCATCCCGCAGTGCTTGCAATGTCGTTCTAAATCTATGTTGTGAAGTCCTCGTGTCGACGTCAAACGTCAGTACTTTGCAAGTTCGCATGTCAAAAACACCCAGTTTTACTGAAGGGCCCGCATGTGTTCTCCTGACGTACCAGGTCTTTTCCCACCAAGGACCAGCCATGTGCACAAGGTACTTGGACACGTCGGAAGCTCGAACCTCCCGGGCCAGCGGCTACAACTCCGGCTGTAACTCCGCTTCTATGTAGAAGTTAACGTTGTCTTGAGACTATGCATATGGCCTCTATGTCCGATCAAAGTGCCTATCAATTGAGAGCGTACACCTATTATAAGGTTCAACCGAAGCTAAACGTTTGGACCGTTATTGCCATCGTAGACGGTACTGGTATCTCAGCACCGCTTTATCAGCGCAAATCCAGTATGTTTTGCGAGTCTGACATATAGACAGTCAATCATCTCATGTCCTTCAAGTTTGTGCTTTTTAAAAACTTAAATCAGGGACCTTAAACTTGACGTGTCCGCAGTATTACGTGTTCCTGACCCATATATTCTAGAGTCTAAATTTAGTTTTATATTTCAATTTCCCCAAAAAACAGGAATTGGTATCAAACGCGTATTTAAATGGTAGTTACCTTCCTCAACTATTGAAATTTCTATCTCCGACTCTCCGAGGGAGAGAGCTCGAGGGCTTGCTTCAGTCACAATTGCGGTTGATTCCCGCGAGATTTCTCGGGACCGTAAGAACTGGAATGGTTATACGAACAAGTTTCAGATCTCAATAACGTTATCGGCGCGATCCGTGCCGCTAAGACTAAATAAGATTACACTTGTTTTGGGCGTCTGATTAAGGCTAGGGTTATTAATATTACGAAATTCTCGACATTCCGAAGCAACGCCTCCTCCTCCATTTTCGCACTGACATGCCCTCGTTTGTAAGAGTCGAGGAGGACCAAAAGTTGGCTGCCATATCAAGCCATCCTCAGTATCCATTCGCACTGTTCGCTGGCTTAGACAAAGCTAGTCCGAATAACAGGCAGCGTCCACGCGCTGCCCCGACGCCTGCGCAGAGGCGTGCCCGTGACGACTCTGCTGTCGCTGTCAGATCAACGACATTGTCTATAGAACGCTTACACCGACGGCATGAGTCACATGCTGTCCTTTCTGGGCAGATCTCAGATTTACTGTCAATACCGGATCCTCATCAACATCTTCCGAAGAAATGGACCGGTAGCCTTATTCGCCAACATGAGGGTACCGATTTTATAGCTCAAAATTCCGTTCAAACGTCATGCCTGCAACCCCTTACGGATAGCAAAGAAGACGCGTGGGGCACCTACAGGCACACCTTGCAGTTCTCGTTGGCAGGTTTGTCAGGTTCAGGGGACAATAAAGCACACAAACGTCACGGATCTCTTGTATCTCGCCAACGCTTCTTGCGTAGCAGTAATCGTCTTGTTTCACCATCATCACTCGTCGATATGCAAGACTCGTTGCCTCCCCCTGCCGCGTCTTCTTCTGATACTCATATACCCATCCACAATGACCGTTCGGACCATGAAAAATGTACCCCGCTGCCGCTTGAAACAGACTCATCGTATTCCCCACCTACACGTCGCTCACTAGCATTTTGGCTCATTCTTTACTTTTGCTTCAACCTTGGACTTACCTTATACAACAAAGGTGTCCTCATCCACTTTCCTTTCCCATACACCCTCACTGCGCTGCACGCTTTCTGCGGGACCATCGGAGGGCTCATATTGCTGAAAAATGGTACATTCGTACCTGCTAAGCTCACCGACGCAGAAAACTTTGCGCTCGTGGCATTTAGTGTATTATACACTATTAACATCGCCGTCAGCAACGTATCTCTGAATCTGGTCACTGTTCCGGTGAGTGATGGCATACCTTGCACAAGCTAGCAGCTGATAATGAGTGCCACAGTTTCATCAAGTAGTCCGTGCGGCTACGCCAATTTTTATAATTCTTCTCTCGATCTTCTTATTTGGCACCCGGAGTAGTAATCACAAGATGATATCTCTGGTCCCCGTCATAGCTGGCGTTGGTTTTGCGTGAGTCATTTCTCGCCTCAGAGCTTCATCTACTTATTTCTACCTAGGACATACGGAGATTATTCGTACACAACGAACGGACTCGTTTTGACCGTACTTGGGACAGTACTTGCTGCCATTAAGACTATCTACACTTCTGTCCTACAGTCGGCCCCATCGTCGACCTCTCCGCAGCCACGCGTGAATTTTGTCGTTCCCCCGCGGTTAAAATTGCATCCGCTAGACCTATTGACCCGGATGGCGCCGCTTGCATTCATTCAGTGTGTTTTCCTCGCATACCTGACGGGGGAATTATCCCGCGTGCATACGTGGAGTTTAGACGAGATGACACCCGTCAAAGCGTCGCTCCTTGGGATCAATGGCCTGATTGCATTTGGTCTCAATATTGTGAGTTTCACGGCGAATAGGGCAGCAGGCCCTCTGAGTATGACTGTCGCTGGTAAGTGACCATTGTTGTACATACACCGGCACATCTGCTGACGAGCTTACAGCCAACGTCAAACAAGTCCTCTCTGTATTTTGTGCGGTCATTCTATTCAAGCTTACAATAACGCCGGCAAACGCGCTTGGCATCCTTCTCACGATCGCCGGTGGAATGTGGTACGCAGCCGTTGAATATCAAGAAAAGAGAGGTAGATGGAGGAAGTAGATCATGACTGAGGTGATTTTTGTGCTAGAGGTGTTCATTCTTAGTGACTGCATTTTACCGTAGCCCCTTCGCTCTTCGAAATCATTAGCCATGCACATTGCATGCGCACATCCCTCTTTTGGCACTCATACCATATCTGTAATATAGATACACATCACCTCTGGTGCACAGCAGCGCACATGCCAATTAAACGGGCCACGCTAGTTCAGCTGACTTCGTCTTTTGCTGGACGTGTGGTTATGTCCGCACTCATCGAACGTCACCGTTCGACATAATCTTTACTAATGTTGACATAACCGTTGAGCTGTTCACACAACTCGACTTCCTGCGTCGGCGTTAACAGAAGGGACAAGGCTAGAAAAACACCGCACCTGCACCAGAACCTCATATCCGTGATTCATTACCCAATGCCGCATAAAATCGTCATTTTTAATACACAGCTGCAATTATATTGCGATGGAAACTATACAGCTTCGTAAGTCTTATATGTTGGTCTTCTGCACCATTCCTTTTGCAATCCTTCCAGAATTCAAACTCGCTCCGCTGGAGCTAATGCAAACATTCTCTAAAGAACATATCTGACGTCACACAACGTCACAACTGGAGTTGCCGCTCCATTGCCGCTAGCGTTTCGACATCGAGAAGCATATACAACTGCTGTGCCCATCAATAGCACTAGAAGCACTTGCAAATTTATCGTGTAACTTTCACAAAGTCGATTACTTAGCAGATTGCTGTAATTCTAGCACGTGAGGCTTCCGGCGGGTACCCATCAGGTAATAATGAAAATTTGAATCCGATTATCTTATCTTATCTTGATAGATGTCAACTAATAATGTGAAGAGCCATCAGAGGATTATTTTTGGCATGTTGTCTTGTAATAATAGTATTTGATGGTAGCGGCGGCCGTGTCGCCGATCCCTGACACCGCTGGAACTTTTTGTTTACCGCGCTATCCAACCAGTGTCTTCTGTGTATCATATCTCAATACCGTCCCGCCAACCATCAGAGTGGTCTAGGCCTGATCGCTAAGGGAAGCTCCTATTATTTTTGGCGTGTTGTCCAGACAGGTAACAGTCCTGCATTTAATGGTAGCAAAAACGATAACCTGCATTCTCCAAATGACAACGAGAGTGAGACAGACATGTCATGCAGTACGATCTTGACAGCGAACTCGTCAAATGAAATACAACTCATTAGTATATAATAGATTGCCACAGGGGAACAAGAAAATAATTTCACGCGCATACAAAAATACAGTGTACCTGGACATTTTTATCTGACAGAACCTTCGTGGAGTCGGGGTTGTACTTGAGCAATCGTAGCGACTTAGATGGACGAAAAGAATGCATCAGATCACCTCATTTAAGTATATGATTCTATGAAAACTGATCAAATGCTATCAATGCCCCATGAGCGTGCCATACTTAAGGTGCTGCAGGACGTGCTTCTAATGGCTGGTTTTGTGGCGCAAGTTCCAAATGTGCGAGCGCCGTATCTGTCGGAAATGGCCGATACCATGAGGCATACGGATCTTCAAATCGATGCACTATACTCATACGATCCATTACGACAGGAAGCTTGTGTGCGGTCATGTCCACTGCGGATATGTATCCTTGGTTCGAATGTAGTCAGTGGGGTGCTTCGGTTTATGGTGATAACAAGACAATAAGCTTGAAAGAGCATAGTGCAGTACATATCGATATATTGAAGTTTTAAAACCGGACCAACGTGAGTGCTATTTAGTATTCTAACTTGAATCAGCTGCCTGTACATTTCCTAATGGCCATTAATATTAGTGCTAAAATCAGTCGCCGATGCCGCCGTATCATAGATTATGATACTCACACTGACATATGTTGGAATGGCCACGAAAGCGTCATGAGTACCCCTTATTGTTCTTGCGTCTGTATTCTGATTGCACGGCATAACATTGTTCACTTTCGAAATAGACTCGGCGTTGAATGAAGTCCATCTAAGGTCAGTGAAACACTCGCACGGTGCGAGGACAAGCAATGTGGTGTTGATAACAGGTTGGCAGCTGCGGACAATATTGTCAACCACGGTGAACGTTGACCGATGACAGATGGTGTTTGTACCTTTATCGTGACTGAAACAGAAAATGTCACGCCCTGAATGTACGGATATAATAATGACCTCTTACCCTCTCTTATCAACTCAGGAGTCAATGATACTGGAGGAATTCAAAACTATATCTCCAGCGAGTCTGACGTTCCCAGGGTCCAGTACCGAATATCTGGTACGATACCCCATTCCAGCGTTGAATCGTGCAATTACCGCTCAGTGTGATTTCCCGACGGTATCAAAGGGACAACATACAGTCCATATGTCGCCTTAGATACGGCAAGGCTGCGGAGAAAGTAACGCTTCTCCCGTCGACTCCGAGAAGCACTCAAATCATCTGCACGAGCATGCGTTGCATGCTCATAGAGAGCTTCCGTTGTAGGGAGAAGCCATATTCGGCGGAGGTTAACGAGAGACGGGAGTCGCGGTACCTGTAAGATAGAAACAAGCCTTTAATAAAACTGTGACGCACCTGTGGTCATCGGCGGCCCATAGTGGCACATAAGCCGGTGGTCAAGCCATCGAAATATACAATTGAAATGAATGAAATTCTATATCAAAGGGTCGCTGTGCCTAAAGTTTGGGTTGTCTAAGTCCGCCAAGAGTCTGGTTTTGGATGATAGCCAGCAAAGCATACAAGGTTTCAATACGCTACAGGGAAGATATCAGCTATGATAGTAGCGATGGCGAACACTGCTTACTGGTACATCTACCCCCATATCCTTGGCCATTCTGACCACCTCCCCAAGAATCACCTCCACCTCGATAGGCAGCCCATTCTGGGCATCAAGGAGCATACTCGGGAGGGCTGTATGGGCAGGATTTCTGTGTAGCTCTGCAGTACGTGATATAGTATTATCAATGAGGGAAGAAGGCAGACCCTCTTCGTTATCCGGGTAGCCCAATGCACGCCCTAAGAAACAGGTAAGACATGTGGAGAGATCATACAGTTCGAAATTACCAAGGGTAATCATCTCTTGTAAAATCGCATGTAGAACAGGAATGATATCAGGTGCTGTCTGAGGTGCAACGTAAGGACTATACGATTGGCCCTCTTTAGGTGGAGGTCGGAACATTGCTGTAGGAGGGGACCCGGTGAGGGTCGAGAAGGAAGAGAATGCAATATTCCAAAACGTCTTGGCGAATTTCTTGCGCTGGATCTCTGTTGCAATGGTCACTTCTGAACCTCCTGTTTTGAACATGGTTCCAAGGTCTGTCAAAATAGCATCTTCTTCAGGAGAATTAGTAGTTGTCAGGTGGTCTCCATGTCTGTACATTCCAATGGTAATATGATCCTGTGTCCGCACGAAATCTATGTCAGAAATCCGGAAGGGCTACTCGACGTATGAACGATCTTTGCTCACGAAGTCGGTGTGTTCGACCACATTCTTCTCCACCAAATTCGTTCCAATCCATACAACAGTGCTGATGATTTTTGGTTCACCTTGATCAAGGGCCTTGACACTGTGATACAAGTCTCGCTCCACTCCGAGTCCGTTTTGGAGTAAGACATAAGTAGGCTGAGGGTGCCTTTCACTATACGGACTAGAAAGCAGTGGTTCTAGGACCCGAGATGTCTTTATCACCTCTGGAATCGCCTTGGTTGTCAGGATCACATAGGAATACGGCCTATCAGCAGCCTCTACCACCGACGATACCACTATAATCCCAAGATGCACAGTGATGGTCACCGCAGGGAATATATTGGTCTTGCTTACGACGGTAAGGTTTCCAGCTCTCGTGAGTGCCATACTTTTTGCTCCTGATGTTTATGCCCTTGGCTAGAGTCGGATTAGCTCTGAAGTCAAATCTCGATGAGACGATGTAGTGATTCACCATTGACAATGTCATAGTTACTTCGGGCAACAGTAGTGACTCGCGCAAGCTTACTGCTTTGAAGGATGTAGGCGTCTGGTACGAGTGAGATGAGCCTGAGTGTCAGTACTGTTATTGTATACGAAATATCCAACTCAATGGTTGGGAGGAATAAGGATTAAGCTTCAAGTTGCTCGTTACTTACAGATTGTTCCAACTGCTCCCAGGCCAACAAGCAGGACGTCTTTTGTACTCATCTCACAAGAATGACGGATCCCACTACGATCTGCAGTTCCAGGATTCTCCGAGCCATGATGGGTCGTGACGCGTGACGGCTTGCTCACATGATGCTCACACACGGCCAGACCAGACTGTCTCTTCCCAGTTCTTCTACTATGATCCGACAAAGTCTTTGGTCCCCTTGAGAAACCAGATAAATTACAATTATGGTCCAACTATGTGAGTTGTTAGTACTAGGTTGTTGTCACTTAATACTTATTACTGTTTATTGTCTGCTTTGGGGTAAGGTCCAATATACTATATAGACAATACACACAATATACTACGGCAGTCCGTTTAATATCGTAAATGACAAGAGTATAATCAAAAGCCGTTTATTATTGCTACACTTCACGGTAGAATGACTGCATACTCCCAGTCTTCCGAGTAGCAAATGGTGATATGGGAGTCATAGGGTAGGTACAGGTATCCTCGGTGATATCGATCTGGACTGGTGCAAAGGTCACTGTAGGACTTGACGATTTGTCGAAATGTGTGCCTATGTTAGTCAGGCCAAGGCCAAGACGGGTGATAATAAGAAGAGGCGTCGTGGTCTAGGACAATGTGAGACGAGAAAAAGATAAGCATAAGGAGCCTACAGCAATTTGAACAGTAACATTGAACGCCATGAAACCAGATGGGCTGCCAGTCATATCCAGAACGAACATTATAAAAGTGCAGCTGGCTATAAGTGCACCAGATTCGATGACGGTAAACATGGCATCCTTGTAGGCATTGCGGCCAGTCAAATCAGATACTTCTCGTCCCGCAAGCCAAAGACGATACGCGATTCCGAATGTGACACAGCTGTTGAGAAAAAGACCCAGCGACCAACTGGCTTTGCCAAAAGCTTGGACATTATGTGAGAAGAGGTGCTCGTTAGGCTGGGCTATCAAAAATACGGCTATAATAGCACAAGCTATGCAGAGAAGATAGATAATCTTAACACTTGGTCTAAGAGCGAAGCAAAATTAGTGAGCTTACTGATATGTGCAACTTCCAAAATCAACTAGCAATAGAAACACTCATAAGATAGATGTGACAGATAGGATGGAAAGATATCTTACCGAGGGAATGACAAACTTCCAATTGTGGTTCCAAACAACGTAAAGCCTCCAGATCTGTGATTATGCGTGTTACTTCAATAACCCCACAAGCCGAATTTTACTCACTAGCAGCAGATCTTGAGCGAGTACCTGAAAGAAGGAACGATGAAGAGCGATTAAGGCCAGAAAGATGATACGCACATTGGAGACAAACAATGCCAAGTTCGTCAACATAAATGTTGTTGGCGCGACGAAGTACGAGCTGCTTCCATTAGAGATGGATGTTATGGAAGGGGTTGTGAGCCCCTGCAAGGATAGAAGAAGGGAGATGATGTTGTGTGCCGTTGAGACTAAAATGTGGAAAATACACGATGCAAAAAGGACCCTGGTCAAGAACTAAGCACCGGTGAGTGATTGGCGGCTGTCTCGAATCACGAACCTATGCGACTTTCTGTCCCGATTCGCCAAGATATATATACATGCACCAAAAAGCACGCAGCTATCAATGGAAATGAACATAAAACCTTCCCCGAATATTTGAACCTACTTGATTCCTACGAGTGAGAATTTAGAATCCAATGTCAACGCTCGTTACACAGAGGAATGCATACCGTAAACCATACTTTCAAACCATACCGAGGTTATAAACATGCGGTCGGGGGAAGCCATTTTTGTCTGTCATAGTCAGAAGGAATGCCCAATGAACGGAACTCAGCGTCTTATAACTTGTCGGTGTGCCTTGGCAGCCTTGTTGTGTCTTGAACCAACCTCCCACTGTTCTCCCACTGTTTCAGGGATATCAACACACTACCGTCAATTGACAAAACAATGGGAAAGTTAATATGCATGGACCTTTGTAAAAACCTTTCTGTTTGTTTTAATTTCTTGTGGTGTTTCAGGGGAGAGTTGTCTTTGTTGTTGAGGTTGCAATGTTAGACTCGGAAGCTTGGTATGACCGTGTCGCCATGATCGAGAGGTTTCTGGACATGTACAGCGAAGAACTCGGCGGGAGAAGGCCGTAGATATTCACTGTACTGTTCTGCCGTCTGCGTGCACATTCAAATTGTGTAAAGCCTGGACCGTCGTCGATGCCGTCATCAATGTTCAAGTACTCGAAGTTCTTTAACTTACATAGCATTGCCTAAAGTAATTAATTAAGTGTAAGCTCACGTGATCTGAGGTGGTACAAAACCCTCCTTTTTGGCGCTGATCCCTATACTGAACCTCCACGTTGTAACATTAAGTACACGCAGACGAACTCTACACATTTTGTACATCGCAGTAAACGTACCCTAAACATGGCTTACAGAGGCGATCGAGGACGGGGTGGCTTCGACAGAGGGAGGGGGGGACGAGGAAGCCCTATTCCCAGTGACCGGGGACGGAACTCACCCTCGGGCTTTCGTGGTGCTGACCGTGGTGGCAGGGGTGGGTTTGATAGAGGGAGGGGTGGACGAGGAAGCCCCGTTCCCAGTGACCGGGGACGGAACTCACCCTCTGGCTTTCGTGGTGCTGATCGTGGTGGCAGGGGTGGGTTTGATAGAGGGAGGGGTGGACAAGGAAGCCCCGTTCCCAGTGACCGGGGACGGAACTCACCCTCTGGCTTTCGTGGTGCTGACCGTGGTGGTCGAGGGTTTGACAGAGGCCGGGGAAGGGGTTTTGGTGCTCCAAGAGAACAGGGCGGGTTAGTGCTACGTTTGGAAGAGTGCCACGCTCAAATTTCGTTTACTAAAACTCCTCCATGCAGTGTATTTCTCGAGAACCAACCAGCTACCGTCGACGCTCGAGTAGCTGACGACTCCGACAAGGCGCTCGTCGCTCGTTTGCGAAACACTCAACTCGGGAATGACCCCGATAGTATGCCCTTGCGCCCAGACTTTGGCACTGTTGGGGTTCCAATCAAACTTCGCACCAATTTCTTTCCTGTGCGCGTTCCCAAGGGACCGCTCTATGAATATGACGTCGCAATCACACCTGCGGCTGGAACAGCTAATCGTCGCGTCAAGCGTCGCATATTCCAGCTCGCGGAGCAGACTACTGCGTGGCAGCACTCTGGGATGCGTGGTACCGTCGCACACGATAGCAGTGCAAAGCTTATATCGGCTCGTGTTCTAGCACAGCCTCTTACGATCAAAGTGCCATATTACGACGATGACCAAACTGGGCCTCCGGAAAAGGGTGGAAAAGAATACACACTCACAATCAAGTTTATTCAGGAAATCAACACACAGGATCTCATGAGGTGAAGTAGGTCATGTATTTCAAAAATCTCTCTTACGTATATCTTGCAGTTACTTGAATGGGGATAACCAGTATCGAAACTACAACACCCTTCCTGTTATCTCCGCGTTGAATCTCATTCTTGCCGCGCATCCATTGCGCAGCGGCATCAAAGTCGGTCAAGACCGCTACTTCTTCCGCTCCGCTGCTGTTCCAGCAAATCTCGGCGGCGGTTTAGAAGCATGGAAGGGCTTCTACTCTTCAGTACGCCCAGCTCATCGTCAGCTCATGGTGAACGTCAATGTCTGCACCACAGCATTCTATTCCCCTGGAAATCTTGCGGTGCAGATGATGACTTTCAACGACTCCAGTTTCGGCGCACGAATGGAGGCGTTCTGTAGGGGCGTCAGGGTCAAAACTACCCATCTTGGCTATCGAAAGACCGTCAAGTGTCTTGCACGCCAGAACGCACGCCAGTACATCTTCCCGTGCGACGAACTTGGAGGACGCGTCTCAGTAGAGCAGTACTTCTTGCGCAGTGAGTATCATGCTCTCTCCTTCAAATGCTGACGTTGTATTGTTCATAGAATATAAGACTAAACTGAAGTACCCTGACCTACCTCTTGTTGATGTCGGGGGGCAGAAGAAGAACTACCTGCCAGCCGAAGTCTGCGAAATCCTTCCTGATCAGCCATTCCGCGGCAAGCTTACGGATGAGCATACTGCAAATATGATAACAGTCGCGTGCCAACCACCCAATGTCAATGGAAACGCTATCGTGAACAACGGTCTCAAAGAACTTGGGTTTGTAAACCCAGGACCCACACTCGGCTCGTTTGGCGTATCCATCGGGCCTAACATGGCAGTTGTTCCCGGCCGGATCCTCCCGAGACCTGGACTCAAGTATGCTAACAACGTGTCGCCCGCAGTCGATGACAGAGCTTCGTGGAATTTGCGGAACATTCGTTTTGCTACGGGCGCGCGTTTGGAGAAGTGGGCTGTCCTGCTCATTGGTGATCGTGGTAGAGACGAGTTTCAGGGGCCTCAAGATCCTGCCCTCCACACCGTTATCAGCGGGTTCATGGCCATGTGCAAGAATAGCGGGATTTTTGTGTCAAATGAGTTACCCTCGGTTGTGGCCGCAAACCTCCCGTCACCAGATAGAAACGATGATCCGCTTAGGAAGAGGGCTATCACAACTATACGCGAGAGTCTGACGAAATTACGTCCAAAGCCTTCCTTGGTGCTCGTGATGTTATCGAATGGCGACAAGAACATTTACGAAGGACTGAAACACTTATGCGACGTCTACCTCGATGTCGCCACTGTGTGTGTACACGTGGGCAAGATTAAGAAGGAGAAGGGGCAACCGCAGTATTTCGCAAACGTGGCCTTGAAGGTGAACATGAAAATGGGAGGCGTTAACCATAAACTCGATGAAAACACGGGTCGGTGGCTCTCCAGCGAGCCAACGATGGTAGTTGGAATGGATGTGACCCACCCTGGTCCTGGAAGCGCAAGAGGAACACGTGAGTGCTATCTTTGCATTGTTCGAATGAGTACTCATGCCTTCAACAAAGCCTCGATTGCCGCAGTAGTTGCAAGCGTGGACAATCATTTTGCCCAATACCCTGCAAGTCTCGAAATCCAGGAGTCGCGGAAAGAGGTATGAACTTCAAGGCAATTTCCTTTTTTTGGCCAATAACGACCTACCTAGATGATTACCAATCTCAAGGAGATGATGGTAGCAAGGCTTCAACTTTTCCGGCAACGTAGCAAGGTGTTACCTAAACGTGTACTGGTTTATCGCGATGGCGTTTCTGAGGTGCGATTTCTCCGCTGCGAAGCTGGGTGCATGTTGCTCATGCTAAATCCAGGGGCAATTCAATATCGTCCGGATGGAAGAGCTTCCGGAGATAGTAAAAGCCTTCCATACCTTCGATCAGCCAAAGAAGCCTTATCGCCCCCAGCTGACTATTGTGATTTGTGGCAAAAGGCATCATACCAGATTCTATCCCACCGAACGGAAGGATGCTGCAAATGACGGCAATCCAAAGCCTGGAACAGTAGTTGATCGTGGGGTCACGGCAGTATATGACTTCGACTTCTTCCTCCAAGGTGAATTTTGTTCCTTGAAGCAGCATTTATTCAGTTACATACACACTTTTTGCAGCCCATGGCGGTTTGCAGGGTACAACGAAGCCGACCCACTACTACGTCGTTCATGATGAAATTGGCTTCGGTTCGGACAGTCTTCAGGGCCTCACGAATGCCCTGAGCTACATGTTCGCGCGCGCTACTAAGGCCGTAAGCCTTGTATCTCCCGCATATTATGCTGATGTGGCGTGCGAGCGTGGGCGATGCTATTTGAGGAAGCTCCTCCAGGGCCAAATTGGAGATGGTACAACGGCCAGCGGTAGCGCCAGCACCAACGAGCAAGATGTTATGCGGGAAGCACAAGCACTCTGGCGTAGCGGTGTCTCTAAGAGCTTGAAGGACACCATGTTTTACTTGTGATCATGCGCATCTACTTTCCTTTTGACTACTGACGAATTGCTTGGTTTCCTGGATGACTTCCAGTTATGTTTCTTGTTTGGGTATGTAGATTGATGAATCTCCTGTAATATACGAACTGTATCTCGTCGAAGCTATGTATCGTCTTGCACAACCTTATGAGATGTTCAGAGCAAAAATTCAAGTACTTCTGAGCACCGCCAACGTGGATGGGCGCTATTCAGACGATGCACCACTTCGAGTTCCATTCGAACTTCTAAATTTAGAGTGCGCTATCGTACCATCGTACATTTGATCATTGAAGCTGTGGTCGTTTTTTAAAAGCCGGAATTTTTCGGGGCTACTTACCGAGGAAATCGTGACGAGAAGGCAACGTGTGCGCACAGTGCGCATGTTCGATTCCATGATAATCGACGAAGGTGTTACGAAAGTACGGGGCTTGCTTGCTTTACATGATGCGCGTCTAGCCACCTCTTCGGTCGGATCATGCGTAATAAGGTACTTACCCTCTTCGTAGCCCCTAGATCTACATTCTGCTTGGTTGCGACGGTTAAGCCACGGACTTACCTGGCGGCGAGCTGCACTTTGTTTCATGAACCCTGCTTCAATAGCCAACATTGGACGGAAGAGCGTTCCAGGAACGGATGTGAGAGGCGTGAGTCAAAATGTCCATCTTTGCTCCAAATAACATCGCCTAGATCAATATCATGAGGTCATCCTGACATATTATCCTCGACCTTAATTTTTCCCGTCGTGGACCCATGTCTGTGTCATACAGGAAGGTGACCGGTTCTAGAGTGGCTCCATGGTGGCACTGACACTGCCCCAGTAGGACGATGGGCCACCTTGGTTGGTGGGTGGCAACCCTCAACAAGCCAACGCCACCTCCCTTGGCATATAAAAGGGCCTTGAAACTTCAAGTGAAATCAGCAAACTCAACGCAAACAAACCACTCACCGCCCTTCATCTTTGACTATTACGCATCCATGTGTGCACTTGATACAACCGTGTCAATGACCGATGCTCGCCACCAGAGCACCGTAAGAATTCTGATTTGCCGTCCTGTAGTGTGCGATGTTGACGCATCATTGCAGGTTGCTCCTGTCACAGCGAAGAGAAACATGAAGTGTTCTACCTGTGGTTCCCATGATCCTCCGGCAGTACATGTCTGCCCAGGTCCAACCGGTTCAGCTGGGAAATAAACGGACAGAGCCCATGTCGAGAGATGGTGGAAGAGACTGCTGAGGAATGGATACTTGTACCCATGCGTTGATCTGTATGCGTCCCCTTGGCACAAAGCACATCCCACAAGCATCCATACTTCCTGTAATTCATATGTACACATTGTGTTAGCAAGAGGAGATTTGGAGTGAAATCCAGAAACAAGTTCACCAGTGTCAATCAGATATCCTGCTCTTTACTCCCTTGTACTCCATGTTCAGCAATTCGACAACTTTACCGCTACGTGGAGTGATCATGCAATCGAAGCTGACCGGATGGGAATTGAATCCGTTGGTATAATTCCAGGTGTCTGGTAAATTTTTCGCTTCGATGACGTCAATAGAAGGGGTGACATCAAACGCCCAGAGGATACAGGAAACATTGATAAAGAGGGAATTGATATTGGTTCATGCCGGGACGGGTGCTGATATAGATCGATGCAAACGCACAAATTCTTCTTCCCCACGTAGGTGAAAGGCTTGAAGTCGCGGGTCAATAGTCGCTTGGGGCAGAAATTCTCTGGGTCAGGGAATATAGTGGCATTGTGCACGATACCCCTGATGACGTATCTTCCGTGAGCATCAATGGCGTCTCTGAAAGGAAATTAAACCTACGCCAAGTTAGCAAAAACCGTCGAGTTCTTAGGTATAAACCTGGAGAAAGGTTAGCGGTTCTCATTCATGTATCGAATAGAACATAGCGCACATGCCCTGATATCCATCCTCCTGTGTGAGAGCATATGTTGTTCCCCCTAGCACAGCGACCGGCCGCCATCGCAGGGTGGAATACGATCAGGCCCGACGACATTATGTAGCACGGCCTGTGCCTTCTTTATGACACGTGGAAAGTGGAGCATTGCAACTATCGCGGACAACATAAAAGTCAGCATAGCGGCTTTATCGGGACCCCTAGGTACCATACATTGTCCAACAGACACACACCACTGAAATACCACGACTCACGCAACTACGAATCGTGGGCTACTGGAGTAAATATCTGATATCGTTTCTAATGGATCCCAGATAACTTGAACTGTACCTAAGACTGAAGGACTGGAAGCCTAGCATATCTATGCCAGAACCGGGGAATAATCACCTATGACAGGCGTGCGTCTGAGGAATATAGACATCACTGGACCTTGAAGATCACATGCATCAGTATCAGAGGACTCAAATTTGGGGAAGGGTCAGCGTACTGTATTGCTCATTCCACTTTGCAAACATTCTCCATGGTTTAACAGTAGGCATCTGATGTCTATTGCAGATCCAAGGTAGACCAAGCGGTCCAAGGGGCATTGTGCGCCTTCTGATGGACCACATTATCATCGAACAGCACCAAAGGTACCAATGACTAGTGATGCACCCAAAGGGTGACACCAAGGGATTGAAGAAATCGCTGCCAGGGCCAAACTTCATACAATTGTTGTACGAGTACTATATTCGATGGCAAACACGTTGCAGGCAGCTGTGAATGGTGAGATCTTGAGAAACTACACCAAGGAAGTACTCACTACTGCCACTAAACCTCATCCTAAATGATTAACTCGGGACTCATACCTCAGATCCAACCAAACCTTCGCTGCTCCGACTCCGAACTTGTGAAGAGTCCGAGAACTTTGTCATACAGTAACTTTGCCGTACAGTCGCCCGTAAGGAGGTGCTGGGTTTCGAGTCCGAGGTGCTGGACCCTGGACAAACTCATTCATCAGGTCTCAGTGGGTGACGCGTTGAAGGTACTAGTAAGTAGTGGTGGTGGAAGTGCGGATGACAATTGCGCACTGATTATACTCAGAGTGACCTGCCATCTGAGAAAAGGATTTGGTCATGTGCACACACACACCATAAGCACTGCCAAAATAACGAGCCCCAGGATCATAGCGGAGGGCCGTTCGCAACTTCGTATCGTATTGGCTTGTGTAATACGGTGCGCTTTGCCGTTCGGCAATGACTCGGCCAAGATGAAGTTCGACTACCGATCAATCAAGCGCCCATCCCATCAACCCGTGAGTGCTTTCTTGTCTGCAAGCCACTTTATCTTTCTACCCTCGCCATGTATGACGTAGTTTGGCGACCAGAAGATGATCCAAAGATCAGACCACCATTTCGGGAGGGCCAGGTATACAGGCCAGACATACTGAACATAATCGAAACGACCCTTGATGGACTGAGCAGGGAGCTGAGGGCTTTAAGTCTCGATATCCATGGTAATCACCTCTTAGAGCGGTGTTTCTGTCTTCTCTCAACGTATTTTGTATTCACGCATTTTTAAAAGACCATCCAGAGCTGAAGTTCGAAGAAAAGTGTGTTGGATCTTATCGTACGCCATAGCCACGGGCAATCACTCAGAGCATCTTCACAGATATGCCCACGACGCATACACTGCGTTCATGGAAAAACATGATTTCGTAGTGACCAAGAACTATCTTCTCGAGACTGCCTGGGTGGCTACCTACACCCATGGGCAAGGAGGGCGCGTTTTGGGAGTCAACTCTGAGATGGATGCACTCCCTGGGATCGGACACGCTTGCGGACACAATCTTATTGGGATATCCGGAGTGGCGGTAGCTCTTGCAGCCAAGGCCGCTATGGAGAGGCTGAACATCGATGGAAAGGTAGTTCTGCTCGGCACGCCTGGTGCGTCGGTGTCTGGAAACATCTGCAATGGTGGGCTTCATGATAACACTCGAGGCAGCCGAGGAGGGTGGTTTTGGTAAGGATATGTTGTATGAAAAGGGTGCTTATGATGAGATGGATGTATGCCTGATGTCAGTTCTTCTCCTGGTGTCCAGATCAGATGATCAGGATTACTAAACCTGCTTTAAAGGTGCCATCCCGCGCCTGGCCCGCGCCACTCCATTAGTTTGTCTGGCAGCTTGGCGATCTCTCGCATCACGGTGGAGTATCAGGGTCATACGTCAGTGTCTTTCATATTCTTTATCAACTTGTAATATTTAATTATTCGCGTTTACAGTGCTCACGCTGGGTTAAGCCCCTGGGAAGGACAAAATGCACTTGATGCGGCTGTCCTTGCATATAACAATGTTTCTCTTCTTCGTCAGCAGATTAAGCCTACTCACCGCGTGCATGGCATATTCGAAGGAAAGGATTGGGCTCCAAACAGTGAGATTTTCACTCTATAAAAACGCTTTAAAATAATTCTTGAAAAATCAGTCATCCCGGACCACGCTATAATGCAGTAAGTCGATCTCAGTAATTCTCCACTTCGGGCGCTTAATACACAAATACAGGTGGCTAGTCCGTGCTCCCACAACATCAGAGATGGAAGATACTAGGAAGCGTGTCATTTCCTGCTTCGAGTCAGTCTTTCAATATCGACATGTTTGTTTGATCAAGCGGTATTATCTCTATTCGTCACAGGGCAGCTGCACTGGCATCTGGATGCAAAGTTCAAGTTACGATCGGATCAGTAGGAAACGAAATCAGGCAAAACAAAGCACTTGGTATGAAATCGCGTCGTGCAGTAGCTTGGTACTGAATATCATACCAGGCGATGAGCTTGCCGATGTCGTTCTGAAGCGCTATGGTACTATCGATTATGACTGGGGTATCAAGAGTGCTTCTACTGATTTTGTGAGTATTTCGCACATCCAGAAAGTGCGACAGAGCTGATGTTTTGAACCAAAAAGGGAAACATCACATACTGTGCGTCTAACCTCCACGACCGAGGGGAGGCGACCTTTGCTGATGAAGTTCTTGTTCGTCAGTGATGCCTGGTCTTCACCCTGGTTTTTGTGAGTAGCACAGGTTCTTCATGAATCATGCTAATCGTTTTTTTCAAGCCATCCCGACCATTCTAGATGGCGGGAACCATACCCCAGGATTTACGGAAGCGGCACGTTCCGAAGTATCCCATGACGCCTGTTTGGTGGTATCGAAGGCACTCGCAGCTGTAGGCGTGCGAGTGCTGAGTGACGAGGCGTTCCTCCAGAAAGTAGGTGTCACGCGTCCTTTAAGTGACTCTGTTTCGACCGCGTTTTGCAGGTTAAGGACACGTTTGAGGAAGATAAGAAACTAAGAGTGTAATTACTACCCTCTCATGCGCGCATTGTAGGATCAGAAGGAAGAATTTGTATGTCAAACATAGCTGCATTGAGTCCGTTATCTTCCATTCTTCTGCTAACCTCCTCGTCTCGAACCGGACGTGCCGGGACTGACATTGAGATAATCTTGAAAGCGAAGTAACCACGATGGGAAGCGCAAGCGGTATTACTCTTGAATAGCAGACTTGAATTGATGGTCGCAATAATGAACGCAGCGAAGTTATGCGGAGGCAATAGGTATCAAGAAAAAGAATAATCGGATACCTGTCGACCTTGCAGATTTAACAGGCCAGGACCATATCTTTAATCGACAGCATGTGATGGAGCTATAGTACAGTACACAGTGGGTGCAGAGAGTGAAAGTGCAAATTACAAATTACAAACGATACAGTGTCATACGTGAGTAAACCTGGTCAGCTGCAGAAAAGTGACATGAGGAACGTGCGCCAAAAGAATGGATTATGCAGCAGAGAATGCGAGCTAGAATTACGAACACGGAGTCTGTTCGCATCAAGTCGAGCCGGAGGGTACTATCAAGGAGCACGAGGGAGAAGGAGAGCTGTTTTCTGGTTTTACTTGATCGTTGGCCTCATGTGCAATGAGGACACCAGACCCATCCGAATCGTCGTTGTCTTCAGGTTTCACGCTGACAGAAGTGAAGTGTTGTCTTGTTTCCTCGGCCCATCCTGCGATTCCAAAGCGGCCCTGTGTTTGGAGGTGTTGGCCGAGACGGAAGGTAAGGTATGCCATCGCGCAGAATGTGGTGCAGGCGAAAGAGAAGAATAGTAGTCCTCCTAGTACCAAGAGGAGAACTGTGGCTGTGGGAAGGTCAGCGACTCATCGTAACTTGGGAATGATGTGTGTACCGAACATGATTTCCAATGCGACGACAACCGCGAATCCGAACGTAAGAGCAACACACACGGAGCTGCAAAGTGCGAAGACGGATAGGCCTCTGAAATCTCATTAAAGGCTGTCATGTCGCGAACAAGCAGTCAACGCACATGAACGACAATACCGGTATGATACTCATAACAGCGAAGAGGGTCAGAGTCGTCGTGATCCATGTCTGATAAAAAGATTACAGTCCACTCATAAAATCTCCCGAATGTATGACGCACTGTTGTCAACGGCTGACCCTGAAGATATCTGGAAATTTTGTCTAATGCCGGACGCGCATACTTGCTCTCGAAACTGCCCAGAACTTTTTTAGTGAAAGTTGGAAATAGCAGTGAAACGCGACCTCACGTATCAGCGTACGCTAGGACGAGAAGAGTGCTTCCTTCGAGGTAAGAAGCAAGTTCATCCAAGCCCACAGTTAACGGGTTTGCTGATGTAGTAGGATTGTCGTTCATGTCCCGATATCCGTTACTAAGCCCTGATGCTATCGAAATGAACCAAGGGCGAAGGCGTCAGATGAAGTGAGCAGTGACTACTGAGTTCCAAGTTTGGTATAGGCTACATACGACTTTAGCGAACCACGTGACTGATTGCACCTGATCCTAATGATGGCAGTACTATGTATGTCTGACTTAACTAACTAACTTACTACTTGATCGATCATCGCTGGTATCTACTCTCCCCACCATGAGCGGGCGAAAACTCAACCCTGAAGAGCAAAAGCTCCACCAAGCTGCGCTTTCCAGCACAGACAAGGCGAGCTCAACTCTCCCCATCACCCATAAGTACCACACTGATCGTACTCTCAATCATGCATCAGGTCTTAACGTCAAAACAAGCTGAAAAGATAATCCCTGATATGTCCGCACGTACCGCAGCCATCAATTTTCTTCTGGGAGCCGTGAGTACCTCTACGTGATACGTCTTTCTATGGTCCTGACATGCAAACCCGAAGGGCATGCTCAAAGTCCTGTCCAACGCAGCAGGTATAATCTCCTTCCGAGCCGTAATGAGAAAGGAGATAGAAGTGTATGCATCACATCTTCATTGTGTCTTTCATTGGAATCCCCTGATATCCAGAACACAGGAAAAAAGATATGAGCGGTGAAGAAGCCATGGTGCTGGGTCATATCCAAGCCTCCGCGAACGAAGGTGAGCTCTACGCATCAACACCGAACAGCAAGACTTATCTGATTTTGTGTAACGCACAGGAATCTGGACCAAACACTTAAAGGCCAAAACCGAACTGCATCAAACCGTTATCGACAGGTGCCTCAAATCGCTCGTTCAGAAGCAGCTCGTGAAAGCTATCAAAGCCGTCAAGGTATGTTTCACCCTTCAAATTTCTGGGCACTCTTTTTCATATACGCCTGCGCTAGCACCCAACGCGCAAGATCTACATGCTCGCGCACCTAGAACCTTCAGTCGAGCTTACGGGTGGGCCATGGTACACCGACAACGAACTCGACACGGAATTCATCAAGCTCCTCTCAACCGCATGCCTGCATTACATCCGTGACCGTGTACGTCCCTCTCCTTCCCCCTACAATTCAAACTTACAACATTCTTTTCTGGCAGTCCTTCCCCAAACAAAGCTCCAAAGCCTCCACCCAAAACGAACATAGACTCTACTCCATAAGCGCCGCACCCTCCTACCCATCTGCTCAGCATATCCAGAATTTTCTAAGTAAAAGTAAAATTACGGAGACGCAGTTGAGCGTCGAACATGTTGAGATGCTTTTGAGAGTGTTGGAGTTGGATGGGGAGATTGAGAAGGTTTGTGATTTGCTTCGTTTCATTCCCCTTGTTATCTGATGGGTTGATTGATTGGTTTATAGTTACCTGCATTCACAACATCGTGGGACGCTACAGTCGACTCCGTCAATCCAGCTTCTTCAAACTCGGACTCAGACTCGAACTCGGACTCGGACTCGGACTCTGGCTCTGACTCGGACTCAGACTCAACTACTCGCAAGAAGCGCAAACGCAGCTCGTCCAAAAAGAAGAAGAAATCCAAATCCAAACCGCGAAAACGGCGGCGTACGGACAGTTCCAGTGACAGCGACGATGATGACGAGTCCGAAGAAGAGGAGCGGCCGAAACGGAAGAGGAAGAAGGAAGAAAGCGAAAGTAAGGGCAAACGGAAGAAGCGGGATGATTCATCTGACGATGATTCTGAATCCGAATCCGACTCTGACGATCGTCGTTCGAAATCGAAATCAAAGTCGAAGTCGAAGTCGAAGTCGAAGTCGACGAAAATGAAGACAAATAAGAAGTCATCCTCAAGTTCGAGGCGCGTTAAATTCGAGACTCCGGAGGCAGATGACAATATCAACATCGGAGGAGCCTTCGTCTACCGAGCCATCCGCCAAGAGCGAGTAGCGCTGGGATGGTCCCAAGCTCCATGTGGTAGATGTCCAGTATTTGACTTCTGTCGCGACAAGGGGCCTACGAACCCACAAGAGTGCGTGTACTACGAGGGCTGGCTTAATTTTAAGCTTGGGACGGGTGAAGGGGGGCCATAGTTTTTAAATTTTCACGATGTAAATAACCCGATAAGTTCGTTTTTACAGCACAAAGCAGCCCAGGCTTTCACAAGTTCCTGCATTCCTGCACCCTTGTTGCAATTCCTGCACTCAACTGTCGAGTATTTTTCACGGCCCTGTATTTCCCGCATTGGACCTGCACACCGTGACCCAGCTGCAGTCTACTGCACGAAACTTCGTATGATGGGTGCCTTCTCACCATGACGCCAGCGCATCTTACTTACTTCTTCCCGCCATGATCAACACTATCCATTCAAACGCTGAGACCACCAAAAGTCTGGTATTCGGCCAGTTTTTGGGTGCGGTTAATGCAGACTCCGCCGCGTGTACCTCTTGGCGCCACAGGTCTGTCTGCCACTCCCGGCGCCATGCTACATCATCTCCCGATCTTCTTGTTGCCCGCCGCGTATCTTATCATGCCTGCCACTTTGCGGGCTTCGGAGCTTCAGGCATCATATACACACTTTTTCATCCTTTCCGTAGGCCACACAGGACACCTCGTGTATCTCCACATCATTCTATTTTCCCCTTCTGTTAGCCCAAATCAAACCCAGGCGCTCGTACAACAGTGGGCGCAGGAGTTGCTTAGCAATGTTAGCATTACTCACAACCCGACTGGCTCGGCCATAGTCACGACAAGGATCTAGCTAGTCACCTGCAAGGTCTCTTGTTAGTTAGAGAGCGTCGATCTCGAGCAATTCCTGCTTTACAGCATACTGCCAAGTTCCCGTCTCAACTTACCTCACCTTCCCGGTATCATGCATGTGCAAATCATCATGCACAAAATATGAATTCCAGTCTGTCGTGAAATTTTAGCACCCTCCGGAGATTCATTACTTCTCTGTGATGGGCTTTTCCCGCTGGCTGATAACGATACTTCTGCTTTCTCTTCAGGTCCTTTCCCGCCCAACACCTCCTCCCGCTCGATTCTTCACATATGTTGTTGGGTCAATATGATCCACGCGAATTCCCAGTACGTCCCAAATTCATTATGCATAGTGCTGAGTGCTTACCATTTAATGGATGTCACGACTCATAAGTCGCGAGACTTGCAAACATTGCGAATTGCAACCCACTGGCATTCCCCATGTCGGGTGCCTTTCCCAGTACACTGACAAGCGATTTCGAACTTGACGTATCGCCGGCCAGTGGTATTGCCCGTGTCGGAGTCCCCCACCAAAAAACGACGAACAAAAGCTGATGTCATGGATCTCGGCTCGGATGTTTGGGACAAAACCAATGACGAGATTATATGTATGTTCCCCTCTTCATTCAGTTCTATTCACAAATTAACTGGCCTATCAGCTGCATCCAAAGCTCGGCATATGGTTACTTCACGATATCCTTACAACGTCGCTTGAAAGCTGACGACAGTCGCAACTATCTCGAGTTCAAATTTACGTATCGCATAAACCCTATCAACCACAAGCCACATCGCCAAAAACGCACAGATGAAAAACCTCAATCGGGGCGTCAAAGAATGTGTTTAGCGGCGTGGTGTCTCGACTCAATGTCCGAGTGCGAAGGGTCCGATTCATTGGTGTGACGGGTTGACCTCTGTCCGAACAATGAATAAGTACAAGTAAGTAAACGGACGTAAAATGAAACATAACGGAGACACACAAATGTAACCATGATCGGAGGTATTGGTGAACGAGTGAAACCCTGTTTCTCATTCTCCAAAAAAGAACTCCATATGCGCTCAAAGAATGTTAGAATTGCTGCTGCTCAGTACGCATTCTACAGAGCCCTGAGGTAGGTGTAGATGCGAGTTGGGCAAGTGAGGCGAAGGGTGGTGCGTTTAGGACGTTGAGGCCACTTCCAATTTATCGATGAGCGTTAGCCTGTGGGTCACGATGAGAAGGGGATGGACGGTACCGTACCGATTATTACATCTGCCATGCCCCCGCTAAAACTCCTGTGAGTAGTGCCCTGCCAATTTTCACCTGTTCTGGCTTTAATGTCGGTTTGGAGGACGGGAAGAGGGCATAAATGTTATTTGGGCATTTGAGATGGACTTTGTGGACCTATTGGGTGGGGTCTAGTACGTGGCATGTGTTGATTATGGCCAGTGCATAGAGGTATTGGGTGGATACGAGGTTGGAGGGAAGGATTGTTAGGCCTGGTACTGCCTGATGTCAGATAGTCGAACACTGATGAATAAGAGGAGTATAAGTCTCATCTGGACCCGACAAAGACCCTTTTAGCCCAATGTGGATCTTGAGCGACATCTGCAAGCATCCTGCAGGCGAGAACCACATATCACCACCCTTACCGCGTCCTGCTATTTGGATTGTGGTGAGGGATGAGAGGGAAGTGCACAGATGAGGGATGGATTTCTGGGGGTACATTAGTGGGCGTTGCGATGGACGTGATTGAATAAAACGTACTTATCAAACATTGTTTGTGTGCTGGAGACTACTTCGCCGTATATGAGTGGTGAGCCGATGCACCAGGAGCCCGTGCTTGTGCTTTGGTCGGTAATTTCTGTCCGTGAGCGGAACTCGTCTATGGCACGGAAGAAGGCTGCGGGTGAGAATTGAGGGGCTCTGAAGGTGCGACTACATGTTTAACTTTCGGGTTTGATAGGGAATTTTTGAGGATGAAATCGAGTATACGGTGATCTGTGGATCCAGTGTCTATGGAAGGGAAGGATGAAAAGCGCAAGTGGAAATCATCATTGGCTTCTTCGAACACAAAGGGCTCCCTCCCGTGTTGAAATTCATTACCGATAGCCAGACATGAATCTACATGATCGAGAAGTCCATCGATGACGCTATGCCGGACGTGCCACATCTGCCAATAGCACTTTGTTGGCTGCGTCTCAGGTGTATAAAGTATACGCACACGAGCGTTTTGTGAGCGCTTTCGGACAACCTCGTGTGAACTCGCATTTACCGATGGCACGAATCCAGGCAAGCCAGAAGAAACTGGGATCAGCTCTATGAGAAGCGCAGGCCAAGTGCAGATAGCAATCTTGACAGCAGGACATCGGGAAGGAGTGGTGTGCAATTCCACATTGCGACAAGCCCGCTTTGAGACATGATGCCGGCAAGTGCATTGCTTTCTAAGTAACGGCCGAGGATGTGTACGTCCCGATCTAAAGGACATGAGGATAGTCTGGATACAGATACTGTCGTGTCGTTAATCGATAGATCCGCGCCGGTTCCGTTAAGAAGGACATGTAGAGGGACTCGTTTCCATCAGCAACTCTGAGTTACATAGTGGTATCTTTCACCATGCCCAAGCCAAGACCCGCAGATAACGATCCAAAGTCATGACTCGGTTCAGATAGAGTGCCTTTCTGAGGCCGACACCGAATGCTAACTTCATCCTACCTGCGAACTCGAACTATTTATGATCAATAGGAAGAGAAGTAGGAGGAGGGCACAAGAGGTGCGCCTTGTACAGAGATTGAGAGGGTGCTTCAGTGACTGTGCTAGATAATGTGATTATAGTATTGAAGTAAGCGTTTGAACAAGAGAATCCTCGGCAAACACCAGAAAGTCGGCCTGGGTTCCTTCCCTGTTATTCACGTAGAGGCTTCCGCTTCTCGCCGGTTCATTCCAACACACAGGCTACTACTCAACTCTCCTTGAGTCGCTCTTGACTTGCACTTAAACTGTCACGCTCGCACACACTATCGACCTTGTTTCCACTACTCGTTCCCATCCCATCCTTTCCCATGGCTTCACCTCAATCGCTTCGTTCAAGGACTTCTTTCATTTTCAGTGGTTTGTATGTATGTGCTCGAGGATATGCTTATTCTGTCTATTTGAATCGCAGTGTGATAAATGAGCTGTGTGAGTGATACAAGCATGGAGCATTATAGAAAAGTGCGGTCTAGTATCTGAAGGTATTCTGAGACCGGCAAGATCACTTCAGCCACCTGCGTAAGAGCAGCCTGGGTGTCTCGTTTTCGCAAATGCAGTGACCTCGTCCTTGGCGCTCAGTCACGGTGTAGCCTCAGGACAAGCGTCTATCGTGCCGACCAGCCATCAACAGCATGGAAATGCACGTGGAGTATGCCCTACACCCTTCCTCCCGAGCTTGACCTAGTCCATATCCCTAGCTATCATTCGTCCACCACTCATTCCGTAACTCTCAGCCCATCCACGCCCTTTGCCATTTGCTTCATCGTGTCATCATGACTAGTACATCGGGGGGTCAATCGATCAGACTTGAAGGTGGGCCACTCCGTATTACCTTGTCCTATTTGTTTCGCGATCTTTACACTCTATCTACAGTCATTAGCGGAAACAACATCAGTGTACCCTCTGGCCGCATACCCGCAGGCATTTACGTGTCCGTCAACGTCAACCCGAGGAGATGCTGGAAATCAACCGCCCGAGTCCTATCGTCCGATGATTCTGTAGCATGGGGCGATACCGTGATCTTGTAAAGCCTTCCACGGACCACAGCAGACTCAATCCCAGTACTCATAATCGACTTGTAGATCACGGGACACATTGCCTACTAGATTATCACTGGAAATACGGGCATCCTTTGAGCTCGGTCGAATGCTAGGCGATGGAGAAGTTATTAGCAAACTTGAGACCTCGTGGAATGAGCTACTAGATCATGGAGATGAACCATTTGGTGAGTAATCCGTTTCCTATTCACGCACACCACTGACTTGCTGTAGATCTGACCTTCCTACCCGCTGATGATGATGATGATGGTGATGGTGACGATGATGAGAATGACGATGAGGATAAGGATGACGACGATGACGACGATGATGAGGATGAAGATGATGAGGACGACGATGACGACGATGGGGACGACGATGGGGATGAAGATAATGACGACGACGATGAAAATGTGTACCCTTCCCTCACCCTGAAGGCCACTGTCGTCTGTGCCCAGGGTATAGAGTTGGATGTAAGTAATGTTAACCCCCTTCCTCTAAGTGTCTACTGACAGAATGAAAACCGTAGTCTGTTACTGGAAGTGAAATTGCTTGTCGCACGGATGCAGGTCACATGCAATTTGCCAAATACATGACAGATGAGAATGAATCTGATCTGAAAAATGCTGTACAGCATTTCCAGTTCGTTCTGGACCGGTGTCCTGTCGGCCATCCTGATCATGCTGCTGCCCTCACCAACCTTGCATGGGCCTGTCTTAAAGGTTATATCTGCAAGGATCTTCAAGACATTGATTCTACCATCTTTCTATTCCGTGATGCCCTTGCATTGTGTCCGCAGGGCCACCCCGATCGTGCATCGTCTATATATCATCTCACTGAAGCTTTGACCTGGCGCTACATCAAACAAGATACCCCCGCTGATATCCATGAATCTGTTCAACTCTACCACGAGCTACTGCCTCTTTGTCCTGAGGGCACCTATCTTCGGAACATCGCAGCAGGGGACGATGGTGTGGATTATGTGATCAATGCATGCAACAATCTTCCAACAGATGCATCTGATGAAGGTATCCAACTTCGACGAGTCGTGCTCGAGCTCTGCCCTCTGAGCCATCAATACTGTCCCACAGCCCTCGACGAACTTGCACTGGCAGTCCAAGAACGCTTTAATCAACATGGCAGCATCGAGGATCTTGAAGAGAGCATAAAACTTGGTCGTGAAGCTGTTTCTCTGTGCCCCGAGGGACATCCTGACCGTGCTAAATACCTGAATGACTTGGCCAACTCAATCAGATCCCGTTTCAGTCAGCAAGGCAAATCTGATGACCTCGATGAGGCCATCTCTCTATCTGAAGAAGCACTGCTCCTGTATCCTGTCGGGCATGAATTTCGTGATGTATCACTGGACAACCTAGGTCTTACCCTCCACAGCCGTTTTGTGCACCGCAATGACATTAACGACATCAACAAGGCTATCGGTTTCTTTCGCGAGTCACTGTCATTGTGCCCACCTGGGCATCCAGGTCGTGACACCGTACTTAGCAACCTTGCCCTCGTACTCAGCACCAGATATGATGAAATACAAGCCAGCGAGGATCTTGACGAGGCCATCGATCTTTACCGTGAATCGCTTCGGTTAACGCAACCTGATGATCCAGAGCGCCATACAAATCTTAACAATTTGAGCTCGGCGCTCTGCTCTCGTTTCACGGAAAATCAGGCGAAAGAAGATGTCGAGGAGGCCATTGATCTCTGCCAACGGTCATTGTCAATTTTGCCTCCATTGCACCCAGGTAGATATTTCAGCTACATGCAGCTGCAGGAGGCCTATCTATCTCGTTACGAGATGCAGGACAACCCTATCGATTTGTCACTCGCAATGGAGAACTTCAGACTGGCATCAGGACACCCCACGCAAGGATATCCAAGCCGCATCAAGGAGGCTATTGACTGGGCGCTCCAAGCCGAAATCTATCAACATGAATCTGCCCTCGAAGCATACCAAGTGTACTTGAAGCTTTTCGATAATCATGTCATGACGCGATCCTCAATTATCTCACGACGCGATGCTGCAACTGCTTTCCGTGGTGCACAATCACTTCCAGTAGATGCAGCATCATGCGCTATTCGTCGCAATAATCTGCAACGAGCGGTTGAACTTGAGGAGCAGGGGCGCGGTCAACAATGGTCGCTGGCCTCTCGACTCAGGACTCCGCTGGACGACCTCAAATCTGCGAGTTTGCCACTCGCGAACAAACTATCAGAGCTAAGCAAGCGCCTATCTGATGCTCAGGGTTCCACGGGCAGCGCAGACAGAGCTTCTGCTGATCGGGCAGCAGCAGAGTACAGAAAACTTACGGAGCAGTGGGAAGTTGCGGTAGCTGAAGTCCGCAATCTTCAAGGATTCTCGCGATTCCTTCTCCCACTGTCATATGAAGATTTGCAAGTGGCAGCGCGTCATGGCCCAGTCATCATCCTCATCGCGAGCGAATACTCCCGCAATGCTATCATAATCCCAACGTCAGGGCAACCCCATCATGTTCCCTTCCCAGATCTCACTTTCGCAGATGTGGAGCAACTCAAGGACGACTTCGCTAAGGCGATACAGCAAGCATCTTTTATGGGCCCAAAGCAGCCAAGGACGGGCCTGAAAGCACTCTTGCGGAAGATCTGGGACGAGGTCATGCTACTCATCGTCAGGGTACTCCAGCGTGATCTGAGATTGCCAGGTCGTTCTCGAATCTGGCTGTGTCCGACAGCAGCATTCACGTCCATTCCTCTTCACGCAGCTAACCCGTTTCGAACGAAGGCTGATTGCTCTGAGCTGGAACTATGCCTGGAGGATGTTTACATCTGCTCTTACACACCTACGCTTTCGGCTCTGATTAGAGCTCGACAGACGATGAAGACGCACTTGATCCCGTCCTTCGTGGCGATCGGGCAGGGTCAACCGGGTGCAGGGCAAGGCAAGGAGCTCTTGACTGTCGAGAGTGAGCTTGAGCTAGTTCGTTCGCTTGTCCCCGCAACAGTCAACCCTATCACTCTGTCTGGTGACGCAGCAACACGAGCAGGTGCACTTGAAGCTTTGCAAAACAACACATGGGTGCACCTCGCTTGTCATGGCAAGCAAGACCATGACCAGCCATACTACTCACATTTTGCTATGAAAGACGAACCCCTCACGCTGCTTGACATCATGGAAAACGATGCTCCGCAAGCTGAATTCGCATTCTTATCGGCATGTCATACCGCTGCGGGCGATGAGGAGACCCCCGACGAAGCCATCCACCTCGCAGCTGGTCTGCAGTTTTCGGGGTTCAAGAGCGTCATTGGCACGCTGTGGGTAGTGGATGACGCTGTCGCAAAACACGTCGTCAAAGCTTTTTACGAAAATTTGTTCAAGGATTTGAAGGAGGGTGACATGCCGGACTGTACGAAGGCGGCTTGGGCACTGAACAAGGCTACGTACGCTGTGAAGATGAAAGTGCCGCTCGAGCAGAGAATTGTTTTTGTTCATATTGGCGTGTAGCTTCATATCGTATTGCTCTGATGTAGCGTGGTTTTACCAGCCGTTCATATTGTCGTATTAGATGCTCATTCTTCGTTGTACTCCCGTAAGCCATTCCCGCACCCTGTCGTATGATTTTCTATATTCTCCTAGGACCTTGGACGTTTCTTGAATATGATCCTAATGTTCGTGTTTGGGTCGTCGCGGCGTACGTCATTCTGTTCCTTTGGCCGAAAAAAGTGCGGGGAGATACCAAGTTTTCCGTAAGTGTATATGGATAAGACATGAAAAAATTGAGAGACGAGTCGATAGAGCGGCATCAGCGTAGGTCAACAACAGCAGACACATGTGATTTGTGAGGAAGTATAACAAAATTACATGAATACCTGCGCGATATAATATAATTATATAAATTTGTATTTTGAATAGAAGCTGCCTTCCCGCATGGACTAGGGTTGAGGACAAAAGTCCAACCATGCATCGATAAAGACAATCACTGCAGCATTTGGAGAGAAGGGAGAGGAGCTAAAGTGATTTGAGTTATATCATCAGTCAACACCTTCCATCTACGTGAGTGAGGGTTAGAATTCGAATTCGTTGACCCAAATATATTGTAGAACTCATCTTGTGGAACGGCAGATTCAAAGCACGACCGACGGACATCCTTCAAGGCTTCATTCATGCGCATTCGAATCCAATGGCAGGCTGTGACAGTCGAAGCAGAGTCGCTGCTTCAAGTTCGGTATGACCGTCGCAGGAATCGGAGCATGGCTTTATACAACTTGTCTCCAGTCTGATGATGGAGTCCAGCAGAGTCGTATGCCACGAAGCGGACAGGTCCAGGAGCCATCCAGGAGTGGGCAGAAAAGAGAGGCATGATTGAAGTCGATCCTGGAGGGGGTAAGGATAGTTACTGCAAACTTCAAGTTGATTGAGTTCGCAATGTGGGTGATTATGTATGATATTCGAGGGAAGCAGCAGCACGTCCTAGTTTTGCGCGTTACACAGATCGATTATCGTGGTCAGGCGTGCGCGTGAACATTAGCGAGTGACGTTCGTTAGTAGTGCTAGTATAAGCACTTGAGCTCTCATAATATTGAATGGCCGAACTTGCAAGCCGTCGTAGCACAATGGTAGTGCGTTGCCTTCCTAAGGCAAAGGTTGCGGGTTCGATCCCCGTCGTCGGTAGTCGGTGAACTACGAGCGGTTATTTTTTTTGTTCGTGGTGTTGGTCGCTGTCGAGAACGGTGACCGTCGTTGCACGCAATTTTTGTCCTAAAACCTTGTCGAATCGCTTGTCTTGTGAAGCCTCTCCTGATATCTTGGTGGAATACCTTACATTCGATATCATCACGCGCGACACCGCCATTAGTGATAATCTCCATAAACCCGCGGGCCGCAGCCTGTCACGGACCACGGTGCACCCTGATAATCTTGAACATCACACTTTCATTCACACAAATGCCTTCAGACGCTACCCCGTTGATGAAGCTCGACCTTCCATCTCCAGAGGAGTTCAGGAAGAGGAAAGTCGCATTACTCTCAGGTAAGTAGCCCCCTTTCATCAGAGAACCGGTGAGAAGAAGATATGAACTCGTGTGACCCGTATCTGCTAGCATGTAGCTATCAATGCTGAATGTATAAACAGGTATAACCGGTCAGGATGGCTCTTATCTGTGAGCTCCTTCCTCATTCTATAACTCCCCACTCATGTCCTTCACAGCGCTGAACTTCTCCTTGAGAAAGGATACGAAGTACACGGTATAATCCGTCGTTCTTCCAGCTTCAACACCGGTCGTCTAGAATCTCTCTACGCAGACCAACATGAACGTATGTACCCCCACCATCGTCTAACCTCTCCACCAACACCGTGACACTCCCCAGGCCCTAACAAGTTCAAGCTTCACTACGGCGATCTCTCCGACAGCACCAACCTCGTCTACATCCTCGCCCAAGTCCTTCCCTCTGAGATCTACAACTTGGGCGCCCAATCCCACGTCAAAGTCTCTTTCGAGATGGCAGAATACACAGCCGACGTTGATGGGCTCGGTACCCTCCGCCTCCTCGACGCAATCCGCACAGTAGGGCTTGAGAAACACGCCAGGTTCTACCAAGCATCCACTTCAGAGCTCTATGGAAAGGTCGTCGAGACGCCCCAGAGCGAGACCACTCCGTTCTATCCTCGCAGCCCGTACGGCGTCGCCAAGCTCTACGCATATTGGATCACTGTGAACTACCGTGAGGCGTACGGTATGTATGCTTGTAACGGGATCTTGTTCAACCACGAGAGCCCAAGGCGAGGGAGGACATTCGTCACTAGAAAGATCTCCAGGGCTGTTGCTGATATCAGCGTCGGAAAACAGCACTGTTTGTACCTTGGTAACATCGATGCGCAGCGAGACTGGGGACATGGTACGACTTCGATCGTCTTTCATCGTCTTTAGTTAACAGTGATGTGACAGCTAGGGACTACGTCGAGGGCATGTGGCGCATGCTCCAACAGCCCACCCCTGATGATTTCGTCCTCGCCACGGGAGAGACTCATCCTGTGAGAGAATTTGTCGAAAAAGCCTTTGCAATCGTTGGAGTGACCATAAGGTACCCGTCTCGTTCCTCGGGTACATACATCATTTCCTGATGTCAGACTTGTGGTCTTAGATGGCGTAACTCTGGCGTGCAGGAGGAGGGGTACGACGAGAAAACCGAGCGAGTGGTCGTTAAAGTCGACCCGCAGTATTTCCGTCCCGCGGAAGTGGAGTGCGTCCTCATCGTGCCTCTTCCTCCAATTACTTATGCTTGTACCCAGCCTTTTGCTCGGCAACCCCGCCAAGGCCGAACGTGTCCTCGGGTGGAAACGCAAAGTCGACTTCGATAGCCTCGTGAAGGAGATGGTGAATGCGGATCTGAGGGCTACGAAGAGCCTTGTGGAAGACCAGAACTGAGTATTGACTGATGAACTCCAAGGCCAAAAGAAAGCCGTGTATCTCAGCTGTACAACCCATGTACGATTGACAAGGACTTTTGTAGACTAATACCCTGGTACCGTCGCGATTCGATTCGATTGTCTTGGTAGGTGTGAATGTGAGTTTGTGTGTCGGATTTCTTGCTCCAGGAAGACGTGGCGAGACTGAGATTTAAATACTGATACTTGGATTGCCACCTCATCACAAGGTACAGCTAAATCCGTCGCTACTCCGATCCCACTCTTCTTATCAACATCCAGTTCACACCACTAGCATGCCAATACCCACACACACCCCCAATGACGCCGGCCAAATCCCCTCTCTTGCATTCGGCACCGGCACAGCGTTCTCCCACCACCAAGACGCCTAGACCACTCTCGAAAGCGCCATCAACATCGGTTTCACGTACTTTGACGGTGCACAGCGGTATAAGAACGAAGCCACCCTAGGAGCTGCTATCAGACCCTCCGAGTCCAGTGTCCCACGTTCGGAGCTCTTCATCAGCACCAAGCATGCGTCGCTAACCCCCGGGGAGACAGCTAAAACAGCACTTTATAAGTCGTTGGAGAAATTGGGGTTGGAGTATGTGGATTTGTATTTGGTGCATGCGCCCAAGGACCATATGGATGGGTGCGGGGACGGACTAAAAGAGGTGTGGAAGGTGATGGAGTAGTGTAAGAGGGAGGGATTGACGAGGTCTATTGGGGTGTCAAATTTTGGGGTGGAGCATATATTGGAGATTGTGGAGGGTGCGCAAGTTTTGCCTGCTGTCAATCAGGTGAGTTAAACGCCTTTGATGATGCCCCACACCCGAAATCTCTAAGTCCATCCTTATGTGTGGGATTTCGTGAAGCCTTTGATCAAGGTGCACAAAGAGCACGGAATCGTTACGTCCTCGTATGGTGGGCTTTCGCCTCTTTTTCGTGCACCAGGGGGACCGCTAGATCATGTCGTCGAGAAAATCAGAGCACGGCTTGAGGATACGTGGGGAAAACCAGTGACGAGTGGTCAAGTGCTCAACAAGTGGTTGCTGCAGCATGATATTCTGGTGGTCACGTACGTTTTCGTTCGTTGCTGCGCTGTGTAAGATACGAAGGCGGAGAGGATTAGAGAACATGTTGATACATGCGACGTTCCGGAGTTGACGAGTGAGGAGATGGGGTTGATCCAGAGTGCCGGAGCGGGGCGCAATCAGTCATTTTTTAAGAATACTGAATATTGTTTGAGAGAGATATGATGGTGTAGTCCGGTACTCCGTCTGTGTCAGTGCTTTTGCGATTACTGGTAGAGAGAACAGACGGTAGTGAAACGCATGTCTTCTGGGATCTAAACTTTATCATTAACCCAGACCCCTGGTGCAGGCATTGAACTTGAGATGAAGTAGAGAGGGTGTTGATTGATTTATCGACCCCCCTCAAACTCATTTGAAGTTAATGGTGGTGGGCAACGCCCGCCAGCAAAGCATGACACTTATATAAGCTATCCCACGCTATAAACACACAGAGAAGTGAAACTTGACGCTATGTACCAAAGGAAAGACTTTTGTGTTAAGTGTTCGCGGGCGAAATGTGACGGATTGATGTTATAAACAAGAGTATCAGAATACATTTTGCAATTTCACGTTTGTGAGCATATTTTAGCCTCAGTAATGGTTGGTTTTAGGCCCCAAGAGCACACAACAAAAAATCTATTCTGAAATTATTGTTGGCTGGGGGGAAATGAGAATATTCCTTGCTGTGCATGAACGCAAACGACAACGGGTGTGGTACATAGAGGTCTCGGATGAAAACAGCCCCTGTAAACGGTAAAAGGTCAGCCACAATTCGCGATTTTCCAAAAACGAGACTTATGGCTTCAGCACAGATATGCGACGCACTCACGTTCCTTCGAAGTTCTGCGTACTACGTGCAGTCAACTCTCGTTTTTGAAAAGACGTTATGATATTTTAAGTCTCACCATAATCTTCAACACCAAATGGCACATCAAGTACAGCCTGGCCCTTCCAAAAAAGGTGCTCTAAAGCCAAGAACGAGCAACTTTGATGTGCCTGTGCGAAAATGCAATGACACTCAAGAATTCATGAATGCCATGTTTACTGATGAAGATCATGCTCACTTATGACATTGAGCATGGAAAATTGATACGAGTGGAGTTGAGAGGCAGCAGCAGGGGGCATTGATTCAGCATAAGCTTGATTCTGCCACTGCTGCCAAGAAGAAGGCTACAGAGAAGCAGGCATCTAATTCTGCCAAGGAGACTTATTTCGCAGGTGTTGCACTGGTGCTCGATCAAAACCAACTTGTATGCTTGCTTGATCCAGCTCTCAAGGATCAGATCAAGGTTTATCGCTGTCTAGGAGCAGAGAAGCATATTCCACTCAAATCACACCTCAACAGCAAGTCACAGTGCCTTGAGTTGCTCAAGAAGCTTTTGGCTCGTCACTCAGCATGTTTATGAGGTGAATTGGTGACTCATGACAATGATCTCAATGACACAAATGATGACACTTAGGTGGATACTAATATGCTTCCTTGCAAATATTGCATATAACCTATATTTACAAGCTTGATCACATAATTCAGTGCTGCACATAGGATACTTTAGCATAATCTACACTAGTTTCCACCACAATATAATGCACAATAACTGCTTTGCCATTGAGTATGCACTTGGTTTCAAGAAAATGGACCATTTAGGGGTTTTTGGCTTATATAAGCATCATGCTTTGTTGGCGGGCATTGCCCACCACCACTAAGTTAATGCGCTAGTGGAGGCCGATTGCAACTCGGACTTGAAGTTTTGAAACATCCCCGCACACATGACACAATCAACCATTGCTGCGGCAACTGCTGGGACCACTGTGGTGTGCGCATCAACTAGACTCTAGTACACTTACTATTTGTCACTTTGTATTCGACTCGATCCACAACATTTGATTTACCTGCACGAGTCTGGACAGTAATATCAAGAATCAGAGAGCGGACTAGGAATGAGAACGAAGACCTGAGATCGGGTCAAAGACAGGCCAAAGAACGATATTCGACAGGGAGAGGTATTAATACGCTGATTGAGATGGAGAATCAAAGGAGAACGTGTATGAGGCCTGTAATGAAGAGTGATTGCATATGTGAAAGAAAGGAATGAGTACATATGAGAGTGATGTTGATAGTCTAGAAGACTGGTTAATGAAAAACATATCCATGTACGTGTACGATCAAGTCTTACATCGTGCCCATTCATGGCTCAGATCCAGACTCCATATCTATGTCTCCTAGCTGCTGGCTCCAATGCTCATGGTCGGCTAGCCAATTGATTGGGCGATTTTTTTTTGATCTACAGCTTGTTTTTACAATTGGTGCGGAGATGTAGCAGAGAAATTGAGGTGCCACCTCGATTTCTCCACTAGCATCTCTGCACCCCTCAGTAACAAACAGATGTTCTCTTGTGGCATGCTCATCAGGAAAATGTCAAACATTTAGTATGGTATAGGTTGTAGTTCAGAATCTCAACGTTCAACCTCTTCCACGCTTGATGTTTTTAGTATGCATCCACGATTTAGGAGGCCATGACTCGTCGCCGTCTCTTTATGATAACAACATCAGTAAACCGATGAACATATTAAAATGTCATATTATACTATATATTGATAACAATCACGAAAATCCCCATAAATTTGGTAGTGGGGTTTGCATATAAATATTTGACTTTACATGGGAACAATGCATTCTCATGGCAGCCAAGCAAGTTCTCCTGCACTTGGTGTACCATCTTCTGCTTAGATTGTCCTGCAAATAAAATATATCAATGTGGGCCAATGAAGTGAAATGCAAGTATTTAAGTGTCAGAGTGATGCAAAAAGTTGCTATTGAATATTAATGCAAGGTTTTTCTGTTTCGCAATGATCAGTAAAACAAAAACTCTGATACGAGAGCTGAAACTCTTCATACTATCCCCGATTTGCTGGTACTAATATTCGAGTGTATAATGGGAAGAAGTGATGTTCACATTTGACAACATCTTCACTTAGTAGACAATAGGCACTTTACTCCGAAGTGGTAGGCACTTGCCTGCGTTGGCTGAAAATTATTTCATATACATCGCGCCCTGTCCTTCAGCTAGTTCGGAACACATTCATCTTTGAATAATTGTGTCAACAATGCATTTGCAATGCTGCCCACAAGACTACAGCCATCATATGATACTGGAGGTGCCAAATAATGTTTTTTGTGACAACTAAATTTCACAGTCATGGGATGGGTGCTTATTTGTAAGCTGGTGGTCTAGGCTGCCATGTTGGACAGGAAATTGCCAGACTGGCACATCTAACAAAATATTGCAGTGCTGCTCAGCCCTCTACTTAACAGCATGAACGTCAATTGTATTTCACATGAGAAGGAATTTGCACACTCTAATGCAAGGTGCTCAATTAATAGGAGGAGAAAACGTGGCAAATGTTGGCATGGCAAAATAAATCTTAGCACATAGGACAGGCGCCGAAAAATGCTCCTGGGTTGAACATGTGCAGTCTCTTGATCAGTGTTGACAAATAATTCAAGTCTCACGGTTTCTCATCAATGACCGAGCACACTGAGCAAATGAAACACGTGGAAGATGTGAGTCCAATGCTCTTGCGTGCTAAGTTATTGCTGCATTCTAAATGTGACAGAAAACCTTTTCTGTTAGTAAGGCCAGCAGCAGTGAACATCGAGGTATGTGTGTCCAGTATCGTTGCCGCAAGGCACGTGGGCTCATTGTTGTCAGCTTTGGCTAAGACAAAAAATGGCTACAGTAACTATTCCCTCGCTCCACAAGACACTTAATATCCAATGAATCTGTGGCGAAACAAACATTAGCGGCTTGACGACGGAGAAGCTGGGTGATGGAAACGTAAGGAGGTCCTGAAGTGTGTCCAGTGTTCCATTCAGTAAGTTATGTGTCTCTGCTTAAACTGCGTGACATCTTGGATGAGTTGTGGATTTTCATCAGAAGAGCAGATTGTTACCAGGAGAGGAATAACGTTCATCAACTCTACTACAAGATACAAGACCACTTGATGTCCACACAACTACCGAATTATGGTCAGTTCTATGCACAACAAGGAAAATCCTTTCCTAGGAAGCCTGACAGCAATTAATAGGTAAGTGCACGGTTATGTATTTGTGTGTTCACAGAGCAAGCCAGTTTTCCCCGACTGAGTTGCAAGGAGATAATGGGGTATGTCTGGTGTGTCATTCAGCAAGTTATCTTTAGTCTTTGCTCATATGAACTCATCAGTCAGAGACTGTGGATGGCTTCCTCCGCTAGGGGGTATTCTATTCAGACGATTTTCTACAGCTGATGTCACCCGCGGGCAATATGAGTCAGTTGGTGCAGTCATAAATATTATCATTCACATGCAAAGTGTCTCCTGGTTTGGTAGGTTTGGAAGGTGTGATAAATTTCACAGTGGGAGGGCAGGTTGAGCAGTTGCTCTTCGCATTACTTGGATTATTGCTGCCCAAAACATTTTCAATTATATGTGTGAATGTGACGTATTACGATTGCATTAAAGTAAAGCTTAAATTTACTAATGACGGAAGGCAAATAAACGATTGTGCTAATCTGAATCAAATGTGGCATCCTCCAATGCCATTCTCTGATCGGCTAGTGCGGTGACAGACATTTTGGACACAATGTCGGGCGTCAAGTCCTCGCAATGATTTCTTCCAAAGACCTTCCTAAATGGTAATGTTAGATACCTAGTAATATGTGAACAGCACATCCATTACCTGGTCCACCATTCAAGAAGTTTATTCACCCTACATTGTGCGCCAGGGCCAGGGACAGCCTCAAAAAAGTCCACAATATTGTTCCAAAATATCTCATAGTCAAAATCACCATCCACAGTATGCCATGATGTGACGCTGGATAGAGCAAAATGAACCTGCCATGAACTGTGTCAGGTATAGTAATGGTGGGAGGATAATCACATATGTTCACCTGACAAACAACATAGGCGATGGCGTGAGGAGTAACTCTCCTCATGTTGATGATCGAGGCTACGCACATTTTGATCTTTGCCTGATTCAATTGCCGCCGAGCACGCCTGTTGTTCTCCAAGATGTCAGCTCTGTCACTGTCACCATCAGCTTCCCTCGCAGAAGATGGGGATGTAAATGTAGCTTTGAAAGCCTAGCAGGTATCAATGAGAAAAATTCACTACCATCGTGACAACAGTGGGACACTAACCTGAACGAGGACCTTGGACTTGAAGAGGCCTTGCTCGAGGTTATCAGGGTTGATTGAATAATCCTCGTACACAAACAATGGCCAAGAGTTTTCTGACACGATATAATCTACTGTTCTGTCATGGATACCAGCTTTCACACTGTCCAAGCATCAGTGTCGAGGATTGGTGAATGAAGGTTGATGCTCACCTGTCGCTATTCCAGTCCCACTCGGCAGGACAGAGTAACTTCCCACAGATGTCATGGACAAAGCCACGTGAATGCTTGTCATCTGATTTAAGTAGATGGGATGGCCGAAAATCTTGATTGACCCAGGAGGCGACAAGGTCCTTGAGAGTAGAAGTATCATCCCCTTGGGCTGCATCTGTGCCTCTTTTGAGCTGCACTGTTGTTCAGTATATAGCACAAAAAGCTTTGGAATTAATAACACTTACCTTTTTCAGCATATCTTCTGCATCATCGATGTCAAGGTGTGTAAGTTTATCATGCAGCCATGGTAAAGCTTGCATGAGTGCAATATATCCTCGCTGCAGGCGATCTTGGCTGATTAATGTATGTAAAATTATATCTCATAGAACAAAGGCTGACGATGTACGTTAAGGTGTTGTCCTCTGAGTCATCCTCATCTTCACACCTGCAATCATTCTTGGCAATTAAATCTTCCAAGCTGGTATAGAGGGCAACCATGTGACGAATCGCCCTGCCTTGAGCAACGTAGTAGGTGGTCTTTCTTTAATGATGAATTAGCATCACAGGCATGGCGTGGGCAGGAAGTACACGAACCTTTGCTTGGTTCCTTTTTCTTGCCTCAATGTGTCAAGTTCCTCTTCCAACGCAGCAATGCAACACTTTGCCCTTGCATCAACTGAGGTAGGGACTGCCCCACCAAGGGCTGGAATTACTGGTGCAGGGGCTCGCACCTCAGCCACAGACTCTAACCCAGACATGGCCACAGAAGTGAACGATATTGAGATGGAGGGAAGTGAGAAAAATAGAATAAACTAGAGAGCATCCGTGAAAAAAATGACAGGGAAGATGTGAGTAGGAAAACAGAAGAAACCCTGCTTGGACTGTATATATACTTGCTCACTAAACGTCGAGACATATAGGGCAAAATTCCTAATGAGGATATGACGGAATGGAGTGCACAATAGAGATGAATCATGTAATGATGTACAACATTACTCACTAAATGCGGTGCTCCTCTGAGTCCGAGTCCTTCCAAAGTACAAAGTGGTGTGAATACCAGGACCTTCATGAGGAAAACTCTCCTAACATGGCCCAGCTTTCCAGATGACGGTTCCAATAATGCAACTGACAGGTAATTAGGAAATTGAAATTCCCATCAACAAGCAAGCATCCACTAATCAAATTGATGTGCATGTCTTGTGGTGATTGGGAATGCGATGGCGCAGTCTGCGCCATAAGCCAACAAGAATTTGGAGCCGCCAGCGCCCTCCAAGGAGTTCCTGGTCTGTACTAGTAACTGCCCAAAGCAAGCGTGTGTGAGAATAGCGATCAAGGGGACTATAATTGTGGCACTGACTGCTACTTTGCTCATAGTAGGCCGCAATATGTTGTCTTGAAGGTGACGGTCACAACACTCATGTATTGTGACATACATGTCTGAATGCAGCTGGACTTAATGAAAAGTGTGTTCCAGCTGAGGAATATGGTCAATAAACGAATGCAAAACACCAATGAAAGATACCTTGCAGTGCGATATCATCAATTTCACTAGCAAGAGAAGCTACAGTTCCACAGGTGTCGCTATCTGTTGCGATGATGGATTTTACAGCCTCATGGAATAGCATCTTCAGCAGAGGGCAGTTCATCAGATTCAGATGTGCAAGCAAGTAAATTTGTGAGCTGTAAATGATCATGAGCATAAATTAGTAAGGTGAAAACAAGAATGATCACCATGATCTGAAGCTCAGTATCACGCAAGAATGTGTGGAAGAATGAAATCTTGATTTCGCCATGGTTGTTTGTTGAGTGACTTTTGAGAACCTTATTGAGACATTTGAAAAGAAAAATTCAGGAGCCATAGACAGGGTCATAATCCTCCAGTTGCTCAAAGATGTGAGTTACCCAGTGATGTGATGGTTTGATGTGCTTTGGGTGGATTTTTGTATCCTTGAGCTTTGTGTTTGATCATAGGTTAGGTAAATTACTCACTCCCAGAAACTCAAGAAGGTACTTGTTGAGGAGTTCCTTTGCGTGTGGAATATCGGCATCATTGATACTACATCCTAGAATGATCTTGAGTGCAGCTGCAAGATTCAAAAAAATTTCAGCATTGTTGGGGTGCATGGGTATACCTTTTGGATGTGCTGGTGGCTCCTCGTCCTTTCTGTTCTGGGCTGCTTTACCTGCTGCAAGTCTTCGAATGCATGCTTGCTCTCGCTTTGCCTGACTCTCCTTCTCCTTCTCATGCTGTTTCATGTTCTCTGGGTACCACTCTTCCCAGATCAACAGAATCTTGAGCATCGTCATCATATGTCAATCGTTCAGAAGACTAATAAAGAAACTTACAGTGATGGGACAAAAGACAAGGGCTAGGCCTTTCCACTCATCAGATGTGAGTGAACCACCAGCAGGATAGCCAACTTGATCTGGTAAATGTGTGACCCATGATGGCATCCTGAACCAATAAGATAGTGAATGACTTAAAAATCTTGAGTTCGATGATAAAGACAGACCATAGACAAGAGTTTATGTATTTGACCAAATTCATGTTCTACCTTGGAGGTTTTCTGATGAAGTACATTTGTCTGGATCCAGGCATTAAACCATTGCGTTTTGATGATACCTGTTGTGTATATTAGAGATTATGACAAGTGCATAACGTTGATGTGCCTTACCAAGCAAAAACAGTGCATGGGGTCAATCACAGTCATGCGAATGGGGTCAAAATATGGCAAGTGAATGAGTTCAAACCATCGAGCACTGTGCTTGGTGAAAAATTTGTCGCGTTCCTTGGACTCCAGGTTTGCATATTCTCGAGCATGTTTCTTATGTTGCTCACCATCTCGTCGAGGGAATCCTGCTGAGTCAGTGAAGAATCAGGGCTATCTAAAGTAAGACCATCATACTGTCATATTCCATCACACCCTTTGTTCGTAGTTCTGACTGCAGGATGTGGCAGCATGAACAGAATCCTTCCTTTTTACTGTGGCTGCCAAATCCACAAACCTTACACATTGCTGGATGATCACAGCATACTGCAACCAGAATTACAGGAACACAGCGACCTGAAAATGCAACTGAATAAGGTTTGAACTCAAAGATATAATTTGACTTTCCATTGGGATACTTTTGTGTCTTGAGCGTGATTCTTTCATCATAAAGGCAGAGCAAATCATCAACGTAGTTCTTCATAAATAATTGAAGCTGATTGGCATCAAGCTCCTTTGAGCCTGGAGTAATACCATACAAAATTAAGTTTCGGGGGTGATACCTGTTGGTGAAATGAACAAGGGCCTATCAAGGATGTTGAAGTCAGTGATTTACCGCACATGGATTGGCAGGTTTGCAATGCAGCTGGACATCACACCAGAGCTGTGTGATCCAGCATTGCTACTGCACTGATAGTTGAAGCTTAAATAAAGTCAATAGTCTGCCAATGCACAAGTCTAAGTCTCACCCGTCAAAGCTGAGTGTAATCCCTATTCACAGCTCATCTGCATCCTCACATTCAGGGCTATTATTAAAGAACAAACACCCATCTGCAGCTCGTAATGTCTTTCATACCTCACCATCTTGTATGGATGAGTATTTGCCAGGGGTAGTTTGGCATGAACACCAACCGCTTATCAGCATCCTTTGAAAAGGGGACCTAATTCAGTACCAAAAACTGTGAAGTTCATCGAAGTACTCACTTTCTTTGCCCTCTGCACCCCTTTGCTCCACTTCGAACCTCTTGGCATGAAAGTGCTGCAAATTGTAAGTTATGGAGTACACATTGGAGAACAAACCCTTCAGAATATGAGGCAAGGGGCTTGGAACTTGCTCAGCAATATAAAATGGGTCAACAATGATATATTGAGGTGGTCTTGTCTGACTTGTACTACGGCGCAATGGATTCTGAGCATACATGTGGCATTTGTACACATATGGAAAGTCTATCTACAGCCACCTTGCCACATGGCATCTGCTTTGACCCAGAACACAGTGATTACAGCCAGCATACAGGTTCCATTCATGTGACTAGTTGAACTACACTGTACTAACACATTCAAATTGCGTTCATGATGAGATGGGGTGAGTGGAGAATCTTACTTGCATAGTCAGAGATAAAATGAGCATATCAACAAGAACAAGAGCAACAACTACAGGTTTGAAATTGTACAGTCATGCTAGTCCGAAGGACACATTAACTTGAAGCTCCCTTGCTGCAGTGCTGCTTGCCAGCCACGAAACCTCAAGTAATGACCAATTTGCGCATCCTGGACGGGCCCAACTGCGTGATACTAGCTGTGCACTTTGCAGCCTTCAATGCCTTCTTGTACCACACTGAGTAGTGGCAGTATGTGGTCTCATGCATAGCGCCAGCAATTTTCGTGATAATGTCTTCCTTCCTGACGCGGAAAACGATAGTAGGGTCCCACAGGGCGTCGACATCGACGTCATCGTCAATTTCCTTACATAATGAGATCAATCTCTCCCTGATTGCATTCACTCCTTTCCCCATCATCGTTAGCACCGGGGCCATAGTATCTTCAGGGTACAGAAACTATAAAAATAACGTTAGCTACACAAGAATTTTAAAATAAAAAGAAAACATTACCCCATCCACAACTAGATTTGGATCATCTGAGTATATGTCTATGGGATCATCCCTGCACACCCACACCTTGAACCACACTGACGATACTGAGCACCATGTGTGATTCTCTATGATGACTGGTGCATTGAGGGCGGGGGACCTGTCTTTGAAATGAAGCCTTTTGCTGATCGTTTCGATGGGTCCTGTAGTAGTAGACGTCCCGTATCTGAGCCCCTCTTTGGCAAATGATAGGGAGTGTTCTTGAACATGACAGCAGCGATCACGAGCAATAAGGAGGGGTTTTCGATAATGGCGCCTTCTAACTTATTGATCAAAGCGTCGCCGTGCTGTGAAAATGCAGTTTCTGCCAGGCCAGGGATGATAACCTCAGAGCCGGCATCCCGCATGTTTTGAAATGATATTCGCATGTCAGGAACGAGTGAATCTGATGCTTCAATGTTGCTCAAAATGTTTGCATTGAGCGCCTGACAGTTGAATGGAATGTTCTCAAGAAAGCATGTGAGCACTGTGTGTAAAGCAACAAGGGGAGCTTCATGAATGGCCGAGGGCATTTCTACAATCAATGTGCTGTCATCATCGAAGTACGTCAATCTATAGTATTGAGGTAGTAAGAACCAACATGACAGAGTAGCTTTTTCAAGCTCACCTTGGTTTCAAACCGAAATTGCAAGACTCGTTGATGAAATGCACTAGTTCTTCATACTTGACCTGCCAAATCCCACAAAACTCCTGAGAAGTGAAGATGATTTCACTGCTATGCCATACAAGTACATCAGACGCCTACCTCACACTCATGCTGACGATCTGGTTTCGTGATAAAATGAAGGACCTCTTGGCATATATGTTGGGCTTACAGACGAGAAAGTAGGTTCAGCTTATGCAATGCAATAAGGCTGATCAGTACCACATACCTGAAGGTGTTATCTCAGGATTTCCAGCTACAAACTGATGAAAACTATCCAGAATATAATCCAATTGATCCGTCTCAACCAAAATATTCTTCTTTTCTACAACTTGAGGGTTGTTGGTGGTGGGTTGAACTGCGGGAACACCCTTAACCACTGGAACTGAGTCAGAGTCAAAGGCCTTGTGGGGTTTGTATTCAGGCCTGATGTTGTTCTCATCATTGAAGAAGGGGCTACTCCTTGGTGTGGCATTAATCGCAGCACTATGAAGAGAAGTAGAGAGTGCATCTTTGAATGCAGTAGGCATGAAGAATCAGGTCCTGAAGGCAGTAGTACTGCCAAGATGTGATGTTTTTAAACAAACAGCATAGCCTTTACTACTTGGTACTACTGTGACTAAGTTGGAAGCATGCTTAGCTAATAAGAACCATCACAGTAGACCTGTGAACTACTAGTAGTAGTGGTATGAGATCATCAATGCAGCTGAATTTGACTGGAATTTAACATCTATTCATGTCAAGACATAAGCCAGAGAAACAGAATAAAAAATTGGCACCAACATTCTCGAGTGAAGTCATTTAGACTCCATTTCAGACACCAAACAATGACAATCTTGCTTGATAGAGACATGACCAATCATGGCATGGGTATACTTCCAAGGAAACTATGCGACCCCTGGATCTTTGAGTTGCCTCAGACGCCAGGTACTAGCACTGGATGAACTCAGATGAGGGCCCTGGAAGTGTGATATAGCATGAAAATCATATCAGAGCCTTGCGGAAAGTGCGGCAGGATGACTTATTAGAAGTGAAAAGCACAAGTGACTGTGAAGTGAATCAGGCTGCAGCGGCAAATATGATCAGTCAGTGGAACTCACCTGATTGATGCAAGGTTACACAAATAACGACTTATTAGACAGGTGAAATGAAAGAGAAATAGGAAAGACAGAAGTGTGGGACTCAGGAACTTCTCAGGAGCTTGGGGCACAGAGGAGACTGATACTCATAGAAGAATTAAGGTGGGTGTGTTGGGAAAAGCAGTATGATTATTGTACAAATTATGTTAGTGATTACAGCACCCCCACTAGTACTTATTTGTATATATCCCAAATTTAGATGGTGGGTAAACACGAAACATCGGAGTTTGAAAAAATCTGGGAAGGCTCCATGCAAGCTCAGTTCCAGTTAGGGGCTTCTGTACTAGAATCAAGCATAACAATGATACAGACACTAGATACTATGGTACTATGTCTGTATACATGTGGCGGTACACTAAATTTCTTCGTCAGATTCGAGTTGTATGCAATCCGACCACATGCAGTGGTGAGCCAAATCCCAGTGTTGTGCGATATGCAGCGGAATATCACTATCAAATTGATACAGCCCTGCCGCCCTAACCATTTCATCATCTGCTTCTAATAAAGGTAGGGATGATGTGGCTACTGGTGGCAATGGAGGGGATGGTGGAGGTGGAGGTGGTGGAGGTGGAGACAATGGAGGAGGAGGTGGTGGTGGTGGTGGTAGTGGTAGTGGCAGTTGTTGGAGGTGGGAATTCTCTGCCTCCTGTGGGTCCCCTGCTGCAGCAATGGGTACATAGAATAGGAACTGTGACTTGCGGCTATGTGGTGATGGTGCACCTTCCACGAGATTCCCTGCTACTGAAACATCACAGTTGAATGTTTGCCGACTCTGGCGATCTCGCAGACTCCATGTTAAAGCATCATAGGTGGTGGTCTGAGTGGGTTTTTCTATGATGATTTAATATCAATCAGTATGATAATGTCAACATCAAGAAAAAATGTACTGGTGGGCATCTCTGATGATTTGAACTGCCCTTCAGACTGTCAGCTTGCCTTAGAACTCCAAATTTCATTGCAACTATCTAACAGAAATATTTAAACTTACCCTGGTAGCCATGATGGTAGCTGTATTACATATTAACTTGCCAGCGTGGGCTTTGCTGTATGTAAGACTAAGATCTTGACTTGGCTGCACGTCCAGATCTCTCCACTTGAATAGAATGCGCCAGTCGGTTCATCATCAAGCTGTTCGGGTCATGAAATGTCTTGGAATGGTGATATTGAGCACCATCTTGAAGGCACCCTTAAAGAACTCATAAACTGATATTAAGTACATGCATACCTGTGCATGAATCCATGCCTGATGCAGTCATGGCAGTACTATTCATTGGATGGTGATGAGGGGCATCGTTTCCTGACAGTATGGTATTCAAACTCAACCAATACTCACCGATCATCATAATGTCCGAGTTGTTGTTGACACTCCTGCGTCATCAAACAACTGGAGACGCATCTAGGCAATTTAGTGATTTGAGCCTGTGCCACATAATGTTGGTGCGATCCACCTGGACAAAGCCATCTTGGTTCTGTATTCCACCATTCCTTCGTTCAAACCACTTCTTGACAAATGTTCACATATATTACTACACCCCAAGGCGCTGTAAGGTCATCTGGCCTATTCCTTGGCAACCACAAAGACAGGAGTCGAGATATCAAGTTGAAATAATCAAAGGTCTAGCATGAGTGTCCATACAATGTTGACATTTAGCCAGGTGATGGTGGGCTGCTCGAGCTTCATGTAGTAGATCTAATTCCTAATTGCACCTCAGTAGATGATGCACATACAGTTGTTACTTCACACCTTTGCCTGAGACTTAACTGACTTCAAGGTGCACTGTAGTATTTGGAGGTCGTCATATTTTAGAACACTTTAAGAATGACCCAGGAGTGTATTGAGTTGTACTAGGGGGTGAGCCAGTACAAGAAATGTCTATCACAGGGTGCTCAATGCTGAAGACAATGCGAGAGGGATGCTTGGTGCGATGAGAGATGGCGTCTGCACCTAATTGGGAAGGAAAGATTATCTTCCCTCTACTAAGAGGGGGAGACTATCACTACACCATGACACATGAGTACTGGCCAGTTTCAGCGAGATGTGTGAAGTGAAACAAAAAGTGTCTGGTCCTAACATATCGAGAGCTAAGACATGCGACACTGCTGCAGTTCCCTGTCAAACCTGCTCAAATATCTAAATGAAGGGCTGTGCTTGCACCTGACAGAAGGCACTTGACAGAAGCCAGTCAGCATTGTCTTGAGCTTGAATCCAGTTGGTTCGGCTCTCAAAACATTCCAGGGGCCCCACATCAATCACGGTCTATATCAAAGTGGGTTAAAAAGGATAACAGTGTATTTTAAAAGAGTGTACATAAATCCAAAAGGCAGGAGAACACAAGCCCTGACATAACATTCCCTGGAAGTGATGAAAGACTGAGAACAAGATAGAAGAATCTAATAGAACCTGTGAATGAGAATATGTCGACGAGATTGCAATCCAAGATCTAGGATAAACTTATAAAGACCATAATTCACAAACAGGGGGCATACCTTCCAACACATGCTTTGCTTCCTCAGGGCCTGTAGTCCTCGTTGCACGCCAAGGTCTGCCATCTGAACTTCCTAATGAACACGCACCCGGGATCCTCCAGGAGAGCTTGAAATTCTGTTTTGGTAGAAAGGCACGCAGGGAACAAGCAGATGGACTTGGGTGAAGACTAATGAAAAGAGTGTATACTACAGTAGAGTGAGAAATGAATATGACATATAAGTGAATGTCTCACCTTCAGTCTTGTGCTAGTAGAGCAATGGACTGAAGCATTAGTAACTCTGAGCTGTATGTACTTGCCTCACTTGTGACTGCCACATAACCTTTGTAATTAGAGGTGGATGTTGGTTGCCTGGGTGCCTCTAAGTACAGGTAGATACAGGGATATAGCACTTGGATGGATAGTGATTGCTGGGTATTTAGCATGGGCACTTATCAAAAATCAACAGCAGTCGGCACTGATTAGTCACAAGGTACCTCAGCAATATCCCGGCAGGCTATTAATATCATTCCTGTCAGCAATGTGACGTTCCTGGCCCTGACAATGTTTGGCAAGTCCCATAAACCTTCATCTTCACTGTCTGTCACAGCAAGCTCACATATAAGGTGCTCCCTTGACCGTTTTGCACCAGATTTTTTTGCAGATCAACATACGGCGTTATATAAACTATTATATAGGCATAAAACATGTATAATACACCTGCAGTCATTAAACACTCATTGCACCACAACACCCCATTGAATCACTTTGTCCATTACTACACAACAACACAAAAAGATGATTACATCTGGCCTGGGCCTTGTAAAGTATTCATTTACCTTCCCTGCCATCAAATTTTAAGTAGGGCTGCATATTGAGTATTCATCATCATTGTCATCAGTGTCATTGAATGCATAACACTTTCCTTTTCTGTTCTCTATTTATCACATGTAACAACATATATAATATGCACTGTCTCATTCCTTCATACCTCAGTCATTGTCTCCAAACACTGAGGTATGGTTCATTGTCTCTCATTGTCCTGCCATGTCTTACTATATCCTCCTAGCATGTTTCATATCCTAGGTATTAATACTATTGAGTCATTGTCTCCAAACACTGAGCGTGTTTTGTGTCCTAGCTTCTAACAGGTTATGAGCTGTGATTTCTGACAGAAATCATATCAAGCTACATACCAACATGTGCCGTTCTCACAGCAACTCGCTGTAACCCTCCTCTATTGAAGAGACTCCCCCCCAACTTCCTTTGACATGAGGAAGCTTGATCACATTCCGGAATTGACAGGTCCAGATACACACTTTGCATGGAAACATGAGGTGATCTATGCCCTCAGTATTGAGGACCAGTGGTGCCATGTCATGGATACTGTGGATCCTGATGATGTTTTGGGCAATGCATCTTTCAAGCCTACAGTGGCGAACCCTTTGGCACCTACAGTTGACGAGATGAAGGTCATTTGTGAATGGCTCATAAATGACCTTAAGGCCAAGTCTATCATCACCCATTGCCTTTCTACCTCCATCCAACAGCTTATTTCAACCAGTCATAAGGTGGCTGCTTGTGATGCCTGGAAGATCCTAGAGGACCACTTTGACTGGGTGGACATGGGGTTACAACATGTCATCTGTCAAAGCATATATGTGCTGCAGATGAAGGATGCCACTGATGCCTCAAACTATGTGGGGCAACACTCTGTACTTCATGAATGGATGCTTTGCATGGGGGTGGTTTACACTGACACTGAAGCAGTGTTTCAACTTCTATGTGGTTTACCTCATACTGGGATATGGCCCCAGTTCAAGGCTCTCCTAATGTTGACTCTCCCCATTGCTACTCAAGCTGTCACCACCACCACCACTACTACTGTATCTGCATCTATAGCTACTGGAGCTGCCACTGCAGGATCTGCATCCTCCCTTCCCTCAGCCTCCACATTTGACACCTGTGTTGCTCACATCTCTGCAGAAGCTGCTCACATCCTCAATGAATGCATCCTTGCTAGAGGAGCTCCAGGATCTGAATATGCCCATGCAGCAACCACTACCTCTTCATCCACTGGGAACATTAACTCCATCACCAGCCTACAAAAACATTATCACAATCCTGAGGGTATCTTTTGCACCACAGTTGGCTGCAACAAGGGAGACCACGACCACGCACATTGTTATCAGAAGGGTAGTGTTACAAACTAGGGTAGTTCTAACAACAGATGACTCAATAAGAGTCAGGGACTTCTGTTGAGATTCTATACAGGATGATAAGTCAAGCATTCAGTGTAAGCTAATTTGAAGGGAGTGCCTTTGACTTAAAGTACAATTTGGATGACAAGAGATTGGAGGTCTCAAGTGAAGGATATTCAGGGTAAAACCTAGTAAGATTAAAGTGAAGAACTAAAGTATACAGGAGGCCTATTTATAGTAAGCTACTGTGCTTTAGGGCAGGTGTGAGAACAGAAGGAGTCAGAGATAAGAAGTGCGTAAGTGATAGTAAGAATAGATCATCTAGCAATGGCAGTTGTGGTTGTGATGTAATACAAGACATGAGTCAGAGATAAGTGTCTAGTGGCAGCATCATGCGGCTCATGATATAATACATGGTAATAGAGGAGAAATGAATAGGGGTGTACATGGTTGTAACATTACCCCTCATTTAGAGACAAAGTCACTGACTGTAGTTATCCTGATTGGCCCAATAGACAGGGTCAGCGTCATAGTTAGAGTCCAGCAAGTTGTTTTGCTCCTCTGTAATGGTATATGATGACTTATCAGCCATCTCGGCGGCATGGTAAATGGCGTCCTGCTCGATCTCCCAACAAGCGAGGGCTTTGTAGAAACCAGTGTCAGTCCAAACCAATGGGATGACCACTTCTCCTTTCAAGTCTTTACAAAAGACTGATAGATGTCCAGGTGCATACTCTTTGCAAACCTGGCAATAGTATGCTGGACAGTTCTTGTGATGCTGCCTGGCGACACGACAGTTGTGACATACAACATTATCAGTGGTTGCTGTCTTTATGGTGGTGACAGTGGATGACTGTGCAGGTGGAGATGGGGATCTAGATTGTCACTTATGGTTTCTGTGTGGGGAAGCTGATGCAGTTCACTTGGCAATGCGGGCGGATCTATGCCAGATGGGGTACTGACGTGTAGTGGGTGCGATGGAGGTAGGAGATGGAGAAGCTGGTATGTCAAGTACAGCAATAGGAGGGATATTATCATCTGAATGCTCAGTGGTAGCTGTCAGAATAACTGGCAGTGGGACTGGAATGGCAATATGTGGGGATGGGGGTCGTGCGACTGGGTTTGTAGCGATCCATTCAGTGACAATGTGGATAGCCTCTCTGATAGCTTCCTTAGTATCATCAGGCAGCAGATGGATTGCAGTATTACGAATATGTATATGAAGGTGGCAGAAGATGGTCTTGTGACGGTCATCGTTGAGAAGGTTAGTGGTGCACTTGATAAGGCTAGCATCTCTGATGATTCAGATAATAAGTCTGCTAGAAATTGCCCCTCTTTCTCCTAGGAGACAATCTATCTCAATAGCATATTGTTGGGATGTGATGGCAGATTCAAACAAGGCACTGGTCTCGATTTGATCAATGATTGTGAAGTAATCAGTGAGGGTGGAGTCACTGGTTAGGGTAGAGTTGGTTAATGGTGGGGAAGTGACTGGGGAAGGCATGTTTTCAATGGCAGCAAGGTTAGTGATGGTGGCAGTCTGGTAGTTGATAAGGGATAATGGGTGAACGATGTTCTCAGATACAGTGTTCATAGCAGCAGTGAGTTCTTCAATGCATTGGATGCAGAGGTGTAAGTGTTCAAGAGACATTGTTTTTAAGATTACAATCGATGGGTCTTTTTATATGCAGAGAGGACATTAGTGGCATTGCTGAGGTTCTCTTCTGGAATCCATTCGTTACTGGCAGAGGAGTATCCTTTCCAGGATACTAGATAGTGTCTTCATTTACCCGTTCCTTTGTGCAATAAGATCACATCAATCTTGTATTCTTCTTTGTTATCGATGATATCTGGGGGAGGATTGTGGAAGTTCGGGCCATGAATTTCTGTCTCATGATAGGATGATAATTCAGAAGCATGGAATGTAGGGTGAACTCTCCATTGTGGTGGTAGTTGGAGTGTGAACGTGATGGGTGATAGCACAGCAATGATAGGAAAAGGGCCATATTGCTTTGGCGCAAGCTTTCGTGATGGTAATTGCGTAATCAAGTTCTTTCCTGATAACCAAACCTTATCTCCTATTTTCCACGGTTGGTACTTCTGTCTGTGTGTTCATTCTGCCATTTGTTGCATAGCAAGGTTGCGACAAGAGAGTGCTTCTTCTCTTGATTTCTGAAGTAGGTGCAATTGATCTTCTGCAGCAGGTACAGTGGAATCTGGGAGAGTGTGTGGGAGAGCTCTGGGTTCATATCCCATCATAAGGAAGAATGGGGATGCATTTGGAGAGTTGTGTTTTTGATGATTATGGACAAACTCAGCCATAGGGAGGTGCTCTACCCAATCTTCTGGGTGATTGCAGCAATAAATGCAGAGATAAGTCTTGAGTTCCTGGTTGAGACGTTCAGTCTGTCCATCAGTCTAAGGGTGATAAGCGGTGGATGTGGCGATATCATATTTTAAGAGCTTAGCAAGAGCTTTTGAGAACTTTGATACAAACTGCAGTCCTCAATCAGATATGACTTTCTCATGGAGACCAAAGTGGTGATAGACATGTTTGAAAAACTTCGAGGCAACTCCTTCAGAAGTGATGGTTTTTGTGCAAGGGATCAGAATTACCCCCTTCATAAGGCCATGGTCAACCATGACCATGACAGAGTCAAAACCTGTGCACATGGGGAGATCAGTGATTAGATCAACAGAGACCTGGGCAAAGGGGGCAGAGGTGATGGAGGGGATAGGGACGAGTGGGGGAGTTACAGGGTGTGTATTGGATTTCATTTGCTGGCAAAGAGCGCAACTGTCAACGTATTTCTGGATATAGGAGCCCATAGAAGGCCACCAAAAGTCATGTTTGACAAGCTCTTCCATTTTAAAACAGCCAGGATGACCAGTGGAAGCATGGTCATGACAATGTTCAAGAATAAGGCGTCTCCCAGCAGGTCAGACATAGGCATGATCTTTGTAATACAGGATGTCCTCTTTAATTGTCCAATCAGCAAATGCAAATTTCATGCGGGGAAGTGATAGGCCATCAAGGGCATCTGCAGCAGCTTGGAAGATTGGGTTGGGATCAGTAGGGTCTGGGTTTGCGAGTGTGGTCATAAGTTCCACATCAAGAAGCCGTACAAACATAGAGTCAGGGAGGAGAGTAACATCATCATTGTCACTGTGTCCAGTTCCATGATCAGGACGTCACGAGAGGGCATTGGGGGTGGCAAGTTTAGTTCCAGCAATGTGATGGAGTTCGATGTCATAACAGGATAGGAGGAGTTGCCAATGTGCTTGGCGATGAGTCAATTTCTGTGCAGTACAGAAGTAAAGCAAATTTTTATGATCCGTAAAGATAATGACTGGATGAGGATTTCCTTCAAGGTAATGGTGCCATTCAGTGAGGGCACGAATAACAGCAAGAAGTTCATGATCAAAGATCTGATAATTCCTTTCGGCTGGGTTCAGGGTTTGAGAGAGATATCCACATGGATGATAGACTCCATTTTCATCAGTCTGTAGTAAAACTGCTCCAGTAGCGATGAGCAAGGTGTCAGTGGTGACGGCAAACTGCTTGGTAGGATCGGGGTTCCACAAGACAGGTTGCTTCAGGAAGCATTCCTTGAGCATGGTAAATGCAGAGGCACATGGATCCAACCAATAGAATACCATGTCTTTCTTGGTGAGGTTGATCAAGGGTCTAGTGATATCAGAATAATGAAGGACAAAATTGCGATAGAAATTGCAAAATCCAAGGAACAACTGAACTTCCTTCACTGTGGTAGGGACAGGCCAATCACGAATACCATCGGTTTTTGCGACATCCATTGCAATGCATCCAGGACGGATGATCATACCTAAGTATTCAACTTCTTCAGTGTCAAAGGTGCACTTTTCTGGTTTCAAGAATAGTCATTCTTTGCGGATTTGTTCTAAGACGCGACGAGTTCGAGCATGGTGGGAAGGGAGGTCATTTGAAAAGATAAGGATATCGTCCATGTAAATAACCAGCCATCCTTCATTGATTTCCTGCTGGAAGGTTCGATTCATATATGCCTGAAAGGTAGTGGGTGAGTTGCAAAGACCAAAGAACATGACATTAGGTTTGAAGAGACCATACTTAGTGGTAAATGCTGCTTTCCAATGATCGTTGGGGTGGATCCGGATGTTATTATATCCGGAACAAATGTCCATCTTTGTGAAATACTTGGTGCCATGTAATTGAGCTACCAAGGTCAATGGGAGTGGGAGAGGATATGTGTTCTTCACCGTCCAATTGTTGATATACCGGTAGTCCTGACAAGGGTGTAGGTCGCCACTTTTCTTTCTGACAAAGAAGAATCCACTGGCTTGTGGTGATTTTGATTCAGAGATGAATCCTTTCTGTATGTTTTCATTGATGAATGCTTTGACAGCGGTTCATTCTGCTTCTGACAATGGGTAGACCTTGGACGTTTTTGGGACAAAACCAGGTTTGGTATCAATTCAATGGTCAATCCCAGGATGTTCTGGGGGTAGCTGATTTAGTCCGTTTTTAGCAAAGATGTTGGCGAAGTCATGAAGGTAAGATGGGACAAGTTCTTCAAATTATTTCTTCTTCTGTTCAAGCCCAGCTGCTAATGCAAACTGTTGAGCTTTGTTACTGGTTTTGACATATTTGGTGGGCCATGACAAGGATGTGATCGTGGGTTTCTGTTCAGCAGCACTGGTACCATCTTTGGTTAACAGAGTGTCCATGGAAATATTGGTAATGACCTGGAGTTCAGTAGTATCAGCGGGGTACTCAACCAAAAATTCATTGTCATCAAGGTGGTACATAGTGAGTTCGCATACAGGTGGTGCATAGTCTGAAGTCCATACATCGTTTTTGGTATCAAAAGGGCCGTCATTGTCAGGGATGGGGTCAAGGTTGGGTAAAACTGGGGGTGCTTCTTCATCAGGGATTTCTTCAATCATAGCTTGGGGGAGTGGTTCTGGCACGGGTAGCACAGGAGGCACCTTCAGCAGCACTACAACTGGGACCTCTTCTTTCTTTAAATGGGAGTTCTTCCACATTTTATCAACTGGGGTTTCAATGGTTTTCTGAAAGAGAGGGGGAAGACTGTTCTTCTTTCATTCAGTGTCAACATCTTCTTCTATCAGATCACTCTTCTCGGTTCAAGAGAGTTCTAAAGTTTTGGCTTTCCACTGAATGATTGGATCCATGGCACGCAGCCAAGGGATTCCTAGCAAGATCTGATCACGATGACTAAGTTTCGTGATGTTGAATTTTCCAAGCATGGATCATTCATTGATTTTCATGATGAGGATGCAGTAGTGGGTGATTGTGCCTCCTTTCACATAACTTCCATCTGCTGTGGTTACTCGAAATGGTTTTGTGAGTTTATGCATTCAAATCTTGTGGAGTTTAACAAAATCTTCGGAGATGAAAGTTCCAGCAGCTCTGGAATCAATGACAGCGGTTGTTTCAATGGTTTTCAGGCGAGTTTTGGAGATAAGGGAAATAGGGACATGAAGTTCCTTTCTGATTCCTACACCCTGAACAAGTCTAATAGGTACATTGGAAGATACTGACATCGATCCAGTCTTCCACATCAAAAATCCTCGTTGATATGACAGACTTCTTCTTCATCTTCTTCGGCTGGCTCGGTGCGACACACAGGGGCTTTGCCAGTTCTTTTTCTTGGGACAATTACGGGAAATGTGGCCCTTCTGGTGACAGTTGAAACACTTGCCATTCTGGTAGTGTTCATTCTTCTCTTCCTCAGTGAGATAGTTGACTTCCATAGCATTTGGGTCATGGTGATCAATGGAGGGTCTGGGAATATAGTGTTGACTGGTAGGCTTTGTGGTTGTGTGATTGTTGTTACAGGAAGATTGCACCACTGTTGCCAGTTACCAGTCAAGTCTTATTGTGGCTTGGACATACTTGTTGAAGTCAGTAGGGATGGTTTCCATTTGATAAATGGCATTACCGATTCCCTTCTTGAGTCTGTCATTGAAGAACGTAATCAGGATGGCATCTTGCTTTACATTGGCTTGTGCAGCAAGGGTCCTGAAACTAGTGATATAGGAGGTGAGGTCGCCTGTCTGCTTCAAGGTTCAGAGCTTATTCATAGCTGTACCAACAGCATCTGCTGGCGCGAAATGCTTCTTTGAACTTGGTTTCGAAGTTCGCAAAGGTTCCATAAGATTTTGAGGTAGAGTTATCAACTTTGGTGTAGAACATCAGCGCCCAACCCATGGCACTGTCTTTTGTCATATACGCAAGTGTGGTAGTGACTTTCTTTTTGTTGGTATTGTAAACCGATGAGTTAACAGCAAAGTATGCTTTTACTGAAAATAACCATCTTAATGCGTGGTCAGGGCTCCTGTCGTAGTCTTTCAGTGTTCTGGCTTTAAGTTCAGATGAAGAGCTGGACATTCTGATACTAGGATGTGCAGAAAGATTTCAGGGTGGTTGTTCTTCTGGGAATTCGTCTACTGATGTAGTTGAATGATGGTCAGGTTCTGTGGTTACAGGGGATGGGATTCGTCTCTCTCTGTTCTCTGTGATATCCAGACCTTCGGCCTCATGATATTCTTCTTCTTCTGGTTCTGTGGGGATGTCATTTGGGTCAGTCTCCCACCAATACTTTCTAACCCAAGGGGTTGTCTTGCTTTGAGCTACTGGGGCCTCCCTGGATGGAGGTTCGATAATGACTTTAATCTTTTGTTACAAACTAGGGTAGTTCTAACAACAGATGACTCAATAAGAGTCAGGGACTTCTGTTGAGATTCTATGCAGGACAATAAGTCAAGCATTCAGTGTAAGCTAAGTTGAAGGGAGTGCCTTTGACTTAAAGTACAATTCAGATGACAAGAGATTGGAGGTCTCAAGCAAAGGATATTCAGGGTAAAACCTAGTAAGATTAAAGTGAAGAACTAAAGCATACAGGAGGCCTATTTATAGTAAGCTACTGTGCTTTAGGGCAGGTGTGAGAACAGAAGGAGTCAGAGATAAGAAGTGCATAAGCGATAGTAAGAATAGATCATCTAGCAACAGCAGTTGCAGTTGTGATGTAATACAAGACATGAGTCAGAGATAAGTGTCTAGTGGTGGCATCATGTGGCTTGTGATGTAATACATGGTAATAGAGGAGAAATGAATAGGGGTGTACATGGTTGTAACAGGTAGTGGCATGGAAGGACAAGCCCCCTGGATGAAGGGGAAGAAGAAGGAGAAAGAGACAGCTGCTTCTACAGTTGCTCCTCCTCCTCCCCCTAAACTGGTGGCTGCTGCACCACCTCCCTCCTTACTGCATTCGCAGGTACTGAGGTGGCAGCTGAATCTTTCCTAGCAGATCTCTCTTGTGCATCCATTGTTGAAGTGCCAAATGAGGAATCCCAGCCAGTGGACACTGCAATCCTATTCTGCATTGTTGCTGCAGGATTCAACACCATCCTTGATTCTGGAACTACCACCACTCTTGTCCAGGATCACTCGTACTTCTGGTTGTATTCTATGGCTGATGCAGTCACCGTTTGCACTGCTAATCACAGTAGTTTGAGCACATCAGGTCATGGGGATTGTGTTGCTATTCTGACCATAGGCAGCAACTAACACCATGTTTGCCTCACAAACTGCTTGCACACACCTTTGGCAATGTTAAACCTACTATCAGTGGGTTGGATGCTAGTAAGGGCTGGGACTGTGTCTTTCAGGTGTCTCCACCTCAGTGTGAGCTCATATATACAGTGGCTCAAAAAACTGTCTGCATGTTTTGACATTTTTCACTATCTATGATATTGTGTGAGAATGAACAAATGCCTCAAGGACATGCTTATACCACATTGTAGTATGGCTTCAGGGCTTTCATTTGAGCGCTACACCGTGGGAATCGGTGGAGATATGGTGGAGACATAAGGCTTACAAAATCATGACTCATGCGGACAGTTTTTTGAGCACATATTAAAACTATATAAATCATCATTTATGACACCATAACAATCATGCCACCATTAAATAAATTATAAAGTGGTGTCATTATGTCATTTTAAAACCATATCTAACTATACAAACCAAAAATTTCCATATGTCATGGTTATATTCACCATGAAAGCCACCCCCCCTGCTCAAAGGGATAATATCCTCTCTCTTTCCTATTCTGGCCTCTCTGCTTGTCAAATTTCCTCTAGAACTGGAGTATCCAAGTCCACTGTGGCCAAGTTCATCAAAGAAAGTCACACAGACAAGGAAAACTTCTGTGAAGGGTGTCCATCCAAGCTCACCTCTACTGATAGGAGGGCTATTATTCAATATATTACTACAGGAAAGACTGATAATGCTGTCCAAGTCACCTATTACATCAATTCCACCATCACATTCCCTGTCTCTTCACACACTGTGAGAAACATTCTCAAGACAGCTCATCTCAGGTCAGTAACAAGGAAGAAAAGGCTCTCCTCTCTATCACATATATGCAGAGAGGACTAGCACCCTTCTTGTTTCACATATATACCTTGCCATCTGACCCAATCCTATTTATTGTGGTCTTATATGATCATATAACATGCTTCCAGTCCATGTAATCCAATTCTGATGGGCTAAGGCAAAGGTTAGTCATCTCTGTTTATGTGTGATAGAGAGGAGAGCCTTTTCTTCCTTGTTACTGACCTGAGATGAGCTGTCTTGAGAATGTTTCTCACAGTGTGTGAAGAGACAGGGAATGTGATGGTGGAATTGATGTAATAGGTGACTTGGACAGCATTATCAGTCTTTCCTGTAGTAATATATTGAATAATAGCCCTCCTATCAGTAGAGGTGAGCTTGGATGGACACCCTTCACAGAAGTTTTCCTTGTCTGTGTGACTTTCTTTGATGAACTTGGCCACAGTGGACTTGGATACTCCAGTTCTAGAGGAAATTTGACAAGCAGAGAGGCCAGAATAGGAAAGAGAGAGGATATTATCCCTTTGAGCAGGGGGGGTGGCTTTCATGGTGAATATAACCATGACATATGGAAATTTTTGGTTTGTATAGTTAGATATGGTTTTAAAATGACATAATGACACCACTTTATAATTTATTTAATGGTGGCATGATTGTTATGGTGTCATAAATGATGATTTATATAGTTTTAATATGTGCTCAAAAAACTGTCCGCATGAGTCATGATTTTGTAAGCCTTATGTCTCCACCATATCTCCACCGATTCCCACGGTGTAGCGCTCAAATGAAAGCCCTGAAGCCATACTACAATGTGGTATAAGCATGTCCTTGAGGCATTTGTTCATTCTCACACAATATCATAGATAGTGAAAAATGTCAAAACATGCAGATAGTTTTTTGAGCCACTGTAGAGGTACTGAACTTGGAGCCATTCCCATGGTGAACAACCTGTGCTATATCAACCTTGAGTTCTTGCCTGTCCCATCTGCTCAGATGCCTGCCACTACACCAAGCATTCCTCCTTTCCCACCTGACTTCTCAGCATTCACACATGTCACACTGACCCTCGACCTATGGCATGCTCACCTAGGTCATGTCAGTGGTGAAGCTGTTTGATGACTCCTCCTTTTTGCCACTGGTGCAACTGTGTCTGCTGGTTCAGTCCTGTCAAAATGTGAATCCTGCATCATGGGGAAGCATCCCTGAAGGCCTCATCCTCCCTTGGAAACACCTCATGCAGCTCAGTTTCTTGATCTCATTCACTCTGACCTCTGTGGCCTGATCCCCATCATCATGCCCCACAATAAATGGTACTTCATTGTGTTTCTCAATGACTACATGAATGTCTTAAACATTCAGCTCCTCACCACAAAAGATCAAGCTTTAGATGCTTGGCAAGTCATTTGTGCCTGGTGGGAAAACCAATCTGGACTACAGGTGAAGGTGTTTCACTTGGACAATGGGGGTGAGTTCCTGAATGCTGCATTCACTGCAGATCTTGAGGCTGCTGGCATCATATATCAACTATCAGTGCCTTATGCACATCAGCAAAACAGTAAGGCAGAGTGAGTCATTTGCATGATCCAAGGCAGGATGTATGCCATGCTTGATCATGTTCGCTTGCCTCATTCTCTCTGGGGTGAAGCAGCCATATATGCAACTTATCTATTCAATCACACTGAGTCTCACTCTCTTCCTCCAGGAGCAACGCCCTATGAGATGCTGCATGGTAAGAAACCGGATGTCACTCATCTCCAGGTCTTTGGCACTCAATGTTTTGTACATATCCCTGCCAAACTGCAGGAGAAATTGGGGCCATGTTCATGAGAGGCCATGTTCATGGAATATCCTCCTGGTTGTGGAAAGTCTAGTAAAGACTCAGTGGAAGTTAATAGAATAACGCTATATTAATAAGTACCTAGTAAAGACTAGGTTACATGTGAGCAGGTGTGTCAACTACATGGTACAAGATGAGCTCACCTCAGTGGAAGTTAATAGAACAACGCTGAGGTGAGAAAAGGCATGAAGCGAGTACATATGGGTCTATGTAGGATCTGTGGCTGAGTGGTGAAGGTGCTATACAGTACATAGTAAGAGGCAAGAACAATGACATGTTGGGAATACGTGATTATGTCAACACACCCCCTCAGTGAGACACCAGCTGGAGACCAGGCAAGTATTTCTTGAAGAGATGACATGGGAGCACTTTGGTAAAAATGTCTGCAGTATTCATGTGCGAAGGCAGCCACTTAAGTAGGAATGTCCCCTTTTCAATATGCTTCGACTGAATGTGGTTCCATGCCTCCATTGATAGCAAGATTGCCCTAGTATTGTCCATGTAGATCAGGACAGGAAGAGTGAGGGGGATGTGGAGCTGGACAAGGAGGGATTTCAACCAGAGGCCCTCTTGGATGGTGTGAGTGACTGCCATGTACTCAGCCTTTGTAGAGGACAGCATGTGAGTGGTCTGCTTTTTGGAGATGTGTGCAATGATCCCACCAGTGAAGAACCAGACATAGACGGAGATGGAGAGATGGTCCTCAGGTGAACTCACCCAGTCGGTGTCACAGTAGGTGTGTAGTCCCTCATTCACCTGAGCACCCCAATAGTGGAGATGGAGGTTCTGAGTCCTGGAAAGGTAATGAACAGGTCATTTGGTGGCAGCAAAATATGCAGGGGATGGGTTTGAATTGTGTTGAGTGAGGGAGTTAACCGCATATGAGATGTCAGGACAAGTGCACACTGCAAGGTACAATAGCTCTCTGATGAGCTTGTGGAATCTGCTGGGGAGGTTTTTGATGTTAACATGCATGTTGTCCGGCTGGCCAAAAGGGTGATGAGAGTTGAGGGGAAGACGGACAGGGTTGCAATCCATGAGACCATACTCATTGAGCAGGTAAGCAATATACTCTCCCTGGTGCATCCAAAGCTGACAAGATGCAAAGTCCCTTTCAAATTGTATGCTGAGGAATTTTGTGATAGGACTGAGGTCCTTAATCCTGAAGCATCTGTCAATTTTGCACTTCACAGAGGTAAGGAAGGCAGGTGAGCTGGAGGTTCCAAGTCTGTCGTCAATGTGGAAACTGACAATGCAGATGATGCATGTCCCTGAGATGACTTTGTTGAAGATGAAGACTGCATGATCAATGACACAACAGGAGAAGCCCAATTCCATCATTACTGCCTGTACCTCCTCATACCACTCCATAGTGGATTGTTTCAACCCATAGATGGTGCGAAGCATACACCAGACTTGCATGCACCAATCCCCCTCTTCAAAACCTTTTGGCTGCCTCATATACAATTTCTCTTTTAACACCCCCCACAGGAAAGCTCTCTTTGCATCAAAAGAGTGGAGGACCCATCCATGTTTGCAGGCAAGTGCTGTGATGGGACGTAAAGACACTGTTTTGATGACTGGGGTGAAAGTAGCGCCATAATCTATGCCAGGAATTTGTGAGAAACCCTGCACAATGAGACATGCCTTGTGTATGGGTCCACCCTTGTTATCTTCCTTAAATTCTAACACCCAGTGATTGCCAATTGCTCATTATCCTTCTGGAAGTGGGGTGACCTTGTAGACTTTCATTTCTGACATGATACCGAGCTCCTTCTTCATCGCCGTGAGCCACTCATTGCAATCTGAATGGAGCATGGCCTCCTCATAAGTTGCTGGAGGTATCTTCATGTCGTAGCCTTTACTTAGTGGGTTCCTTTTCTGGTTGCTGCGAATGCTAATGTTTGCTTGCTCCTTGATGATCACATTGGTGAATACTTCTGGTATGTTGATGTTGGGCTCTATCTCCTCCAGGTCTTCTGTTGGGGTGTCTCAAGTGCCTTCTTGGTCCAGCACCCCCTTACTCAAGGGAGCTACCCCCACATGTTACTGGTGCTCCTCACAAAGAGTCTGCAGCCACACCTTGGAGGCAGCAAGGTCATCTGTGAAGGCACGTCCTGCCTCAGTGAGCACATGTGAGTGTGTGGACTTCCAGGGAGCAGGTAGGATGGCAGGGATGGGTGCAGGAGGCAGGATGGCAGGTGATAAAGAAGCAGGTGGCATAGTGCATGAAGGTGAGTCCTCACCATCAGAGTCGGAGTCGGAGCTGTGATTGTGAGCAACACCAGGCATGTTTTCATCGAAGATGACATCACGAGCAACAAAGAAAGCCCCAGTGTGGCTGTCGTGAAGGTGGTAGCCCTTTGTCCCCTTGGGATAGCCAACAAATATAGTGTGGTGGGAGTCGGGACCAAGCTTGGCCTGGAGCTCTGTAGGGATGCGGGCAAAGCACTGGGACCCAAAGATGCAAAGATGGGATAGATCAGGTTGATGCCCATTGACAAGCTCAAAGGGAGTGGTTCCAGCAGTGGGAAGGATGTGGGACTCAGTCCTATTCCAGAGATAACATGTGGTTAAGACTGCCTCACCCCACAAGTTAGCAGAGAGGTGCACTGTCTTTAGCATTGCAAACAGCCGGCCTTCCAGGGTGCGGATAGCCCACTCAGCCATGCCATTCTGCTGGTGAGCATAGGACATGGAGAGCTGCTGCTCAATCCCCGCCTCCTGCAGTGCACATGTGAATGCACCACTGATGAACTCCCCACCATATTCTGACCTAAAAACTTTCACAGTGCATCCAGCATGATTTTCCATGCCTCAAGTGCCTGGTCCTTGGTGGCCAGGAGTTGGACATTCAGGAGATTGGTATGGTTGTTGAGAAAAACGATGAAGTGGAGCTTGCCGTGAGGTGTAGTGATGGGGAGAGGGCCACATAGGTTGGAGTGTATGAGATCAAGCATGTGTGCTGCTCTTGGCTCTTCAGAGGGAGGATAAGGCTGACAAGGATGCTTGGTGATGATACAAGACTCACAATGCTGCAAAGGTGTGGTGACACTGACACTGACACCCTTAGCAATGAGAGGAAGGCATTTAATGGCATCGCCACTGGGATGACCCATCCATGCATGCCAAAGGTCCCATGTGATGGGAACACATGTGAAGACAACCAATTCATGGGACAGGGAAGGAGAAGCCCTCTCTAGGTGAACAAACTGCAAGTTGAGGAAGACCAGCTTTCTGCTCATGGGGGTCTCACCAAGCAATTCTCCATGGCACACAAGTTGGCATTGTGCCAGATCCAGTAAGAAATTGACTGCCCAGCCCTTTTCTACCATGTAACTGATGGAGAGCAGGTTGATCATAGCACCCAGAGCATGAAGGCAGTTGGTGAGTCGAATGCGATGGATTTTGCCCCCAATATTCAGATCAGCAACACAGTCACCTTGTCCAGATATGGGAAGTTGCCCATGATTGGCCATTTTAACAACCACATGAGAGTCATTGGAGAAGTTCCAGAAGAATTTGCAGTCGGTGATCAGTGTGGATGTTGTGCCAGAGTCAAGAATCATTGACATTGCTTGACATACTATGCAGGCTATGTTTTCTGTGGTTGGAGAGGAGTCAGAGGGATCATCAATCTCTTTGATGATGGTGCATGCAAGATCTGCATTCGACATGCTGGGTGAGGATGTGGATGAGGGATTCACAGGTGTGTCAGTTGTGGCAGCTGCAGCAACATCTTTTCTGAAGGGTTTTCTGCTGTGGGCAGGGACTCTGCCCTTTCCTTCCATCCCACCACCTGGCTGGAAGCAGTGTTCATGGTTATGAGTCAGTGACTGTGGCAGCCCCGCACAGGCTGGGTTATTGCAAGCTATGCCCTTAGGGTTGGACTTGTGCATGTGGATGCCAGTCTTGGAATTCACCCGGGATTCAGGTATGCCTGCTCCTATGACATTGGCATACTCTGACCTTGAACCATTGAGCTTCTGTTCCCCCTGGATGCAATTAGCTTCTTCTGAAAGAGAAGCAGCAACAGTTGTGAAGGTCATTTTCGGAGCTGCAGCAGGTGCAGCAGAGCTCATTGTGCTGGTGGGAGCAGGGGAAGAGTTACTGTACATGGTCATGGTCATGCGTTTGAAGATCATTTACTCCAGCATCTGTGGGAGACCTTGCAGGAGAAGGAAAACTGCCTCCCCGTTAGTGAAGGTGATTGCAATTTCTGCAAAGTGTTGTCTTGCATGTTTGAAGACACTGATGTAACAGGAGACATCATCAGCGTCTTTGAGCTTCTCAGCAAATAACTGGGCTTGGAGCTTGAACTGCAAACTCATGTCAAGATGTCCGAAATGCATGGAGAGTGTATTCCATTGGTCTTGGGCAGTGGACAACTTGCTGAGAAGTCCTTGGACTACTGGTGAGAGTGTCCTGCAAATGATTCCCTTTGTTTGCGCATCTTCTTTAATCCAATCCATCATGGCTAGCTTCTCAGCTGTGGTGGGACTTTCAGCTGTCACAGGTGAGGGCATCACAGATGCATATTCTGCAAAGTCATTAGGATTGGTACCAGTGCTACAATTGTTCCATAACCCTTCACCTTGTAGCACAAGGACTACTCCACAACACCAGCTGGGATATTCATCTGTGCTCGTCAATTCAACAATGTGATCATATTTTCCCATGGTGAAAGATGCTCAGGTTGATTTGCGATATTTTATGAGATGTGAGTATTCAAATGGGGATAAATGATTCTTTTCAGTGAGCTTGTTGACTTTCCTTGATTCTGGGCCTAGCTAGAGTCCAGGGCTCATAACCTGTGGAGAGTCTAGTAAAGACTCAGTGGAAGTTAATGGAACAATGCTATATTAATAAGTACCTAGTAAAGACTAGGTTACATGTGAGTGGGTGTGTCAACTACACAGTACAAGATGAGCTCACCTCAGTGGAAGTTAATAGAACAATGCTGAGGTGAGAAAAGGTGCGAAGTGAGTACATATGGGTCTATGGAGGATCTGTGGCTGAGTGGCGAAGGTGCTGTACAGTACATAGTAAGAGGCAAGAACAATGACATGTTGGGAATGCGTGATTATGTCAACACTGGTGTCAAGGTTTGGTGATGCCAAGACTCAGCCACAGGCACATTCTTCAACTCTCACAATGTTATTTTTGACAAATCTTTCATTGGTTGCCCTTTTCCTGTCACTGACAGTGACGATGAAGATGATGAACCTGCTCATCCTACCAGTTCATCCATGCTGCCTGCTGCGCCACCTGCTGCTCAATGTCCTACTGCTGCTTAACAACCTCCCCCCATTGCACCAGTTCATCATTCTGGTTGTTCCCAGGTTCCTACTGAATGAGGATGTGTCTACCATGAGCAACTCACTGCTGATGCAGTGTGTTTGAATTGCCAGTGGGACCTACAGTAGGCCTGTATTCAGGGTATTCCTCCTGCAAACAATACCATGTCCATACCTCCAATCCCCATTTCCAATCAATCTGTTCTTCTTCCTGCACCATTGCATCCCCTAGCTAATGACAAAGTCATCAATGACAATGCCATTAATGCAGAGACCAAGACAGTAGGTTATCCCCACATTCTCGCCAACCTGATTGTTGCAGAGCAGGCATCCATCTCCATTCAGAGTGACACTTGTCATAATCCACAAGTTGCCAGATACAACATGAAGATCTCCCCAAACTTATATGACAAGGCCATGTGGCACTCTGATTGGAACTCTTGGCTTGCTGCAATGAAGAGGGAGATGAATTTGATGTCAGAGATGAACATCTATGAGCTTGTTCCTCTCCCTGCTGGTTGGAAGGCTATAGGTTATAGATGGGTGCTCGAGTTTCAGGAGAACCAGAAAGGTGGCTCAATCTTCAAAGCCAGACTTGTGGTGCACGGCTTCTCACAGGTTCTGGGCATTGACTTTGGAAAAACCTTTGCACCTGTTGCTAAGGCAGCCTCCATGTGCGTCATCTCCACACTTGCAGCATGGAATGACTGGGAACTTGACACCTTTGATGCAAAATGTGCCTTCCTGTGGGGAAAATTAACAGAGAACGTGTACATGCATCAACCACCTGGATTTGAACAGTTTTCCTCAGACAGTGGTGTCCTGATCTGTCACCTTTTGTCCTCACTCTATGGACTCAAACAGGCAGCCTATGATTGGTATGAGCTTTTGCAAGAAGTTCTTACTCACTTAGGTTTCCTCCAAGTTGCGGCTGACTATGCCATCTTCATATATGACCACATCAATGGAGAGGGAGAACAAATCATATGCATCATTGCCTGGCACATTGACAACGGCCTTGCAGCTGCCAGCAATAATCCCTTCCTCATCCATATGAAAGGTCAGATAGTGCAACACTTTGGCATCACTGACCTGGGTCCTGTATCAAAGCACCTGGGAATTCAGTTCAAGCACAACAGGACATTGCACAAGCTTTGGATGCATAAAATGGACTACATCACCTACCTTCTTGAGGAACATGGTATGATCAGTTGCAACTTGGTCACTCTTCCCATGCATCCTCACATTGAGAACCTTACCTCTGAATACTGAAAGCTAGTTGGAGAACTACTCTACCTCACAATATACACTCATCTGGATATTACTGTCACCGTCACAAAACTAGCTCAACATAACTGCTCACCTGAGCTTCATCACTATGCCTCAGCTAAACATGTCCTCTGATTTCTTGCTGGTACCATCAGTTTACACACGCACTATGGGGGTGCTATTGTGAACCCAGAACTACATGGGTTCAGCAACTCAGATTGGGCTAGTTGTCCCAAGGACCATATCTCCATATCTGGCTATGTTTGGTTTTTCAATGGCGGACCTGTATCTCACTCTTCAAAGAAACAACTTACGCATGCACTGTTCTCCACAGAAGCAGAGTACATGGCCCTTACAGCTGCCATCCAAGATGGTCTTTGGTTCACATCCTTCTTCAAGTGCTTGAGAATACCCCTCACCCTACCACTTTGCTTATTTGCTGATAATGCAGGTGCCATCACATTGTCTGAAGAGGCCACAAACCACATTTGCACCAAACATATAGACCTCCAATATCATTTCATCCACATCCACATTGAAGAAGGCACTTTCAAACCAGAATGGTTATCCACTCACAAAAATGTTGCTGACATCTTTACCAAGAGTCTTCCCCACCTGCTGTTCATTTGTTACCAATCTGGTCTCTCTCTCATTTCTCACTAGATTGCAACAACGTCTTGTTGTGGGGGTATATTGAGTATTCATTATCATTGTCATCGGTATCATTGAATGCATAACACTTTCCTTTTCTGTTCTCTATTTATTATGTGTAACAACATATATAATATGCACCATCTTGTTTCTTCATACCTCAGTTGTTGTCTCCAAACACTGAGGTATGGTTCATTGTCTCTCATCGTCCTGCTGTGTCTTACTATATCCTCCTAGTGTGTTTCATATCCTAGCTTCTAACACTGCACACCATACCATATATGGTAGATGGCCATATACATATGGTATAAATATGATATACAGCTAACCCATACACCATACATGACATTGGTGGTGGATAAAGTGGATGGTATGGTATGGAGTATTATATGGATATATATGGTGGTGTATGGTACATATGGAATGTAAATCAATTATGAATGAGGTTGTTTGGTATAAAACAACCCAAACAAAGCCTCACCTTCATGAGCATCAATGTCCTGATAGTCTCAGGCTTGAGACTTGTGCACTGCAGTGAAACCATGTCACAACCACCAGAGAAAACTCATTCAACAGCAACAGCAGATCCTACAAAGAAGAGAACTAAGTACAGACACCTGGAACATGGAGTAAGTACTCACTAGGTATTGAAAGGATATCATGTGCAAGTCAAGAGAAGTTTGGAAACTGTGCTTGGTGACCTGCCCACCATTGAATTGGGTTGCAAAGGTCAAAGTCTTCTTGTGGAAGCTTCAGATACTCCTCAAATTCATCCACTGACAGATTTGATTGCTTCTTGTACCTTGCTGTAAAGTTCACCTTTGATAGGGACCTTCTGCCATCTGACACATCTGTATGGCAGCCTGTGCTGGTAGATGGTGCACAGTCCTGTGCAAGGGATGTAGTGATATAGTCAGCTTTATACAGGGCATGTAGGTCATTCTTTAGTGAGTCAATTTGCAACCATGTACTTTCATCATTGGCAGCACAGTCATTATGGAGACCTTCATAAGTGATGTGGGGATCAAGTACTTGAACTAGATTAGCTATCAAACTAGAAATATAAATTGTAGTACAAAACTTACTTGAAGCCCAGACATAGTATGGTAGGGATCATCACAGGTAAACCCGTGGGTGTCCTGAGGTCAACCTGTACCCATACCCGCCATGGGTGTGAGTATGGATACAGGTCATGGCGGGTACATACCCATGGTAGGTGTACCTGCAGGAGAGAACAAGACAGGGAGGACGAGACTGACAAGACAGGGAGAATGAGATGAGATGGGGAGAACAAGACCAATAAGACCAACAAGACTGACAAAACCAACAAGACTCACAAGACCAACAAGACAGGGAGAACAAGATGAGATGGAGAGAACAAGAATGATGAGACCATTGAGACTGTCAAGATGGGGAGAATGAGACCAATGAGATAGAGAGAACAAGACCAACAAAACAGGGAGAATGAGACCAAGAGAATAAGACTAACAAGACAGGAAGAACGAGAATAACAAGACAGGGAGAACAAGACTGACAAGACAAGAAGGACAAGGTAGTTAGCAGTATGAAACATACAGCACACATACCTTGGAGAGCAGGAAACAGATGGGATAAGACTAGAGTGACAGATAGCAGACTGCTGCACAGATGACAATGAGTGATGAAAGCATGACTGCAACTTGGAAAAGAGTTAGAATTAGTAGCATTGGTACAATTGGTGCAGAAATGGTACTTGAACAAACATCAAAATAATTACTATATATGGAAGTGATGGGTATGTGGTGGGTCATGGGTCTCAAAATCCAGACCCATACCTGTACCCACTGGTACCCATATCCATACCCATGACAATCCCTATAGTATGGTGAGTCATTGATCTTGAAGAAGTAGTCACTGAGCTTCTGATGTGCATTGATCAATGCCAGTTGTGTTTTCACTGGTGCTGAATCCAGAAGGTTTGCTAAATCATCCTGAAGTGAATTCCTTGAGACCTTGAAATATAGCATGAGCCGAAGATAGCATTGGGCACTTAGACATTGACATTTGAGTAGTAGCTGACTGGAATGCCTTCAGCCACCCTGTTACTAGTGCAATTGACTGCCAATCATCATCAGAAAGTTCATATTGGTGTAGTTTACACATCTTCATCACAAAGTTGTTGATAGCTTTTTGAAAATCCAATGTACAGACAACTACTTCATCATTATTTGCAGCTACTTCAATGTCGTTCGCTTCCTTCACAAATGTTTCTAGCCCAAACTATTCACAGTACTCATTGTAGGCATGCTGGTCTTCAAATTTGCTAATGGATGTCTTGATATTTGCCTCACCAAAAATATCACATCCATTGCTGACCAACCTATCTGAACATCAGTATCAAGTATCTGAATGGATAAAAAAGACATACAGATGAGTCAGGCTCTGAGGATCTGTGAGTAGTGCTGTACTACCTAAATACATTGTGTTATTCCATCTGCAGTACTGAGGATTGAATATGTCACTGAATCAGACATACCTTGATAGTCAGATATGAAAACTAGCTTGCCAGTCTTGATGTACTGGACATGCTGTGTGAAAACCAAAAATTCTGCCATGTCATAGCCATAGTCCAATTCATTGAGCAATGGATTGATGTCCATATTGTGGATGAATTTGACAAACATATCATCACTGCCCTCAATGAGCTCTTCAAGGAGAAAAACAGCCTATGTTGACCCTGTCTTCACTCCAGGCTTGCTACCACCCTGGTTGTGGCACAATGCAAGGCCGGCTTCTACAAGTTGAACACATGGGACCATGAATGGTGGGGGTTCAGGTGAGGATGTAATAGAATGATCAACAAAGTTGTATGTGAGCTTTAATAAGGATTTAGACCAGTATAAGATGTTGGCCTCTCTGAATAATTTCTGTAGCTCATCAATGAGCAAATACCAGCTGACTTTATAAGGTCCAGCCTTCACAGTAGTCAGAAATACTTTTTTGAATGGACATTTGACCATGACCTTATGATAAGCAACTGATCTAAGACCAGTCCTGGGAGGAGCTGTGAGTGTCAGCCATCCAGCATTCACAGTCTTGAAGCCACCAATTCCAATGAAGCCCTCTGTCAATGTATTAATAGTCAGCTGTCCAATGGAAGATTCAGCTGTGTTCACTGAAAATAAGATATCACAGGTAGGGATTTGGTGGAATTACACACTTTCACTATGTAGTTCAAAGACTGTAAAATACTAGTAAGTGCTGATGCAATATGAGAAATTGATGAATGTGCATACCTTGCTTTAAATTTAAGTTGGCACCCCTGCCAATCTTCAAGACTTCTTTGAGTAGATCATGATCAGGTGAACAAAAAGCTGTGGAAGGTGGGTTCTTTCAAGGTGAAGATGAAGTACCACTGAGACTGCTAGAGCTTTCAGACACTGGTGGGTTCTTTTGGTAGAGACTGTCACAGAATTGTCAGTGGTCATGGACGGTAAGAAAAGCTTGTTCTCAGTAAGTGAAGTTGTCACTGATGAGGGCACATTGCAACTGATGGCTGTATGAGCAGTGGCATGTTTGCTAGACTGAGTGCAACTTGTTCGGATAGCTTCAGCTTCCTGGACCACAAAATTATAGTTAGGGCACTAGTGGTAAATAGACTCAAAAATGCATACCATTTCTGCACAAAGTTCCAGCCAATTCTCATATTCATTCCACTGAACCTTCAGGACAACAACCATCAGCACAAATTGTTTAGACTTGAAAGTTGATTTGGTGCCTTTGTGAGATGGTTGCAGGCATTGATCATAGAAATATGGAACCAATTGTGAGTGATTGGACAGGTCCACCCATGCAGCATCTTGGATCACAAACTCCTCAACACACCAGATAAATTCTCCACTGAATTTGCATAACTTTGGGACAAGTCTCCAAAGCTAGCTTGATGAGCCCAGACATGTCAATTTGAGCATTGATGTCCTTCTTACCTTTAAATATATTCTAGTAAGCTGAAGCGTAAGGAAGTCACAGCACATTTTAAGATGTAAATGTATTCCAATAGTGATACCTTGTTTTTTGCAAGCTCTGGAACCTTCATGAACCATGGTAATTTTGAGCAAAATAGTCTGTGCTAGAGATAAAGCACATGCAATTTTCCCCCAGCAGTCACACTCAGTAGCATACAGTGCATGTTGTGATGAATACCTGATGGCACCTGCTGTAAATGTTGATGAACCTTGCCATGATGTAGGAATTCTAATATCTGGCCCTCTAGCACGAGAGCTGCCAAGTATGACAACCACAGGAGGCAGATTAGGTGTTAACCTTCATTGCACTGCATTCACTGATTGTTGTATTGTACATGGATCAGGAGGGACACAGCCTTGCAATTGTAAGGTTTTACTACCTGAGTCAGTAGTTCATAAGCTAGCAACTCATCAATTGAATGGTGATTGCATGCCAGTAGGTCTCACTAAAGTAGCTCATTTATTCTCATAATGCAAGTGGCAGGATTTGCACACATAGTGCCCACATTGACCTGGCTCAATTGTTGCAACATAAAAACATGGCTCTCCAGTCCTAATATTAGCCATACAAGATGGACAGTCACAAATTTGGTCTTCTTTGGCATAGGCATCCTTGGTGTAATGGGTGAGAAGTTTGTAGTCTGACATGGTGCTCTGAAGGTAGCCTCTAGGTGCATACTGTACAGCTTAAATATCTCATGACCTGGAGATTTATGGTCCAGCACATTGGGTGGTGATAAGCACTTGAGGAAAGTCTGTATCTTCACCATCTTACATATCATGATAAGCATGTCTGAATAAGCATGGACTGGAAAACAGTGATGATAGAGAATCATGAGGAACTGGTGCCTCTAGAGACACTAAGGAGCAGTTTGAAAGAGTTAGATAGAGACTCACGAGGAACTGGCATCTCCAGAGACACTATGAGGCAATCTGAAAGAGTTGCATCTGAAATGCACAGCCCAAGAATGCTTTGGACTGCAGGCAACATTTCTGAGTTCAATTAGTGGTAGTTGTAAACCCTAACTCACTGAGAATCAGAATATTCAGAATGTCCAGCCTGAGCTTGAAGGTATAAGATTTACAATACAAGTCTAGCATATCCAGCCCAAGAATGCCTTGGACTGTGGACAGGGATTCTAAGTTCAATTAGTAGTAGTTGTGAACTCTAACTCACTAAGAATGCTTTGACCATGGACAAGGAAGTGAAGTGAAGTCCAGAACACTTGGTAGGTAGTTACTGAACTTGACTTAGGAAAATGCGAGGTACAAGCAGGCCATTAGTGGGATGAGTGGCACAAGTCTGGGCATAAATTCCGTGAATTCCCATGTTGCTGCAGCATGAACTTCTCAGGGACCACTGAACTAGGTAAGTCCAAAGCAAGTTACCAAGTTAAGTCTATTTGTTTATACACAATAAACAAACTCATACTTACATTATATTACAGCCATAGTATTATGGCAACATACAGGCCCCTGATACCCATCCCCTGTAACTGTCAACTGAAGGTCTAAACAGCCAACAGCATGGGTATGGTGACCATATTACAGCCCTGTAAAGTCCTGTCATATGGCATATGGCAAATAGCCCTAGTTACACCTTCTATGTTATCATCCAAGGGAATGTCAAGTCTGTCAACATCATGGATGCTGAAGTTGATTTTGAATATTTATTCATGTAGTGATGTGCATGACACATCCAACTCCAAATCAATAACAACAATATTAATTGATTCAGTGTAGGGGAAGGATTTGAACTTTCAGCTGCAGATTGCAAATGGATGACTTTCCATAGGCTGAAATATTCTAATTAGAACATCATATCATATATATACCTGTATTAGGCAGGTGTGCCATGATGCCACTGTTCATTTCCAGTCAGTTCAAAACCATGTGTCATCTACCCCCCCCCCCCCCCCCAATAGACTTTATAGACAACTTGCTTCCATTTTGGGCCACTAACACTAGTGATATCTGTTTGGGGGCAGTCAGGGTTGGCAAAGGTACAAATGATGTGGGTGCTGAGTGTCAACATGCTCTTGTCATGATATCTTGGTCCCTGCAATAACAGTGGCAGCAAGAACCTGAATTCTTTCATCATCATCAAAAAGCTCAGCCTCATCTTCATCAAGAAGGAGCTGCTGGATTGTAAGGCTGTCATCCATCAAGGACCTAGACTAGATTTAATTGAATGAGCATACAGCAGAGTATTTCAGTATAGATTAACATATCATCACTTTGGTTATTATTTTTGAGACTCCAGTATATTCTAATCAGAATATTTTAGCCTATGGAAAGTCATCCAATCTCAGCCCAAAATCAAGTGCTTGGAAACATATCACACAAAAAGTACACAAATGTCACTCCCAGATGCATATCAGCAAGATATTCAGTGATCCAGAAGTCACTTTGTTTTTCCCACTGTCGACAGACATAATCCCATGTGATCCATCAAAACCAAGTTGAAGTGCTGCATTACTCCGATCAAAATGTCACACTAAAATGCCTTGCATGACTTATCTGAGTTGAACTACTATTACCACTAAATCAGCCTATATCCGAATCTTCTAATGTCATCAACATCACTTCCTGACAGTTTCGGCTCTCCTCATGCGGGTAACATGGTAAAACCTGATAATTGTGCAAATGTAGAGAACGCCGGACGCAAACAAGAGTTGATGTCATATTTGGTGCAGCAGTCTCCTTGTTTCATTTAGCCGCAAGCACTGAATGGGGTTTGTCAGATGGCGCTTGATGGAATCAAATTGGAAGAAGATGGAGAGGATCAGTTATTTACCCAACATAGCATTGACACGGTATATTTCAGCTATGCCACAGCGCACAATCGCATTCTGCAGTACACCCAACTCCTGACACTTCTCAAGTGGGAGGAAAATTTATGGGCACAGAGAGTTGAGAGGGCAAAAGGTGTTATGCCGGAATACAAGCCTGCATGGTGGTCACTTTGGTCACAAGATTGAGTTTGTATTGGTTAGCAATTTTAACCATCAGCCTGTTGCAGCAAATTTTTCTAGTGTCTTAGCAAGAACTTCTTTGATTGCTCTATTCAACTTGTTGTAGATGTCATTAATATGTAGCGTGGAATGTCTTGATAGTCACCCTAAACCTACTTGATGAGATGTTAGAGGAACGTGTACAATGTGTTCCAGCCCACTAGTAATATTGGAAAAGTCCAGTTTTGAAGTTCTCATAGTACTTGACAAATATGGCAAATACCTAAATAAAGGATGTTCATCAGTGAGTGACTAGTGACTCGGTGTGATGACCTACAAGTGGCTTTACTAAAGTAATTGGAGGCAGGTTTCCTATCTCTCACTCAGGCTAGTATTGGCCCAGGAATGCATCTACCTCGACCACCTTCAAGTTCAAGTTGGGTTCTGATCTTCATCTTCATCTTTTTAATGGTGTCTTGTGGTGCATTGTGTTGCGCTTGGGAGAGGAATACAGATTTTCGTGGACTTAGCAGGCATTGGTCGACATGCAAATATTACCAGAAGGCAAGCACATTAGCCACACAGAAAAGACAGGACTGGGCCTGAGAGTCGACATTGCAAAATTTGACCTCTCAGTTCACTGCAGCTAGTATTACTACTACTAGTAGTAATCCTGTAAGTCGCTACCAACTTGTTTATTTACAGACAGTTATAATCCAATCATCTCACATATCTTCCCATCCTTCATAGCTCAAACCGATCCGATTTACGAAGACACACCACTTGAAACCCATCGCTTCATGTGAACCTAAGGCATTCTGTGTGCCACCCGAGCATATCAAGCTAGACCAGAGTGCTGCTTGCACTAGTGCCCCGACTTTTGCATTTGACCATGGTTGGTCAGATTCAGATGTTGCAATGGGGGATGCCACAAAACAAGATCATGATATTCCAGGTGCGCACCTCTATGACATTCTATCGTTGTAACAGCATTCATAGATCCCACCCAGGCAACCTTCCTGCGCATCGCATACATAGGCTAGTCCCACGAAATTTTGACAATCTTTTACCTGCCAATGAAGACATCAACACATCTGATTCTTCTAAGAATGACCCGTTTCCTGTTACCGAGGCTCAGAATCAGCCACTATGCAGAATTCAAAGAGTCCTTTTGACTCTGCGGGATTCTCTTCAAACAGTGTTTTGCATGATCAGACTCTGTCGACAATATCCTAGACGGCCCTCATTCGAGCCCGACAGATTTGTTCCATCTGCACTACTATCCAAATCCTGTCCAATGGTTCCTAATGCGCATAATACCCAGACTGATTCACCTCACAGGGTCTCTGAACTACCATTTCCTTTCCCTAATATGACTATCTACCGTCTTATGACATGGATGAATTCCAGCAGCAATCAGAAATTGGAAATGGAAGTAATGCACCTGGTTAAAGATGTGATTCATGCAGAAGACTTCAATCCCAGGGACCTGGATGGATTTTCGGTGAGAAGATGTTTACACGCATTGGACAATCACGGAGAGCATGGGGCTGTCACTTTTCCAGATGACTGGGTGGAGTTGGATATTACCCTTGACATACTGACAAAGTCAAAAGACGATCCGTCCAGGTCATTTAGCATCCCGGGATTTCATTATCGGCCACTTGTAGCCATGATTTGTTCCGCATTTGCTGACATTCAAGCTAGTGCATTCCATCTTTTTCCCTTCAAGTGCTTGTGGAAAGACCTGCTGGATGATCATCAAGAATGTGTGTTTGATGAGCTGTATTCTTCTGACTCTTGGCTAGAAGCTCAGGAGGAACTGCAAAGGCAGCTGAGAGAACCTGGCTGCTCACTCAAGTGCATGATCGCTGGACTCATGTTATTTTCCGACTCAACTCATCTAGCAAATTTCGGAATGGCCAAGGCTTGGCCCCTTTACTTATATTTTGGAAATTTGATGAAGTACACACGCTCAGCACCTAAATCTGGTGCTTGCCATCTTGTTGGCTTTTTACCTTCCATAGGTGAATTGCATCTCATCTCATACATCTCTCACGTTAGATCTTTAGCTTCCAGACAATGTCAAGGATGTCCTTAGCACCTTACCTCAGATATCAAAAAGTGGCATGGCAGTGCTTCATGTGCATTGCCGGCAAGACTTGTTCCATGCATGTTGGAAACATTTACTTGATGCAGACTTTCTTCAAGCATACCGCCATGGAATAGTACTCCAGTGTCCGGATGGCATATTGAGAAGGGTATTCCTGCGTGTCTTCACATATTCGGCTGATTATCTGGAGAAGTGTGCTTTTTTTATTCATTGCCTTATGATACTAATCAACATTTCAGAGTTTTAATAGCGACGATAAAGGACATGGGCTCATGCCCATGTCCACGCTGTCTCATTCCAAAGGCCTCTTTTGATCTCCTTGGTCTGTTTGGAGACATGCAAGATCGCCTAGTTAACGTTCAGACTTACTGTCTAGTGGAAGTAACCAAGGCCCATGGATTTATCTATACATTCAGAAATACGGTTGATGGTTCAAAGGTACAGAAGGCTCTTGGAGAAGGGTCATGGGTTCCAACCGTGGTGAGTGCCTTCAGAATCAATTCCTGTTCGATGCACACCTGATTTTCATTTAGAATGCATTTGCAGAAAACTTGGGCCTTTAGGACTCGACACATTTCACATGCTTGTTATTGATTTCATGCACGAATGCGAACTAGGTACATGGAAAGTGTTGTTTACACATCTCATTCGTTTACCTTACGTGCTTCCTGGTGGTGACGGCCTGGTCGCATGTCTTAACAACTGGTTTGTTGCACATCATTTTCCTTCGCAATTTGAACATGATCGTGATTAAATATAGATTTCGACATATTCCGTCATATGGTAATGGAGTCATTCGCAAATTTGCGAATAATACTTCAGAAATGAAAAAACTCGCAGCACGGGACTTCGAGGACATTTTACAGGTTTGTGATGCTGGTTAAGTTGCCAATGTGCATGGTTAACATTCTGTCTCAGTGTGCTATGCCTGTCTTTGAAGGGCTGTTCCCAGAAGATCACAATAAAATTGTACAGTCACTTTTGTACAGGTTTGCACAATGGCACGCCCTCACCAAACTAAGGATACATTCCGAAACTACCTTGTCAGTTTTGGATTCAATGTTCATGAGACTCGCTTGTCAGTTGTGCCACTTCCGAGATTTCACCTGCGCTGTTTTCACCACAGTTGAATTACCAAAGGAAAAAGCTGCTCATGAACATAAGGCTGCATGTCAAGGATTGGATTCCAACAATCGAGATCCATCAAGTGGCAGTCAAAAGGTCAAGAAATTCAATATGAATACTTACAAATATCACGCCATGGGGGATTATCTGCAATCAATCTGGCTCTTTGGAACAATAGACTCATTTACTTTGCAAATCGTATGTGACTCTTTGAATGTCTTCCGATCTCAATTTGATTTTCAACTAGGGAGAACTGGCACATAGAGCACTGAAAGCTTTCTACCCATTGACAAGTAAACTAGATACACCGGCTCAACTTGCTAAGCATGAGCGTTGTCGTCGCATTCTTCGACGACTGGCAGAGACAGATCATAACTGCAAGCAGGTACCGGTTGAGTTGCCAGGGTTTAAAAATCACCACTATATTCCGAAGCTCAACCACAATAACCTGATACATATTTTTGCTTTCCTTCATGAGCATGGTGATGATCCAGCTGTAGCAGTAAGTGCTACTCTCTTCATTTATCATCTTGCTCACAATAACGTGTAGGCGTTCATACCGAAGCTCAAGGATCATATCCTATATTGACTTCAACAGTTAGATGTGAGCCATTGTGATCATACTTTCATGGACGACAAACGCAATTCGGTTATCATCTCGGACAACAGGCTATATTCTGTCCAAACCATGCAGGTATGTTATTCGTGCTAACATTTTTGCTACTGTATGACCCTTTAATCTCACAGGTCCATTACATGACTTATGACCTTCGACAAGAGCATGATACTATTAACCCTTGAACACACTCTGACATCATGGTATTATCTGGGGAAATGAGGCCCCAGCATCCATACTGGTATGCATGGGTACTGGGAATCTATCACATGGACATATTGCTCAACATTGAAGGCCCATTCAAAAAAACATCAAATCAAGGTCCTTTATGTTAGATGGTTGGCACCTCTGACTGGCCACCACTCAGGGATGAATTGTGCTCGACTTCCCAAAATTGCGTTCGTTGAGGACACTGATAGCGATGCATTCAGGTTTCTTGATCCCACTCAAGTCATCCGAGGTGCGCATTTGATTCCAGTGTTTTCTTCTGGGCGCAGAACCACCTCCCTTTGTCATGGGAAATCTTTTGCACATCAATGTGGCGAATTAGATGATTGAGAAGTTTACTGTGTTGGAATGTAAGTGCGATCTCCTAGCCTGTTTTTCTTATTTGAACTGTAAACTTCTCAGATTCATCAACTGCGATATGTTTATGTGCTACACGCACTACGGGATTGGTCATCCTACCGCCCTCCAGAAGCTGACAAAAGATTGTGCTGATGCAGAGCTTGCAGATAGCCCAGAATCAGAGGAAGATCAGACCAACGAAGACTGGGAAAGCGATCCTCAACCTTGCGAGGGCAACAGTGAGAGGGAGAGATGCGATGATGATGGAGGAGAGGAGGTACAAGAAGATGTAGATGATGATCAAGAAGACTTCGAACAGGATGACAACTCGGAAGAGTTGAGTGTAAATGATCCAGGTGACGTCCCAGATGACGTTGCAGACAAGGACAATGACCATGTGTATTTTTAAATAGTCCGTCCTTAATGTTTGTTTTCAATCTACCTCTTGATTATCACTGCATTTCAGTTGATGATGGTTCACATGCAGCAACGTCAGATTTGGTTTGATTGAGAGACTCAGTGTTAATGATAGCCGATATGAACCCACCCACATTATGGAGGGGAATGCAGTGAACGGTAGTTCAGCTGATCTGCCTAATGCATGCAAGCACTGTTGCTTGTTTGTTTGTTTGCTCTAACCAAACAAGTTCAAGTTGAGCTGCATCAGTGCATCATTATCATCATGTTCCTCAGATGGTTTATCCTTCAAATTCAAATTTTGTGTCAGTCTGGATGGGTGAGTATGGGATGGATGCAAGTGCTCCTGAACTTATTTTTTTGTTCTAGACTCAGACTAGTTATCTTTCTCCGATGATTATAATTATGAGTTTCATTTTTGCTTGTGCATGCAGCTTATGCGGCCGCAATGGCCGTTTTGCAAGGGACCGAATGTAGGTGTTTATTCTTTATCTGTGTCTGGGCCTCTTGAAGTGATCTGATGGGCGTTGTACATGCTGTGCCCACATGTCAACATTGCACATGAAAACATGGCACAGGCAAGGTGAGCAACCTTGCCTTGACAATGGAGTGCATGTTTAATTTTGTCTTATCAGCATGCCAGCGCATGCTACTGGTGGAGCTTCCCGTTGGTGTCCAGAGTCATATGCTCCACCACCCCACTCCCAGGTCAACCTCTGCATCACACTGCATGTCAAAACCCTCTAACTATTCCACGAACTGATCTTTTGTATCAGATTATACTCATTGCTGAACCAGTACCCAAGCTCGCAGGCCCAGCAACTCCCAAATCCCTAGAACCAGCAGACACAGCTGTCCCAGGAGGCTGGACAGCAGCTTCTAGGCTGGTGCCCACTGACGCAGATGCGTCTAAGACATGCCCTAGTATGCTGGATCCATATGCATGTGGTGTATCTTTCATTCTGTATGGTGTGAGGCATCCATGAAACCCTTCAGTGGTGTCAATGGACTGTCGTTCTTTAAGCTGGCCAGAAGCTTGCAACTCAAATTTATCACGACCCTCATCATGCTCAAGCCAAGATGAAGGACAACTTTGATCAGTATATCTTTTACTTGCACATGTACCTCAGAGTAAAGTGTTCCTCACAGGAGTTGCATGGGGATGCTGAGACTTCGATAAGATCTAGAATGACTTGCTAACTTCGGGTCTCATGCTCATGGCCCCCGTCTCAGCACACCCTCCCCGATGCACTGCACTCATGTCCCTAACCAAGAATGTCAGGTGAAGTTCAGTGCATGCTGGAGTTCACCCCAGCGAAATTGTGATTGCCATTATTAAACTGGTGGGTAATTTACATTGAGTTCTCACCTATCTTGTCTTACCTGAAGCCCATCAGGTGCATGCCACAGGAGGCTGATGGCATTGGGCATCGCGGTCCAGAGGTGCATGCAATGTGCAGTTTATGCTGCTTCATTCTGTTAACCTGCCTCGTTTCTATAGTACTTAGACACCTGGGACACCATCGTGGCAAGGCTGTGCACCCAGGCGAACTTGAATGTCCCCAGTGGTATGTAGCTCTCCTGGAGTCTACTTGCTTAGTGATGCTGGTCTTCATTTTTATCCAGCCATTGTCCATGCTGGCCTCTTCATGGACGAGCATCTGATGTAGTGATATTTGAAACAGTTGAGTAGTTCAACTTCTCGCATATCACACATATCAAGTGCCAAATTCATTTTACAGGTGCCGCTATGTACATGTGATAGTCAATCGCTTATTTGAACAAGTTGCAATGATTATTCTGAAATTTTGGACTCAACAGATGAGCAGTGAGTAATCATAGTCTGTAGATAATCCATGGGATAATACAGAACTTCAAGCTTCAACAGCAGGGCCAAGTGACATTTGAGCAAAAAAGATAACGATAATACAGAATTTATGAATTAATACAGATGGCTATCATACACATTGTATCTGCGAGCTGCAATCAGTATGGTAGAAATAGCACTGTAGGTTATGTGTACTAGCCTCCGGAGTAGTGCTAGTGGTACAAGTTGAAACTTTTGCTATGTGTTGGCAGTGAGCTTAAGAAGGTCCTGAAAACCCTTGGAAGCTTAGATCAAAATGAGCAAGAACTCAACCAATGTTGAAGGGAATGCATTGCCACCTCTTGCCTGCTGTGATGGCAGGATGTCACAATGATATTGCGAACTGCAAAGCTTTTCTGGATCTTTGGTAAGTGGCGAGGGAAACTTCCCACAGAAGGTCTTGAATAGCATCTCAGTTTGAAACACAGATCAGACAGAACAAAAATTGTCAACAAGGTTGAGGGTAGTACACTATCACCTCCTGCCCCCCTACGGTCACGGTATCTCCTAATATTGTTATAAAGTGCCATGGTTTTATAGATCTGTTACTGAGTGCCAAAGGCACCTCTCACTGAAAGGTCTTGAATGGTCTCGTAATTCAAAATATAAATGAGGTAAAACGACAATGCTCAAAAAAGTTGGCATATTTATGATACTACCCCTCACTGGCTACAGTGAGTGACCATCAGAACATTGTCATGGTTTGCTGAAGTTATTCTAGATTTGCATTCGTCGATGGCTATGTATCAATAACTAACATTTCTGACAGCATAAATGGTCATGTTTAGCAGGAGCAAAATTATATTTTTCTATAGTTACCACAGCCACAATATCAAGGACTCATCGATTTACTGATGGTTCTGTTTGAATGTCAATGACGTACTTTGTTTTCACATGCCAAGCCAAACTCGAGCAGCACGTCCATACGTGTTACTAGGACATGGGCCACAGCAGGCTGCTTGGCTTTTATCTTAGTAACACGTTTGACAAGATGATTTATATCTGAGAAGACACGATTAGCAGAATATGCACTCACGCTGATCCAGTTCAACGAGGATCACATCGGCCTCACCTCGGTCAAGCACTTCTTGGGCAATCTTGACATTGGTCATTGAGCCAACAAATGATAAGCTCCAGGAACCGTATCAGCGAAGTTGACGTCCATCATATAGAGTACACTGCCAGGCCTTCACATCACACATCCCTACAGCGGGAGCAGATCATTCCCATGATAGTCATTCAGAACATATCCATCTCAGACCCCAACATGCCCACTGAAGTGTGTCAGTGGTCCTGCCCAGTTTCATTCATCTCAATATTGACCGCCCACAAGGGTTGTGTAGGTCCCGTTAGTTTCAATTCTTGTTTTTTTGGTGGTGCAGACTGATGAATGGCCTAACATTTGCTTCTGTGCGTGATTGTTATTTGACGCACGCTAGTAGCATCGACAAGATGTATCAGAGCATCCCAGACACCTTCATCACGCTGCATTCCTAGGATGTCCTCAAGAAATTAGCTATGGAGGTACATGCTATTCCCCATACTAATCAATTGCAATTCTCAAGTCCTAGTCACAGTTCCAGACCCGATACACATCCCAAAATGTTCCGCCATGCAGCACTTGCTAAAGAACCTCCAAGCTGCAAGTGTAGGTATCATCACTTTGTGTGAACAGGTAGCTGCACCTTATGAAGGCAGGTTCACGTGTTTTGACAGCATCGTCGACTTTTCAGATGTAGAAGCGGGCTCCATTGCTCAAACTTTTCAGAAACGGAGGCGCAGCTTTGACAAGTCGTCATAAACCATCCCAGGTACCTTCATAGTGCTGCATTTCCCTGGACGTCCTTGAGAAATTGGCTACAGAGGTATGTATCATTCATACTACTCGACCACACCACTGAAATCCTCGTCGCAGTTCTGGACCCGATGCGTGTTCAACAATTCTCTCACATTGCTTTGCAGCGGCCAGCTGCTGACGAACCTCCAAGCCGCAGCCCTACGTGTCATAGCTTCGTCTGAACACACAACTATGCTCTGTGAAGGTGAGTTCATGTCCTTTGACAGCATTATCGGTATCTCACTTGTAGAAACCCCATCTATCTGGACTTCCAGGAAACGGAGGCCGAGACTGCGAAGCCTACGCCACGGAAATGCAGACAGCTTATCAAGAACTGACCATCTTGAAAGGCAGAATGATGTGGTGCATGAGGAAGGAGATGAACATGGCGCGGGCGAGGATAGCACTGATTCACTTCTGGTGGACAAATCCATTGATTACAATGCTATTCTTTACACCTCCACCAAAGAAGGGCGATTGTGATACAGGGATGAATGGTTTTCAATAAATCTGTGTTTATCGTCCTGTCTTTGTCTTCCTGTGCATATCAATCAAAGGATGTGACTGGGCAGCCGAGCACAGAATCTTGTTAGTGACAGTGTCTAGTTTTAACGTCATGGAACAACCTTCCATGCTGGTCTCCCGAATATTTGCATCTCATGCCTGTTGTTCCTCAGGCCTCATCGATGCATCCCTGACATATGTTGCCCAAGTCAGAGATGACTGATGATTCAATATTGATTTCATTCAGGTCTTGATACTTCCCACTTCCACACATGCATTGCCCTATGACTTTCCATGAGTCCAGGATTCTAACACATGAGTCATAATTACGGGGCCAATAGTTGTTGACTGAAGCTCTCCAGCATACTGCTGGCTGCAGTCCTCAACTCCTTCACAGCAATGATGATACCCTCTCCCTGCTCCAAATCTTGCATCCCCAGTCCTATTTCCAGTCCCATCTCCTGCTGTTCTCTCTATCACACATAAACAGAGATGACTAGCCTTTGCCTTAGCCCATCAGAATTGGATTACATGGACTGGAAGCATGTTATATGATCATATAAGACCACAATAAATAGGATTGGGTCAGATGGCAAGGTATATACTGTCGAGATATGCACCTAGGTTTGTCACACCATCACACGCCTGGTGAATCGAACCTATTTTTCATAATGGTCACACCAATTTTGAGGCTGTTGAACCTAAATTGTGACAAGTGGTAAAAACGCAAAAAAAAACATCTAATGCATCCAAAAGTCTTTGTACTGAGTGTTCGCAACACATCTGCACTTGCCACAGCCCTCAGCCTCAACCTCCGTAGACCCATCAGCCATAGATTGAAGCCCTGTCATGTCATCCAGTACCCCTTGCTCATAGCTCTCTGACTCATTATCCACCAGCAAATTACCCAAATCATCAGTGCTATAGCCATGAGGGACAGATGATTCACCTAATGCAATGTGTTGCAGAACCGTATCCACCAAAACATCGCTAGGATCAAGCTCAACATCTGCAGCATGCATGAAAGGTGGCTCTACTTCTTTGTTGGCTTTGGGAGTCTTATATTGAGCCGTTTTGATGCGTTCCCAAGTCATGGTGTCGTTTTTTTGCACATCACATAGTGCATGAAGCGCTTCATGACTGGTGAGGCTCTTGAACAAGAGATTGAATGTTGTGCCAGCCTTACACTGAAAAAACGACTGCAGGAGTGTTTTAACATCAGTAAGTAAAATGAGGACAATGTGAGTGACATACCTGTTTGACCACATCAGGCTTGTTGATAGCATGGTAACCGTTGATGAGCCACTGTAAAGATCTATCACGGAGTGTGGGTAATGTTGTGTCGAGTCAGATGACATGTGCAGCTTCATCTTTCTTCAGCAACAACAAAGATTCCTCAATGATATCAGCATGTTGAGATCACTTGATGGCAAGCTTGAATGGGCATTGGACGCCAACGTCACATGGCTGAGCAATTCCGGTGCAGCCACCAGGAACAAAGCAGTACTTGATCCATGGGTACTGCTGATCAAGCCAAGTGTGAAACTGCACGGACTTGTGTACTGACCAAACATCCAGCTGTAGGATACATTCCTGGTCATCAGGAGCCCCAATGAGCTCCTTCTGTCTTGTCCAGTAGGGAACTAGAATATTGTGAACATAATCACACATGAGCTGGAATGTGGACCAATAGGTATCAGTATTGGAGAAGCACAGCTCAAAGCCCAAGTCTTGTGCGTCCTTGAATCGTGGTGTGGTTTTTGAGGGGAGCAAACGAGCAGTTTTGCCACAATAGATGACCTGGAATGGAAGAGCATCCCCAGAGGCAGAGATGCCAACGAGCACAGTGAATGCTTGTTTTTCTTCCTGTCCAATCACTGCGACTTGCTTGGAACCAACTTCCTTGTAAGTAGTGGTGTTCGCAGGTTGATACACGATGTTGGTCTGGTCAATGTTGACATAGAAGGAAGCATTGAAGATCGCACAATCACGGATAGTTAAAGTCAGACAATAAAATTGGTCCAGACAGAGACTCAGTACATTGAAATTTTGAGCCATCCTTGGCAGTGGCCTCAAAGATTTCTGGGCAAGAGACAGTGATGCGAGCAATAATTACACCACAACAACACATTGTGTCCAAAGCCACGCCAACCGCATGCAGAGCACAGAGATCTTCGATGATGGTATTTGTGACTTCAGGATACTTTGCAAGGATGCCTGGTGGTGTTGCAGTCATCAAGGGAAGGTTGCCCTTTTGAACACGAGCAAGGACACTGGCATGCCATACTGGCTGTGTCCCACTTTGGTCAATCCACCTTCCTATAACTTGGGCAGAAATACCATGAAAGTGGGAGGGATCGACTCACTTAAGCTTGTGCTCAATCTCAATCAGTGACATTCCATAGCCAACATGAATGGCAGCTGTTTTGATGGTCAGCCATAAAAGAGGGCTCTGCCAGTTGACACGATGAGCCTCTGTGTCCTCCCGCTTGCGCTTCTGGCCTGAGGTGCATTTTTGCATGCTGCGAGCATGCCTTTGCAATTGACGGTATGGGCATGAAGCCTCAGCAATGGTGACTGCTAGCAGTTGGGGAGTATGATCATGAAGAACAGATTCTACGGTTGGTTTCTGATGACAGACCACATGAGACATAAAGCACGGCAATAGGAATGAAAGTTATGCTTACCTGCTTGGCATCTTTTTCATGGGCTCGCTGTTGTCTCTTATATTCAGCTGCCATTTCATGCTTTCAAGCAGCCTTCTCAAACACATTGAACTTTTCCTGGCAACGGGCCTGCTCCTGCTGATCCCGGTCCTTGAGCTCCCAAGTGGAAGGCTTCCAGGCAAGCTTTAAATGCTCATCACATGAAAACCGTCGAGAAAAAACTTGAACAGACCGGTGCTCAGATCTGCATTGGTGGCATGGAGGTTGAGTTTTGGTTTTTGCTGTGGATGATGTGTAGGCAGAGTTGGGGGGGATGGTGGCTGAGTTTCTTGTATCTCGACATCATCACTGTCTGAATATGAGCTGTCGTTTGGGTCATCATTGGGATCGGAGAGCTGCAACACATGAAGAGTGAGTCTCAGATTTGCATCACCGGGAATGAGATATCCATACCTCAAGGTGATCATAAACGATATTAAGAAATTCCTCCATATGGAGGGAAAAAGCTCTATTGTCAGTGAACAACAGATCTTGAAACAAGGCATGCTTGATAGTATTTAGAGCTGCAATACCACATGAGAATGAGTCGAGCTGTTCGCTGTGCTGGAGTGTGGTCGCCTGGTTGAATTTGGCAAAACCATGATAGCCCAGCCAACAATGTATGGCATCAATGTCTTCGTTAGGCCAACTCCAGCCAAGGGAGTTGGCATAGGAGATGCTTTGGTTTGTAGCATCAACCTCAATAGCAGCCCAATGAACATTGTCAATATTGATTGGAAGGAGGATACAATGAAGTGCACCCTCATGTAATGCAGAGCCAATGGTACGAAGGTGAACAAAAGCCTTGTCCGTCTCGTAGCTCTTCCACTGTTTATCACCAAGCCGAAGGACATCTGCAAAGTCGAGAGATTCGACTGAAACAGACTGGAGGTCTTCATCATCTGATGCTTGCATACGCTGGACCACTACAGCAATCATGCTGTCCAACACACAACCATGAATTAGACATGATCCTAACAGCGGTCGGAGCTCGGTGCTCCTCAGAATCTGTCTGAGCACCAAATCCCTTGAGAGGGGCATCCCATGGAAGGCTCTCTAAGACATCTAGAACCTCGTCAATAATTTCCAACTCTTGTCCGTCAGTAGGAACAACATCAAATCTGTTGTAGACCCAGTTGTGTGATGCGTGCCAATCATGCTGATTCTCAAGTGCATGTGACATAGCGACCCAGTATGACACAACCCACATTGGAAGCAGGTCATTGGGGAATGAAGGATGGATCACTGATTTATCTCCATCTCGAAATGCACCTCTAGCACGATTGCGAAGGGACGAGGCTGTTCAAAATGGTGGAACAGGTCATGAAACAAAGTCCATGGGCAACTGGAGCAAAGGGGACTGTTTGGAAAAAACAATTCTAGCAGCTGAAGCACTGTTTTCTAACACTGTAGGCAGGTTGATAAGCAGTAATGCAGCAATGGAAAGGCTGCCCGAAGGAGCAATTGAGAACTGTGCAGGCACAGATAACACATCCTGGAACTTAGCCTCTGAGGCAACATGAAGGTCAGGCATGGTGTGGAAAACTTGGACGGGAAATGTTTCAGACCATGTCCATCTTGTGGACTGAGCTATGGCTCACTCACCAAACATTGGAGGATCCACACTGACAAGACTTTACCATAACATAGCAAGAAGACATTGCCATGTTGCCAGATGGAAGTCAAATTCGAGATGAAGCTCTTGAGGTGAGCATCTCCAGCCACAGGTCATGAGGATCACTGCGGCCCTTAGCACTGCATGTATACAAGGGAATGTGTCTACCCCAACATTGGTCATCGAACCTAAGTGCAGTGTGTCACACATCACACCCCCCTGCAAACCTTCAAACCTAACATTCACTTGGTCACACCCAGATTGGGTCGAACCTAGGTGCATATCTCAACAGTATGTGAAACAAGAAGGGTGCTAGTCCTCTCTGCATATATGTGATAGAGAGGAGAGCCTTTTCTTCCTTGTTACTGACCTGAGATGAGCTGTCTTGAGAATGTTTCTCAGTGTGTGAAGAGACAGGGAATGTGATGGTGGAATTGATGTAATAGGTGAACCTGGACAGCATTATCAGCCTTTCCTGTAGTGATATGTTGAATAATAGCCCTCCTATCAGTAGAGGTGAGCTTGGATGGACACCCTTCACAGAAGTTTTCCTTGTCTGTGTGACTTTCTTTGATGAACTTGGCAACAGTGGACTTGGATACTCCAGTTCTAGAGGAAATTTGACAAGCAGAGAGGCCAGAATAGGAAAGAGAGAGGATATTATCCCTTTGAGCAGGGGGGGGGTGGCTTTCATGGTGAATATAACCATGACATATGGAAATTTTTGGTTTGTATAGTTAGATATGGTTTTAAAATGACATAATGACACCACTTTATAATTTATTTAATGGTGGCATGATTGTTATGGTGTCATAAATGATGATTTATATAGTTTTAATATGTGCTCAAAAAACTGTCCACATGAGTCATGATTTTGTAAGCCTTGTATCTCCACCATATCTCCTCTGATTCTCATGATGTGGTGCTCAATCCAAAGCCCTGAAGCAGCACTACAATATGGTATCAGCATGTCACTGAGGTCTTTATGTATCCTCACACAATATTGTAAATAGTAAAAAATGCAAAAACATGTGGACAGTTTTTTGAGCCACTGTATTAGCACACCATCTTGTTATATACATGTTTATGGCTTCATTACACTCATTTTTACATAGAATCAATACTTGTGTGGTGCTGCAGAGCCTTTACAACAAAATCTATGTGACCTGTGACACAATGTGTGGCTGTGGTGCTGTACCCAAATTAGGGTTTTGCTGATGAAGCAAGTAGGAAGAAGCACAATTAAAACTCATACAGATGATATGGCCCAGACACTGTAACAACTGTCAGGGCCTGACTTAAGAGCAACATGAAAGTTGTATCTGACAACTCACTATGTTGTCCACATCACCTTGCAGCAAAACCACTGCAGCCCATCACAAATGCTTCAATCCCTACATTCAACACCTTGCAAGACATGGGTACATCAAGAAACCCAAATACAACCACAGCACCTCTAGTGAGGAGACTTGCTATGTATATTGAGAATTGTGAGGTTCACCTAGAAGATGGGGGTAGTAAAAACTGCAGTGATGATAGTCATTTTTGGTGAACTGTGACTTAAAGCAATCACAAGTAGCAAGCATTCAGGACCAGAAAACATGTAGGCAAGGTAGAACAGGGGGGTGAAAGCATTCTATGACAGCTGCACTGCATGTGCCAATGATAATTTCTTGAATCCTTGAAGTGGTCAATGCAACCACAAGAATGTCACACATAACACATACAGTGATCTTTTGTGCTATTTGATCAGAAGGTATAAGGCCTGAAATCCACAAACAGAGGGCTTACTGGCCTCCAGTCAAGCCATTCAGCCATCACGTAGGGCATGAGGGATGCAAGCACAAGACTGTTTATAGCCACAATGATGGGACAGATGATGACAGTCTCAATGAAGTGTGAAACTGTGGGTGTAGCCATGTTGTTGAGGCCAGGTCCTCTGAGTGCTAGGATTTTATCTTCTCTACTGTTTGTGTGCTTGGTGGGACATGCCAGCTGGCAGGGCTGGATTTGAATAATCACATGGCAAGTGTACACAGAATACCATAAGATATTAAACAATGTCATTGCAGGACCATTGCAAGCCATTTTTCAGGACAACACTGATGGTTGAACATTGACAAATATTAGCAGAGCAATGTAAAACAAAATAGGATGATAATAGGCAGATCCACTGATAGGAAGAACAGACATTCTGTCTTCAAAATTTGCCAATAGGTTTAATGGTGACCCAAGGTCAGACACAACAGGTTGGGGTGCCAACCACCCATGGGCTCTAGGAACTGGAGTATGAGTATGTAATGTAGGCTGTGAAGGAAAGGGAGTGGTGGATGGGGAAAAGAAAATCCGAAAGGGCAGACTTCAGACCAGCGACCAGAGCTTGCTGGTGCCACAAAGCCATGGCTAGTTGCCATACAACCGAGTCCTTATTCTAACGTACCTCAGGGGTAGAATTCCAAAATTTGGTGTCGCAAGCCGTACATCAAAACTAGTAACTCTCAAAACGGCCCAAAAACTTTTTTCCGATATAGCGTGACGGAACTAAACACAACGTCATTATCCAAAACAGGATATGTGTGACACCTGCATGGTGCGTGACGCGTCCCCGACGCGCGTCGAGACTTATTGGCTGCCAAGTACTTAACTGTTTTAGCTTTACCATCTTAAAGACATCCACGAGCCATGGCAGAACGACCAGCAGCAGAGATTGCAGTCCCCTCAAAGGATCCAAAGGAGAAGAAGAAAGAAGAGGACAAGAAGCTAGACACCAAGGCGAATGGTGCGAAGGATGAGGAGGAGGAACTTGTGAGTGTTAATCACATTAGCGAAATCAACATTAGCTTGATTTATATTTGCTAGTCGGAAGAGGATGCACAGCTCAAATCTGAGCTGGAGATGCTCATTGAACGGTTAAAGGTACGTGCCACTGATGATCAAAGTAGAACAAGTAATTGAATTAGTAGCAGGAATTAAACACGGATCTCTACCGTCCTGCTCTTGAAACGCTCCGGACACTCATAAGAACATCTACGTCATCCATGACTTTCTGTTCCGAACCGCTCAAGTTTCTACGCCCACATTATCCCGGCTTGCAGGAGCTGTTCGAGACATGGCCCGTATCCGAAAACAAGGTGCGAGAAAAGCCTTTTTGTATGACAATGACTTATCACCATGCAGAGTCTATTCGCCGACATTCTCTCTGTTCTCGCTATGACATACTCCGACACTGAACCACGAGGGACCCTCCGCTATCGCCTTCTTTCTGCATCTCTCCTCCCTCCTACATCCAAAATTTCTGAACCCGGTTCTTGGGGGCATGAATACGTTCGTCATCTTGCTGCTGAACTAGGAGAGGAGTACACCATCCGTCAAGAGGGTGAAGAAGAAGGCAGTCCCCTTACCACCACCAGAGGCTTGATTCAGACGCGCCTAAATCAAAGCCTGCTCCGGTCCCTGGCACCATCGAAGACTTACACAATCTCGGCTTAGAATGCGCTACGTTTTTCCTGGGCCACAATGCCGAGCCAGACGCCGTTGACTTGTTCGTGGAGCTCGAGATTGTTGACCGAATAGCAAGTCTCGTAGACGCAAACACGTTCGGTCGTGTGTGTGCGTACATGGATCGGTATGTTTGCCTTCGCGTCCATATTCTCATGTCTCAAATCTCTTTTGTAGATGTGTCACACTCCTCCCTCCTCCTGACGATGTCACTTTCTTGCGCACAATACACAAGATCTACCTCCAATTCTCCAAATTCCCCGAAGCTCTCGGTGTCGCGATCCGCCTTAATGACGCTGCACTCATCCGACAAGACTTCAATGCCTCGGGCAACCCGTAAGTCGCGTCACATGCACATTGATACTCACTCATATTTGCTCAGGGTAATGAAGAAGCAGCTTGCTTTCCTTCTTGCACGTGCACAAATTCCCATCGAATGGCTGAAAGCGTCTGCTTCAGAAGACGCGGACGCAGAAGATGAATTCCCAGAAGACATCCTAGACTGCCTAAGCAACACACAGCTCAGTAGACACTTCAAGGAGTTCGGAAAAGAGGTGGGCGTTGCAGATCCGAAGAGCCTTGAAGATGTCTACAAGAGTCATCTTGAGACTACAAGTACGTTTCACTTTTTGAAGTTATGTCTGTCTTTCTGAACTATGATTAGGATCAGGGCTGTCTGCCAATGTCGATTCCGCTCGTGCTAACCTTGCAGGCACGTTTGTCAATGCGTTCGTCAACGCTGGCTTTGGTAATGACAAATTGATGGTGGAAGCCGAGGAAGGCAACAGCTGGGTTTACAAGAACAAAGACCACGGTGATTATCTTACCAGATCGTGAAGCCGGCACACTCACAACCTTTTTCTAGGCATGATGAGCGCTGCAGCCAGTCTTGGGCTCGGACTCCTCTGGGACACGGACGTTGGTCTCAGCCACATCGACAGGTATACATACTCCCCTGAAGAGTGGATCAAGGTATTGTTTACTCCGCGTCACCGTGTATCCCTATTAATTATTTAGGCTGGTGCATTTTTCGCTACAGGCCTGCTGAATGCAGGTGTACGCACGGAAGCAGACGCCGCCCTCGCGCTGCTAGCAGAACACGTAGAGAATCAATCCGTCCCACTCAAAACAGCTGCAATCATGGGGCTCGGCGTAGCATACGCAGGTTCGCACCGTGAGGACTTGCTCGCTCTTCTCCTTCCTGCGGTCGCAGACGACGGCGTGTCGATGGAGATCGCTGCACTCAGTGCACTCGCACTGGGATTCGTGTTCGTAGGCAGTGGTAACGGGGAGATTACGAGCACGATCTTGCAAACGCTGATGGAGAGAGATGATAAGGCTCTGGACGAGAAGTGGGGACGATTTATGGCCTTGGGGTTGGCGCTGCTTTACGTTGGTACGTTTTCATAAGTTTTTTTTTGAGGGGATGTGTTGAGTCAGAGTCGTAGGCTTGCAGGATGCTTCGGATGCCACGCTCGAGACGCTGAAGGCTATTCAGCACCCGATTTCGAGGCAGGCGCAGATTCTTGTGGAGGTGTGCTCCTTCGTTGCCACCGGGAACGTCCTGCGGGTACAGAGATTGCTGCACTTGTGTGGCGAGCACCTTGATGCCCTCAAGGAGAAGGAGCAAGCCGAGAGCGCGGAGGGGAAGAAGGATGAGCACAAGGATGAGAAGAAAGAGGACAAGAAACCCGATGATACATTCCAATCGTTCGCCGTTCTTGGTATTGCGATGATCGCCATGGGCGAGGACATCGGTGCTGAGATGTCCATGAGACAATTCAACCACTTGGTATATCTTTTTGGCAGAATAATGACCAGTCGTCTTGCTAACGAGTATCATTCTCAGATGCACTACGGCGATCCCATCATCCGCAAATCTGTTCCCCTTGCTCTCGGCCTCATCAGCGCCTCAAATCCACAGCTCCCCGTCCTCGACACGCTCTCGAAATATAGTCACGACCACGACCTCGCAGTCGCACTCAACGCTATCTTTGCAATGGGCCTTGTCGGCGCGGGCACGAACAATGCACGGCTCGCACAGATGCTCCGCCAGCTCGCGCGGGGTACTACTACAAGGAGCCTGACTGCTTGTTCATGGTGCGCATCGCGCAAGGTCTCGTGCACATGGGCAAGGGCACGATTGGGATCAATCCTTTCTTCTCGGATAGGAATATCATGAGTCGGCCGGCTATTGCGGGTTTACTGGCGACGATCATGGCGTTTACGGATGCTAAAGCCTGTGAGTCCTCTCGGTCTGATTCATGCAACGGATTCTGATAAGTGCATATAGTCGTGCTCGACAAGTACCATTGGATGTTGTACTTCCTCGTGACCGCCATGTATCCTCGCTTCCTCATCACGCTTGATGAGGACCTCGAGAGCAAGCCTGTCACTGTTCGTGTCGGTCAGGTGAGTTCACAGTTTTCTTTTCATGTCGCGTGTACTTTCCTTATTCGTGGCATAGGCTGTGGATGTCGTTGGCCAAGCTGGCAAACCACGCACGATATCAGGCTTCCAGACGCACCAGACGCCTGTACGACTGGGGACGACGGAGCGCGCGGAGTTGGCGACGGAAGAATTCATCCCATATGCGCATGTTCTAGAGGGCTTTGTCATATTACAGAAGAACCCTGGGTGGGAGAAGGAGGACACGATGCAGATGTAGGTATATTGCATGCTGTTGTACGTGAAAATTTGCAAAACAGGATAGGGTTTTACGATCAAAGACAACGTGAAACATGAAACGAAAAATATCTCCCAGTGGTCCTGGACACGCATAATGCCGCAACTCACATTCCTACTATACGCTGGGACCTCATACCACAGCCGTAACTCTCGACTTGCATTTGCACCTGTCTTAGACGGCGTATTCTCCGATGACAACAGTGTTACTTTGGTATCGGTAACGGAGTAGAAATGAGGGGCGTTGTGCACCATTGTGATGCAGGGTAATGTCATCTCGTCAAGTGGGTCAAGCGCGCTCGGATCAGGATTGTGCGCAGACTGCGAGATGAAGGAGATACGTGCCCAGCTCGATGATTGCACGCTGAAATTATAGTGGGTAGAGCCGAAAGAACTGCAGGCGCCTCAACGTTCAACGCTTGCAACAAGCTCGCAATCAGCTCGAAACGACCAAATACTCCAGGCAAAAATGCAAAACCTAGTCATGTACCGACTTTACATGAATGAAAACGAGTATACGTATGATGTATGCAGCGGTGTGCTTACTCCAGTAATTCCTCCCAGATTGGCATGGGCGGCAAGCCTCTTGCTTTTCTTCTTTCTGGGACGTCCCTGGATTACCTGGTGAGTTCGACTGGCACGATATCTAATGGTTGCCCCAGCTCCAACCAGCTTAGTCTGCGGTCACAACAGGGGAGGTGGGCCTTCACGGTCAATGCTATCCCTTCCGAGAGACATCTCAAACGCTAGTTCTGGGCTGTGTTTGGGTGGGGTAGACCTGTGAAAGGTCATAGTATGTGCACATCTGCCACCCGTCGCGATCGTTTGGTAGAGGGTCGCGCGTGTCACTCAATGCTCTGTGATGTGACGTCAGATCCACCTTCGAGCAATACCCCCCTTTTTTCACTACCTCACTTGAGATTGCACAGAACAACTTTCACAGTGTCAGCCAGCGACGTAACTTAATCCGAGATGAAGGAAATTTTCAGTGACCGATCATTCTCATTTCTCTAACATTTTGCCCCTAAAGAGAAAGAGAAACAGCCAATGTTACTCGTTTTGCAAACTCAAGCGGCAAATGGGTGACAATGAGCTGTGGCATATGACATAACCGTCAGTACTGCTATACACCACAACAATTCTTTCCCAGGGACTGAGGTGCCTTTAACCGCGACAGGCCTTGATCCCGCACTTACCACAACCGACCGGACGTGTGTGTTGACGCCAATGTCTCGGACAGCAAGTACTTTTCTCCAGTATCTCCACGATGCCACTACACCGGATAGTATGGCTGTTCGTGTGCCAGGATCGACGAATTCGCTCGTGAAGTTCTATTACCGTTGGCTTCGAAAATGGTTGGTATGGCGTGTTTTCACCACGCTATCCCATCGTTGATCTGTGATAACCGTAAAGTCGCGCAGATAAGCTTATGCTTGAAGGATGAATCAGACATGCTACTTTTCTGCAATTGAACAGACGCAGATGGGTCGCTCAAATGTCGAAGCACACATGATCGTAGGAGCCATTACGGCATAGCAGTTCAAGCGACAAGAGGGGCCTGTATTCACTTGATGCCATGAATATGCCTTGCATCACCATGGTTGAGGCGCCCCACCTTCTACTTGGTGCCGTCACCAAAGCGTTGAGCGATGCAGCCATTTCCTGTCGATATCCGTCAGATAGGACAGAGGTGTTGAAATGTGAGGCCTGTGAGGTCGCAAGTGACTACAATATTAATGAGGTATGGTCCAGGAGGCACCGCAATGCAGGGGCATTGCCTTGCAATATTATCTTGCATTCAAATCTCTTGCGAAAGCCACTGGGAGAAGTTTAGTGGTTAAAATCGACATTGTGTGATGATTTGGACGTACTACTGTAACCAAAACAGCTTGTGGTTGGAACTCTAATTCGATGATGACTCAGTACTCAGATCTGCATCTGATTCTTATCCGCGTCTGATGCGGCTGGCCGGCCATATCTAACAGGCTGGCTCTCTGGTCCCGTTCACTTTCATGATGCAAAAGCGGGGTAGATGCTTCCGCTACGCGCAACTTGTGGAATACATAATAGTTCAGCAAGTTTTAGCGACAAACATAAATGATATCACAGAAAGACATTCGAGTCAGCCACGTAACAATTGGGCCCAAAGGGAGGACTCTACAATTACATTGACAATGGGTAAGATCTGTCTCGAGAGCAAATGGTCATGGTGCTCACACACGAGTCGCGCTGAATGCCCTACAGGTGCAGGCCAGCGATCCAGAACGTTGACATCGATCTCGAGCGCAACTTTCTTGGTTTCGTTCTGTCCTTACAGTTAGATGGGAGACTATACTCGCAGTCTACTGCAGGGAGCTGTCACGAACTTCTCGGCGTCAACATTCTGAAGCACGTGTTGTTCATAGCCCCTAACCGACTTGCTGTGTATTATTGCTTAGCTCTGTCCGCTCACCTCAGACTCTTTCCAATTTCACTAGCTTTCTTGGAATCAATCTAGGTGCAACTTCCTCATGTCACAAGCATCAGGCACCAACAGCGTTAAGGATGAGCGCGCCTACAACGACTTGGCTGAGCAACCTTTCCCGGAGAGTGACGACGTAGGACATACAGATGAGTAAGTCGCGGTGTCCTGGAGTCTGCCTGCCATCTGACAGCAAGACAGGGACAAGACAAATTTGAACCTTCGGCGGAACTGCCATCGGGAATGTAAGTGTTTCTACTCTGATACTTTGTGTCGCTCCTCACCAGAACTGCAGCTTGAACACAGGGCTCCCCCAACCATCAAACCTGACATATAGCAAATCACTTCTAATGTTGCCACCAGACTGTGATTTAACTCCGTAAGTTTTATCGATGACGATGGCAAACAAGTTCTGAAATGTCTGAGTAAAACGAAAAGGTTGTGGCGGAGAGGACCAGCCAACT